>NC_134700.1:189224845-189549845 GCF_043290135.1 Rhipicephalus microplus | reverse complement strand
AAGACGAACCAAGCATGCGTGTTTTCCAGCTGATGAACAACCTTCGGCCAGGCATCATCCGACGACGAACACTTCGTGCCTTCTGCGCACAATGACGGCGGTGGAATCCGTGACAGCCTCCTGCTCCAGCTTCCGTTCAACACAAGGGCATCTCTCTTCCACCGACGACTTAGAGAGTGACTGCCCTGAACACTTCCTTGTCTGAATGCCCGACACATGCTGCCCGATGATGGTGGCGCAGCGGCGTATGGCGTTTGTCGCTCAGTGTCTCCCCGAATTTCCGGTCTTCGGAGGTCCACCTCGACGCCGGGATATCGAAAGCTTGGTTCGGTCTTCTGAATCATCACGCTCTCGCTTACTTTCATGAGGTTCCCCATGCGTCGTGAAAAGGCCAAAGAATTGTAGAAGGTTTTTGATGTGTTGGGGGCTGGCAGGTCCCGACGAAGCAGAAGAACACGGCCGACGGAGACGTACGCGGCCGGCGGGGACGCCGACCAGCCCGAACACGCGGGCTGGCGTGAAGCGCAGAAGAAAGGAACAACTACCGCACTCCACGGTTACCCAACACACACTCATTTTATGTACAGTCGCCTTGAAATCCTGGATGCCAGAGCGGCGCCCCCTGGCATCCTCACATGTCATTCCGAAACCGAAACCTAGAACACAACATCATCCCCTCCTCGAAAGAAGTACACCTATACACTGTTTATATTTATACATGATCAATGTACGTTAGAACACATGAAAAGTCAGAGCACGGCACACCGAACTCACACACTACGAGTCCTGAAAATGCACTGACAAACAAAAAAAATGTACACAACTGTTCGGAACAAGAGTTCTACATCACGTAGTCTTCGAACCGACGCGGCTTCTGCCGCTTCCGCTTAGGGCGGGCCCTTTTGGGTGTAGAATCAGGTGTCTCTGCACCTTGGTCACTTGTGCTCTGATGTGACACATCAAGAGCAGTAGAAGATTGTGAAGGCTCTGAACGAGCGTTAAAATTCGCGGTCTCACCAGAGCTCGCAGCATGAGCATCGGAAGAATTTTGCGGACCGGAGTCCCGTTCAACGGTCTCAGCCGTATTTGAAGGTTCGAAGTGAACCGTAAGACTTGGTGTACTTGAACCAGCGACACCGACTGGTAACTCCTCCCCCATTGAAGCAATGCCTGTACATGGAGGCCACATTTAATGATTTGATGGATAGTTGAAAGGCGCGGACGGAACGTGATGGGGAAGACTTTTAGGTGTTGAAGGTGAATCCGTATGAAAAATAACAAGGCGCGAAGCATTCCAGAGGTTACCATCACTTAAGCCAAAAGAAGTGGGGCTAACCTGGCCCAAGACTTTGTAAGGACCCCGATACTTGGGGCGCTTGCCTGACACACGAACCTTGACTAGATCGCCAGTGCCAACTTTGGACTGCTTTGCACCTCGACGGGTGTCGACATACCTTTTCATTGCTCGTTGATGAGAAAAAACCCTGGTACGGATTTGATCAGGAGAAGACACTGCTATGTTGCGAGGCAAAGAGACTATGTCGAGAGCAACTCGCGGTTGCCTACCGTAGAGAAGTTGAGCAGGAGACACTCCAGTGGTTGCTTGTGGTGTGAATCTGTACGAAGCTAAACATTCAGTCAAGACTTGCTTGAGGGGACGGTGCTCTAATTGGGCGATCTGGATATGTTCCTTCAGAATGCGAATAAAGCGCTCGATTTGCCGATTTGATTGGGGTAGAAAACTGATGACCTCAAGTGCTGAATTCCTCGTTGTGAAAGAAAAGCCTCGAAATGTTGGAACTGAAACTGTGGACCATTGTGCGTAACTATGGCATCAGGAAAACCTTCCCGGCTGAAGATTGAAGACAGAAACTCAATGATGACCTCAGAAGTAACCGTATGTGTGAAACAAAGCTCTGGCCATTTGGAATGGTAGTCGATGAGAGAAACAATGAACCGGGCATTTTGCGGAACATTATGCAAAGAACCGATGATGTCCATGCCGAGTTTCTGCCAAGGCCGATCAGGCCACTGGACTGGCTGCAACGGAGAAATTGCAGGTTTGGCAGACTTGTCAGCTGCCTGACATACATGGCAGTTGTAAACTGCATGCTCGACCTGCTTGTCTAAGGCTGGCCACCAGTACCTGTCTCGGAGATTCTGTTTGGTGCGGACAATGCCTGGATGGGCCTCATGGGCAAGCTGTATTAGCTTGTTACGGAAAGAATCAGGGGGTTCACGCGTTCATCGCGGAAAAGCAAGTCCCCGAGACAAGACAGTTCCTGCCGGACTGTGATGTAAGGCGAGAATTCAGAAGCAAGAGCACATTTGGAAGGACATCCTTCACGTAAATATGTGAGAACTTGAGTCAAAGTGTAGTCTGCAACTGTAGCTGCCTGAAGCTCAGGTTTAGTATTGCAGGAAGTAACTAATGAAACAACTTCCTCATCCCGCTCTTATGTAACTGGTATCTGAAGAGGAAGGCGCGACAGTGCATCAGCAACCACGTTATTAGAACCTTCACAATATCGAACACTGAAATTATAATATATGAGTTTGGCACACCAACGGGAAATGCGAATGGGGCGGGGGCCTTCGGATCCTGCAGAAAGAAGAGCAACTAGTGCTTGGTGATCTGTACGTAATGTGAAATGCCGACCCCACAAGTAAACATGCCATTTCTCACAGGCAAAAAGACACGCGAGAGCTTCACGCTCTCTTACTGAATATCTGCGTTCAGCAGGGGTCAACGTACGAGATGCAAAAGCGAGAGTGATCAGCTGATCACCTCTGAGTTGTTGAAACCCTGCTCCCAGTCCAACATCGGACGCATCTGTCGTGATGACGATGGGAAGCTTCTCATTGCAAATAACAACAGCTGGCTTTGAGGCCAGTATTGACTTAACTCGAATGAAGCTTTGCTCAGCTTCAGCTGACCAGTTAAAAGGCTGTGCTTGACGAAATAGAGTACGCAGTGGTTCAACAACATCAGCATAGCGAGGAACAAACTTGGCATAATAAACAACAAGACCTAAAAAGATTGCAAGGTTTTGGCATCAGTAGGCCGTGGGGCATTGACAATGGCCTGAACTTTAGATTCAACAGGTGTTAAGCCGTGGGAACTGATATTATGTCCTAGAAATTGTAACTCATTCACAGAAAAAATGCACTTGTTATTAAGTTTCATACATTCACTGATGCGGTTGAGAACAGTATGCAAGTTAGCATCGTGCTCTTCGTGAGTACGTCCCCACACCAAAATGTCATCCAAGTAACAAAGGGCGCCATTACAACCCTTAAGACTAATTGACATCATTTTCTGAAACACTGCAGGGGCAGATGCAAGCCCGAAACACACGCGGCGAAACCGAAACAAGCCTTCGTGCGATACAAATGTCGTTAAGTCTCTGCTGCACTCAGAAAGTTCAACTTGGTGATAAGCTGACGCGAGGTTCAGCTTGGAGAAACATACCGCTCCGGAGAGCTCATGCAGCAGTTCTTCGATGTGAGGAAGTGGAAAACCATCTACGACGATCGCCTTGTTCGGTTCTCGTAAGTCGACGCATAGTCGAAGGGATCCATCTTTTTCTTGACGACGACCAGTGGAGAAACCCAGTCGGAAGCAGAGACAGGCTCGATGATTCCGCTGGCTTGAAGGCGAGACAGTTCCGCAGAGACTTGCTCACGGAGAAGAAGATGAATGCGGCGCAGCTTGGCACGCACAGGGCACACACCTGGTCGACGCATCACTTTATGCACAAAACCGCGCACACAACCAAGTTCACGGGTGAACAGGTGGTGGAATTCAGAAGGCGCATTGACCGGAAGATCATCTTTGACGTCGACTTGAGAACACGTCATAGACGCACTGACGATGTTGATGGACAGAGCCTTGATGGCATCACGTCCCAAAAGGGAGCTGCCATTGGCATTTACATAAAAGGTAATGGAAGCAGTGTGACTGCGATAGGAGACCTGAGCTGTAAATTTACCTAAATTATCAATCGTTTCTTTGGATTATGTTTGTAGAACGACGTGTGAAGGCAAAAGCCGAATGTTGGAAAAATGACTATGAAAGTCAGCGGCACTGATAAAAGAAACTGAGGCACCAGTGTCCACGAGAAATGACAAGGGCACATGGCCCACTGAAGCTACGATGCTGGGCTCGGACGAATGTGGAGGCCATCCACATTTAAAACAGTGACCGTATTGGTCTGTGCAGTGCTCGAAGGAGCGGACGAAGAAACTGGTTCAGGAAGATTTGCTGGACGGGAATCGCATACGGACTGAAAATGTCCGATTTTACCGCACGCAAGACAAGTGCGGTTTCTCGCGGGACATTGCGCAAAATTGGCTAAATGCCGAGCCAATCCGCAACGAAAGCATTGCGCGGCTGCGCTTGGAGAAGAAAATCGCGAACGCGAGTTAGGAGCCCGGTGCTGTTTCTGAAATCCAGAATTTGGCGGAATGGGTTCGCCATATTGCCGGCTTCCTCGCCCCCGCGACGCAGTGAGGCCGCCATGTTGGCCGCCACGGAAGGACTGTGCAGGCGGGCGTCCATGTTGGCCGCCGCGCCGAGACGAAGATGAAGGGCCGCCATGTTGACGCGTCCCGTGAAACAAAGAGCCGCTGCCTTGGCCCCCCGCAGCAGAAAATTGCTGCACTGAATGCGGAGCGAATTGCTCCAACTGGGAGCGAATAAGCTCGTCCTCTCGCGCAATCGAGAGGGCTTCGGATAATGAAATCAAGGAGCCTTTTTGAAGCATGCGGCAGCGGACGTTTCGCGAGGCTATCCCGGTGAAAAGCTAATGGTGGATCATATCGTCCTTGAGCGCGCCGAAGCCGCACGACGCGGCGAGCGTTCGAAGAGAAGTAATGAACTCGGCGACTGGCTCACCAGGCAATTGTCGCCTTTCTTGGAATTTTACGCGTGCGAGATAATAGCACGAGACATCTTTAAAATGCTCATCAAAAAGAGCAACAGCATTCTTAAAGGCATCGCCCGACGCTGGCGTCGGCGACGCGTTGGTGGCTTCCAAAGTATAGAAGAGCTTTAACCCGGCAGGGCCCAACGCGTTGAGCAGCAGAGCCCTGCTACGATTGGGCCTGCCGGCGTCTTCCCCGGCCGCGTTTGTGTAGGCGTGAAACACCAATTTCTAGTCCGCCCATGGAAGTGGCGGGTGTCCGGGCGAATGAAGAAATAGGGGAGGTGGAATAGGAGACGCCATTTCAAGCAAGAAGAATGGAGAGGTGCAGACTAGAAGAAAATGACGCCAGTACACTGTTTGAAGAAGACGACAAGGAGGCGTAGCTGAATGAAGAAGGAATGAAGCGACGCAGCACGCAGTGCCACCTTGCTGGGAACAAAAAGCGTCTGGGGTTAGCAGGGAAGGTCTATTAGAAGCAAGAAAAAGACGAACACGGAGAACAAAATGGGTTCTTACAGGTCCTCGTCGCCATTGCTGGGTTGGGAGCTGGCTGGTCCCAACGAAGCAGAAGAAGAAGACGGCCGACGGAGATGTACGCGGCCGGCGGGGACGCCGACCAGCCCGAACACGCGGGTTGGTGCGAAGCGCCGAAGAGAACAACAACAGCCGCACTCCACGGTTACCCAACACACACTGTTTTTATTTTACAGTCGCCTTGAAATCCTGGATGCCAAAGCGGCGCCCCCTGGCATCCTCACATGTCATTCCGAAACCGAAATCCTAGAACACAACAAGAATGACGGGAAATTCTACTAAATTTACTGCGTTAGAGCTGTAAGGTTATATGCATGTTATGCTGCAATTATTAATTATTATGGATGATAATTCTGAAATGATGCTGAATGTGACTTGAATGTTTACTGCGTGTTAATGGCCGCTTGACCTTTGCGCAATAGACGGAGCAGCTGCCGTTTTTCTGGCCTCAACAAATAATATACACAACGTTAGACAAACAACGCTAAGTTTAATAGGTTACGAAATGAAATCTTTGTACAAAAATATACACTCCGACGCGCAGTGGCCGCAACGCAGCCGCCGCTTGGCGTCGTCATTCACGCATAAGTCGCAGAAATGGCCGCTGGATGATAAGCCGCGAGCCAGCCGGTACAACACGGGGCAGCTGTCATGATGAGGCCGACCGGCGTCACAGAAACCTGTCTAAGGCGCCCTGGACGTCTGCGTCCTTGATGAAGCCAAGCCGCCCACTTCGTCTTTATCGTCATCCTCCTCGCACCGTAAGTCGCCTCGTAGTCCTCACTGCTGGTTCATCAAGGATCCCAATGTGCTTTCAAGCCAGAGCCGGACTCGAGACGAACGAAGCATGCGTGTTTTCCAGCTGATGAACAACCTCCGGCCAGGCTTCCTTCTGAAGACGAACACTTCGCGCCTTCTGCGCACAATGACGGAGGTGGAGTCTGTGACAGCCTCCTGCTCCAGTTTCCGTTCAACACAAGGGCGTCCCCCTTCCAGCGACGACTTCGAGAGTGACTGCCCCGAACACTTCATTGTCTGAATGCCCGCCATATGCTGCCCGATGACGGTGGTGCAGCCATTTATCGCATTCGTCGCTCGACGTCTACCCGAAGTTGTCTTCGGAGGTCCACGTCGGCGGCGGGACTCAGAAGGCTTGGTCCGGTCTTCAAAATTATTGCGCTGTCGCTTACTTTCATGAGCTTCCTGGTGCGTCGCGAGAAGGCCGGGGAATTCTGGAAGGCTTGCTCCCGTGCTAGACGGTGATGAAACCGATGGCGAAGTGTCGGGACTGCGGGTGGTCGTGCTACGACCCGAGAATGAAGACGTTGAATCAGACTTATTTGTCATCTTGCTCGCCTTGCGGCACGTTGGAGCAGCGACGGTTGTCATGTCGCAGCCTTGGAGGTCGGGGCTTCAATATATCGCAGGCGAGGGCTTCGGTGGGGTTGGTACTAGTAGTCAGATTCCGGACGCGGGCGTCGTAGAACAATTCGACCACGAGAACTGAAACGCGCAGCTCGAGTTTAATCGTGCGTCGTAGGATTCGGTAGCAAATGGCATTCGGGGCTGTGCCAGTGCTACGCCAGTGCGTGGAGCACGAGGGCAGGCACGCACGTTCGCGGTAGCTGCCGATAACAACCAACGGCTTTTTCTTCGTCGAGAAAGAACGGCACATCCTCGGTTGCTTCAGTCCGGACATTTTAAAAGAGCAGCCGGATGCTGTTCTCCTGGCCAATGCGTATAAAATTGTAATGAATCCAATATCTTGCCCGCAGTTCTTTATTTCGCGTTCCGTCACGTTATTTCGCGTTGGCAAAAGCTTCCTACAACCATCTATACCCTGTTAATCACTTTTGCCTGAAGAGGGTAGTCAGTTGACCAAAGGGGTGAGTCCCACCCCACCAGGGAGGAAGCTGGTAGTATTGTTTTCTGTATAGATGGTGCTTCTTTATTCCCAAGGAATGTGATTTTGGGTAACCTTCGCCTGACCGCCATGTAGGCAGTTTAGTCGAACGTTTCCGAGTTAATTTTAGACAGCCGATGAGCGCTTGGAAAATAACTTGTTTCGATTTGCCTCCAGATCGTAGGCTGTTTTCTCTTGACGTCTGCATGATGGGCCACGTATGTGTTGCTGTTCTATCGCTAATAAGCTGTACTTTTGTTCCATGTAGTGATTTCTCCTAGCAACAAGTCTTGGCTTGAGTGATCCACCGCCCTGTTGATTTAAGTTCAGGCAACACTGGGGGCTACTCATTACCTGTCCTCCCCGCTGAGTGGGCTCGCTATACAAGTTGTATATTAACGCTTTGTTTGCTATTTTCAATCATGCAACTACGATTGGCCTAAAACAGCCCACGAAGTTTGTGAGAGCCGTCTTAGAATCACTTTAGATATAATTTGTAGTCATAATTTAGGCGAGAGGGTTAAAGCCTAGTTAAGCCAAGAGCAGCTGCAGGTGCCCAGTGGCGCTGCATGGTGTGGCCAAGGCGTGTGTCACGTGGTTGTAGCGGCGCTAACATTTTTATTGTTATTTATTTTTTTATTTGCTACTTCGCTTGTGAATATTTATAGCCAGCACAGACTCCTGTTTAGGTGTTTGGTGTCGGCGAGAAGCGTCATTAGTTGTGAGCGAAAACTCGTCACCCTGTTCGTGACCGAAACTTAGAAAGATACAAACAAAAATGATAAAAATTGTCGAGCCTGAGTCAGCATCGAACCCAGGCCGTTTGCGTTGCAAGAAGGTGTTCTTCCACAAAGCCACGCATCTTTTCGGAAATACAGTCAAAACAACTTGTTTTGCTTTGATATACAAAGAAAATAATATTCGTACTTAACAAGCACACGCGTTCTGCGTACACGCTTCGCAATACAACATGCAATATCACAGTAATATACAATCGCACAAGCGTACATTGCCGTCGAATGAGAGATCATGATGATGATGGTGATGATGATGATGATGATGTCAAAGATGATGATGTATACGCATAGCTCACACCCGATTTGGGCGTGCATGTTAATGCACGTATTCCCTGAAGACAACGTAGTGGGTGCATAGCAAGTCCGAAAATATTCCACGCACATAATCGCCCTTGGTTTAAAGCAATCTACCCCTTATACATAATGCAGCCATGCGCGAAAGCTTCACTGACATAAGCGACTTTTAATTCCATCGATTACACTGCAGTAATACACAATTTAAACTTCTCGAGAAACATCGTACTATAATAACCAGGCGGAACAATTGCCGGCCATGCAGGCCAGGCTAACCCCGCCTGCTGCAACACCACCACAACCACCACCACCTACTATAATAACCACGCACCAAGTGGTTGAAGTACACCCTACAGGAACAGGATAACGCTGTCGCATTCAACTCGAAAGGTCAACCTTAAAGGTCCCCCAATTTTACATGTGTTGACGCGCCTCGTGTCTCTTTAAAAGGCGGATGAGCATTGCCTTCCGGAAATTCGTTTACGTGCACCTCAACCTATTTGCATGGGTATTCTGGAATTTCAAGCAACCGGGAATCATACCTACGCGCTCGAGAGTTTAGTAGCGAAACGTCTCAGCCGCTAAGTGACCACTGCGTTCATTGGTATTGCGTTCCAGACGTACCAACAAAGAGGGCGCAGAATGATGCCACCAAACAGAACTCTCCTGCGTCTCCTTGTGAGCTATGCACTACCAACCAGCATGCCAGAAGATTTAAAGTTACCACGCAAGACCACTAACTCACATTTTTTTTGCGCAACCAGACGGAATGAAAGATACACCATGGGCGCAAAATATTGTTAGTCTCGCAGATATAATTGAATTTTGTTCTTATGAATCAATCAACTGCGAGTTTGCGCTCACGGTGGCCGTTTCTTTTCGTCCGTGTGTAAGATCGTGCTAAATAGCCCTCAGTCAGCGCCAACTCACTCAACTTTCAGTACTCTTGACGTTACCGATTGATATCTGAATGTAAGCTCTGAATTATACTAAATGTGAACCGATTGTTAATTCATAACGTCACTGTACGTTACCATGTGTTTATGGTCGCTCAACTAGGCGCGATAGGCGAAGCAGCTGCAGTTTCGCGGTCCTCAAGAAATACACGTAATGAAAGACAAACTATGCTAAGTTTAATAGGTTAAGGAACGAAATAAATTGTTACGAAAGAGAGACGCCGCATCAACGAGGCTGTGGATGAAGTAGATTTCAAACCAGCAGCAGTAGCGGCATGACCGGTAGACCAGACACCAAGTGATGATGATGATGATGATGATGATTCCACAGCCATGGCTCGTACCTACTCAGAGGTATCGGCCAAGATTCGATGACTTAATTCAGTAAGATTTTTTTTCAATATCAAAACCACCCACCAGAAAAAGAAAGAAAAAAAGAAAAGACACCCTAGGCAGAATGAAAGGAGTGCCATAGTTGTTTGTCACTCGTTCAGATAAGACAATTATTCATTACCTTGAATAGGAATCAGCATGGTTAAACAATGCTCTTGTGTATGTTGGAAAATTTTTTTGCACTAATAACAATCACGCAATTAAAGGCTTGATTCTTTTACTTTCATTAAGGTACTTGAAAACTGCATAGAAAACGTTCTCGTGGCTGAAGTCCAGATCGTAAGCACCGAAAGAAAGTATGTTTTCTATAGTGAAATTCAGCCCCAGATTAGCGAATGGGAAGACTAAGAATGTTTTCCTGAGCAATTTGTATCGGCGACATGATAAAAAATAGTGGTCTATTGTTTCCGATTCTGAACAAAAGTTGCATAGTGGTGATATCGCCAGACCAGCCCTATGTGAATAGAAATTTAATGGGGGGACACGACTTCAAAATCTGGTTATTATGGTTTCCAACTGTCTTGTAGGACACCAATGAATTTTCCATGGAAATCTTAAGTAAGGAAATCCTGGTGTTGACAATATTGCTTCCATAGCGTCTGCCCTAGGCGCAAGTTTTCTGTATCTTGTTGCAGTTATAGTGGCCACATCGGGAAGGACTGATAGTACTGGCCCTTCCAACGCTGCTCGTGCTAGTGAGTCGGCGATTTCATTTACTTCTAAGCCGCAATGACCGGGTACCCATACTAATTTCAGTAGCTGCAGCTGAGGAGGAACTAGCATAAGGAGCGTCTTTGAGGCCATCGATTTCGTTGACGCCGTATTTGACGTACATACTGACAGGAAATCCGTGATTATGATCGCGTTAGCGGCATTCAAAGGTATCTTTCGCAGCGCTAGAACTATTGCCAACAGTTCAGCTTCAAAACTGGGGTGAAATCCGGTTTTTTAATGAAAAAGACCAGTCAAGTGAATGGGAGTATATACCGACACCTGTCTTTTCATCCATTACTGAACCATCTGTGGCTATAATATTATTCGTTTCTGCGTGTGCAAGATATTGCTGCAGTTGGCTATTTAAGACCCTATAGGATTGTAATTTTGGCTTATAGGGAAAAATCTCATCGAATTCTATCTTAAAGATTTGATTTGTAACCTGCGCCGCAATCACATCTCAAATTTTTACATTTAACATACCTAGTTGTTTCTGGACAAAAGCAATTGGAGGTGTTTGAAACCGTGGTCAATGGGCAAGAAAAAAGCGGTCTGGGTCATTTATAAAATCATAGTCAGATCGTCTTGGCACATAGCTATAAAATTTCAGAAACGTCTGAACCGTTAGGATACGAAAACGGTAAGGCAATGTAGGTAATCGTGCTTCCTGATACAAAACATTGTTTGTTACAAACCTAGGAAGTCCCAGACACAATCTTATGGCTTCTCGTTCCAGCATAACCAGAGGCTTTGTTTTATAAGCAGGGCCACCCGAGAACAATACGCACCCGAATTCTATGATTGGTCGCATATACATTTTATATATCATCACCATTGTGTTCTGCATAGACCATATTGGCGGCTGATCAGTCTACGAAGAATGCACAAGGCCTGTTGTGCTTTAGATGCCATGCTTCCTATGTGGGGAGTCCAGTTTAGGTTGGCATTATAAATTACTCCCAAATATTTAAGAGATTCCACCTGGAGAATGGGCTCTTGTTTATAACATATTAAAATTGAGATAAGATCGGATAATGGGATTATCAATACTGCACTTTTATTTACAATTAAGGTCATGCAGACTGCATCTAGCCATCTCTCCAGCATATTGACGTATCTCTGTAGCTTTTTATATAAAAAATTTATGTCATTATGTGCCGTGAAAAATGCAATATCAATCAGCACATACAAACACCTTCACGTCCTGGCAATGCGTTATAGTGCTCATTAAGATGTTAAATAGAACTGGCGATTATACAGCGCCTTGGGGGACACCGCATGTTTGTTTGCACTTTGACGATGCGCAACCATCCTTAAAACAATAGAACTCTCTCCCTCTCGAAAATTCCCTCACCCACGCCAATATATATTTCGGGAGATTGTGGCTCTCTAATATGTCTAATAAAACTGAATGTTCTACACTATCGTATGCCTTAGCTATATCCAATGTCACTTGTGCCGCATGTTGCCTTTTTTTGCGAGCAAGCTGAATGCGGCTTTCTAAATCTGCGTGTGCACACCAGATTGAACAATCTGTTCTGGAGCGAATTTGATTTGGATTTATTATAGAATTTCCCTCAATCCATATTAGAATTCTTTTATTGAGCACTCTTTCGATGAGCTTCACCATATTAGATGTAAGAGAAATGGGTCGAATGTTTTCTATGCAATATCCGAATCCTTGTCTTTTTTGTATCGGCGCTATTTTAGCTAACTTCCACTCATACGGAATCTAGGCATACTTTAACAAATAATTTACAGTGTTTAGTAGGTCACATGGTGATAATTTGAATAATATTTTTATCATAGCAGTTGTTATTCCATCCGGACCAGGAGCTGACGAGGGCAAACCTTGTATCACTTGTGCTAACTCTTCCTCTGTAACTTCAGTAACTTCAACCGTTAACGCTGGTTTTCGTAGATCGTAAGGCTCCAAGTTTGTTTGTTTGTTTGTAGCCTGTAATTCATGGCTCGTACCCACTCTGAGGGATTGGCAAAGAGAACATATAGTCTCATACGGACGATAACTGCATTATTGCTTACAACGAAAAAAAAAGGGGGGGGGGGGGGAGTTGTATAGTGAAGACAGTGTGTTAAAAAAAAGAAACCAAAGATTTAGAGATTGAGAAAAAGAATCAACAAGAAAGTAGACACAAATAGCTATAATTTGATTTTGGGAGCCGACCAGACAGCTGGTTTTGCCAAACCCGGTCAATTTTGTATGTCACGGATTTATCCAGATTTGAAAAATTATTTTTCGACGCGGTTTTTTTTGAGTACCTGTTAATGTGGGCTTTATGTTGAAAAACTTTTAGAGTCTTGATAAAAAATACACACCGCATCGAATGCATCTCTGCGGCAATTTCCCAAAACAGAGGCACCAAAACTTGAACATTTTCTGTGGTTAAATATAAACCTAGCTTCGCAAATGGAATATCTAAAAGTCGTTTCCTAATTAATGCATAGTTACGACATGAGCCAAAATATTGTTCAATAGTTTCTGATTCTTCGCAAAACGGACAAAGGGGGGAAAGTGTCAGACCAGCTCTGTGTAAATAAAAATTTAATGAGGGGACACGGCACCGGAATATGGAGATTACAATTTCAAATTTTTTTGACGGACTCCACTGGGCTTCCCATGGAAATTTGAGGTGTTGATAATCTGTCCACTGTGTGATCTTTTCTAAACTATATGTAAAAATAGCGAATTTGCTATGTCTAACCCCTGATAAGTATTGTAACTCGGGAAGTACTGAAATTACTGGTCTATCGAGTGATACTCGTGCCAAAGCATCTGCATATTCATGTAATTGTAATCCGCAGTGACCTGGGACCCACACTAATTTGAGGAGTTTTAATTGCGGCGGTGCTAATGTGTAGAACGCTGCTAGGGCTTGATATTGTTCGGGAGTGTCAGAGCTGCACACACCGAAAGGGAGTCTGTTAAAATGATTGCACTGGTCTCGGTCGTAGGAATTTTACGACGAGCTAAAATATTAGCTACTAGCTCGGCTTCACTTATAGGAGTGAAATCTGGAAGCCTTACTGAAAAAGACCAGCCGAAGAAATCAGACGCCATTTCTACGCCTGCCTTTTCATTGTTGACAGAAGCATCTGTAGCTATGACATTTTTGTTTCTGCATGTAATAAGTAATCATTAATTGTAGTGGTCAAAAATCTAAGAGACTGCAACTTGGCTTGTGGGGGAAGATTTCATCGTACTCTATTATAATGTTGAGGGTTGAGGAATTAATTTCAATTACTGTGCTAATGTTTACATTTATGTAATCCAGTTTCCTTTTAACGAAAATTATCTCAGGGGTATGAAATCGAGGCCATTGTGCAAGAAAGAAAGAGTCAGGGTCGCTGATAAATGCGTACTCTGATCTTCGCGCCGGTAAACTGTAAAGCTTTAAGAAGGTTTGAACCGTTAGAATACGGAACCGACAGAGGAGTGTTGGCAATCGCGCTTCTTGATACAATATACTATTCGCCACGAACCTGGGAAGTCCCAGGCATATTCGCAAGGCTTTTCGCTCTAACGTTACTAGCGGTTTAATTTTATAACCAGCGGCGCCCGAGAATAGTACACACCCAAATTCCAATATTGGTCGCACGTACATTTTATATATCATTAACATCGTGTGTCTGTGCAGCCCGTATTTTCTGTTGCTTAACATGCGTAATAAACCTAACGCCCGTTGTGCCTTTGCTGTTATATATTCAATGCGTGGGCTCCAATTTAGCTTTATATTATAAATCATTCCTAAGTACTTGACTGAATCTACTTGTGGAATAGGTTCCCGATTATACAATACACAAATTGAAACTGTATCTGCTATAGGAAACACCAAGAGCGCACTTTTACTGATGTTCAATGACAATGAAACGGAGTGCAACCAAATTTCTAGTGTATCAATATATCTTTGCAGTTTTTGATGTAGTGAGAAAATGTCGCTCTCTGCAGCCAAGAACGCGATATCATCTGCATAAATGTAGACACTAACATCCTGAACAATTGAAATAGAGCTCATCAGTATATTGAATAATGCTGCAGATAGGACGGACCCTTGGGGAACACCACGTTTCTGTTTAAAATTACGCGAACAACAGCCATCCTTCACGCAATACAACTCCCTTGATTTTAGGCATTCTGCAATCCACCCAGTAATATACTGAGGAATCTTCAGACTCTGCAAGGTGGTCAGTAGAATAGAGTGCTCGACACTCTCGTACGCTTTAGCTATGTCGAGAATTACTAATGTGGCGTACTGTTTCCTTTTACGAGCAAGCTGTATTCGACTCTCTAAATCCGCATGGGCGCATCAAATTGAGCATTCAAAACGAAAACCAATTTGATTTGGCTTTAATATGACCTTATTCGTCATCCAGGAATTTATTCGACCCTTTAGAATCCTCTCTATGAGTTTCACCATGTTCGAAGTTAGCGAGATGGGTCTGATATTTTCTATGGTAAAACCTAATCCTAGCTTTTTTAATAATGGGATTATCTTAGCTATTTTCCAGTCATACGGTATCCAGGCATTCTTTAAAGAGTAGTTTATCAGATTGAGGACGTCGCCGGCGGATAGCTTAAATAAAATTTTAATCATAGGAACTGTGATTCCATCTGAACCAGGAGCTGACGATGGTAGATCTCGAATTACTTTTGATGCTTCAGACAGCGTTATGTTTTCGAAGCCAGTGCTTATGCTAGACTTTTGCCAGTTGAAAGCCATAGTCGAAGAAAATCTAATTTATAGACCTCTGCCAATTGACTCTTAAGAGTTCTTCGTTTCTTCCAATGATAGTTCTTCATAATCAGTATTTCCTGTAGACGGCAGGATTTTGCGAGATCGCATATATTGAAATAAAGCTTTCTTATTTTTAGGTTTCGAGAGAAAATCGAAATGTCTTTTATTATATTCTTCTTTAGCTTGGGCCACCGTGTGTTTAAATACAGCGGCAAGAAATTTATAATCTGACCAGTTCTTAGGGAACTGATTATGTATTAACTTATTCCAAGCTGCCTGTCTTCGTCTGTGATCTCGTGAACAGTTGGGATTCCACTAGGGGCTATAGGGTACTCTCTTCGCCGATTTAACAGCAAATTCAGTGGTTTTGTATGTCCTTTTAATTGCTGCGCTTAATTTCATAGCTTTAGTGTCATCTCCATCCTGAGAAGGAGCGTCTAAACCAGTTTTTAGGTCGTGTTGAATTTTTGTATAATTTATGTGTGTCCGGGCATGGAAGCATGAAGGTTTGACGGGGCAAGTGATCTCGAACATTATTGGAAAGTGGTCACTGTTGGAGGCGCAATCAAGGGCTGTCCACGATGTACTCGCAATGGCCGAGCTTACAAAGCTTAAATCTAAGGCGGAGGGTGAATGACCTCGAATAATTGTGGGAATTCTAGCGTTGAGGCACAATAAGTTGTTGTCTACCGACCAGTCCCACAACCGTTGTCCACACTGATCAGTTCTAAAACCCCAGCAGGTATGGTGAGAGTTGAAGTCGCCAACAATAATTTTTTCTTTACAGCCTGAATTAGCAGCCATATCTAACAATCTCGTGTCTTGAACGCCTACAGGAAAGTAGACGTTTATTAGTAAAATAGGCAAATATCCTGGCAAGGTAATATCTAACGCGAAAATTTCGCATTCAGAAGACATACAATTGTATGAGTTTTTGACTTTTAAACTAATTTTATAGTTTATAAAGAAAGCTAAACCTCCACCTTTGGGTGGGCGGTCTAGACGAAAGATTTGAAAGTTGGGTAGGTGAAATAAATTATGTTTGGAAAGCCAAGTTTCTTGTAATGCAATAATAGCCGGATCGAATTCGGAAGACATATATAACAGATCTGTTATGGCTGAGTGAAGAGATCGGCAATTCCAATGTCTAATTTTAAGAGACCCTAGGATTTCCTTAAAATGGTTTCGGCAACTACCTTATCTAAAATACTTTCCTTTAAAAAATCGGTTTTTGAAAGGTTGTCTTTCTGGTATTTCTTTCTTTTTACATGTTTCGGAGAGCCAGGTTTTTTCGATACAGGGGATCTAGAATGCTTTAGGCATTTGACATCTATGTCCATATTTTTTGTGTCCTGAGAAGCTTCCTGTGTACCCTCGCTTTGCCTCTGAACGCCTTCTTCAGAGGGCTCTGCAAACTGTGCATCCGGTGGAGTTATCTCAGATTCTGCCTCACTTGTCGGGTGTGCAGACTCAGCATTTTCTACAGCCGTACTTATATCTATCTGTGTTCTATCGACTTGTGCGATTTGGTTATTCACAATGTGCGACAGTGACTCACATAGGGTGGTAGCAAGGCGTTGCATAGTCTTATCCACAACCTTCTCGATCATGTCCGCAATTGATAGGGAAAAGGTGCTTTCATTGCTATGTTATGGCGGGCAGCTGCTCCTGCATACCCTTGAGTTCGGGCTTGGATTTCAGCAATGGCATCCTTTCGCGAGCATCGCCTTCGGTCTACAATTTCAAGGATTTGGATTTCACGTGCCTTGGCTGAGCAGTTAGGGTTATCAGCGCAGTGTGCTTCATGGCAAAGACAGCACTTTTCTTCATTACTTTTACAGTCGTTTGAGTTGTGCGTCTCATCACAAATTCTGCATCTAGGTACGGACCTGGATCCTTTCACTGTGTGCCCATAACGCCAACACTTAATACACTGTAGGGGAAGAGGTGATAGTGGCTTCACTCTGTATATTAAAGGCCACGCTTTGATTTCGGGTGCGTGATTCGACCCGGCAAATGTAGCAATCATGGACTCCGTTGGGACATTGTTCTTGTCCACAACTCGACTACATCTATAGATAGCTATCACACCTGCTTCTGAAAACATATCTATTATCTAGGTTGGGGTCAAGTTGACATCGACACCCCGAAAGATGCCTTTGACGCAAGCTAGGTGAGATAGAATGAATGCGCTCACTGGGTTGGTAGCGAATACCGAGCATTTAGTAGGCCTCGAACACAGAGCTGGTCAGACGAGAAGCAAAGAATGCCACCCTTGCCGAACTTCCTGACCTCTGTGATGCTTTGGTAGTGAGTTGTAGCGGCTCTCAACTCCGTCTGAATAATTTTTGGATTCTTCATCCGTATAATACCATCGTTGCTTGCGACCAATGCCACAGGAACAGATGAGATGACATTGCGTGAAAACAAGTCCACTGGCAATTCCTGCGAAGGAAGAGAAGCAGACCAGAGGAAAGCCCCTGGTCCAGGTGAGGAAAACGGCATCTGCCTGGTCGTACTATCTGAAAATACACTCGCTAATCAATTAGGACACTATAGCAACGCTTATGAAAAAAAACAAACAAGATCAATCACAACTACTGAGTTCTTGGCCAAACACTCAGAGCAGGCAAACGTCAGTCGCGTTCGAGCACACCAGCACGAGTGACTCCAAGTGGAGACCACACTTCGTCCTAATCATCCCGCACACACGCGCATCGCCCCACAAAATGTCAAAATGCATGTGGCATAATTCCCGGCGGCAGAAGCACCGTCTCGGCGCATCTAGATATTAATGTCAGAGGGAGAGTGGTAAGGCTTCAAGCGTGCTACATGTAGAATTTCGGTGGTCTGTGGGGCAGTTGAAGGCGATGAGGCAGCAGGGGCAATTTTGTATGTCCCAGGAGTAACCTCATGAAGTACTCGATATGGACCTGTGTAGCGGGAAAAAAGTTTTTCCGACAAGCCGACTTGACGGGTCGGGGACCACAGCAGTGCCAATGAACCGGGTAAGAAGTGCACGTCACGGTGCCATTGATCGTACAAACGCCACTGGTTCTGTTGAGAGGCCAGAAAGCGAGTGCGGGCGATTTCGCGTGCGTGGGCAACCCGAGTGATAGCGTCAAGGGCATATTCGCTGGTCGGTGTCGGGGTAGACAGAATGACTGTATCTAGGGGTAATGTAGCTTCTTGGCCGAACAACAGAAAAAAATGGGGAGTAAGCGGCAGTGTCATGGCGAGAAGAATTGTTGGTAAATATGACGTACGCCATCGCGAGATCTCAGTCGGTGTGGTTGGTAGAAACATACTTAGCGAGCATGTCTCTAAGAGTTCGATTTGGAAACTCCGTGAGTCCATTGGTTTGCGGGTGGTATGACGTAGTCAGCTTGTGTCTTGTTTGACAGGATTGCAAGATGTCGGCTATGACCTTCGACAAAAAGGTGCGACCACGGTCTTTAAGCAGCTGCCGTGGGGTTTGTGTAGCAAAATCACGTCCTTGAGTAGGAAGTCGGCGACATCTGTGGCACAGCTTGTAGGAAGAGCTCGTGTGATGGAATAGAGCCTGGCGCAGCCGGTGGTCACGGCTATCCACTTGCTCCCCGAGGAAGACAAGGGGAAAGGGCCAAGTAGGTCCAAGCCAACGTGGAAGAACGGTTCTAACGGAAAGTCGAGTGGTTGAAGGCATCCGGTGGGAAGTATCGATGGTGTTTTGCGGCGCTGGCATTTCTCACTAGCCGCAACCTCTCTTCTGACCGAGCGCGCAAGTCCTGGCCAAAAGAAGCGCCGGCGTATTCGGTCGTAAGTGCGTGACACACGAAGGTGACCAGCAGTGGGAAGGTCATACAGTGGGAAGGTCACGAGAGAAGTCTGACCGAGTGGACTGCTGTCGATGTCAAATATGTCGCGGTAGGAAGCCAGAAGGCAGAATCAGGCGTCGGATTGCTCAGGTTTGAGTTTCGGGTAGATCATGGGGCGCTAGGCCGCATCGAGAGATGTGGCATCCTGTGGGTGACATGGAAGATCGGAGCATGCGTCTGCCGCGAAAGCAGTGACGTGGGCGTTTATTAAGGGTCGAATCGTGGCGACTGAAATTCCGCGTGGTAAGACTCGCTGCATGAAACCGAAATCGATAATGGGCAGACATGTTCGCTTAGAGGTCATGTATACGACGGAGTGTGGCACAGTGATGTCGCGCGCCAGGAGAACATCAGGGATAGTCGTGACGATATAATCACCGTCAACAACGGGTGAACATGTTGCCAAATCAATTTATTTGAGGCTTTTCGCGGTATCCGACTGAAGTCTGTGGTACAGAGGCTTTTTGGTAGCTCGGGGCGAGAATATAGAAGAAGAGGAAGTTCTAAACAGAGAGTGCCGGCGGAACAGTCAGCCAGGGCGGAATGCGCACATAAGAAGTCCATACCGAAGATGAGGTCATGAGGGAAATTGTCGAGCACGGTAAATAAAACAGTAACATGGCGGCCGGCAAGGCTAATACGAGCGGTACACATTCCAATAACGGCCACATTTCCACCATCGTCGACACGGATGGCTTGTGTTGCGGCAGGCATGAGTACTTTTTTGAGGCGGTGACAGAGACGAGCACTCATTATATACACCTGATCTCCAGTGTCAACTAAAGTAGTCACAGAAAGACCATCCACATGCACATCCAGCAAGTTCTTATTAGTAGGTAGCGTCAACAAAAAATTTGTGTAAGTCGCACTTGATGCAGCACTACCTCCAGGAGCTGCATAATCTAGTTTTCTATCCGGAGAGATCCATAGTTAGTTGGCGAGGATAGCGGCGGGGTTGGGGCGACGGAGAACGGCGGCGTTGCGGTGACGGTGAGCGAGCGGTAGAGCGGCTGTTAGGTGCGTCGGAAGCAGGATACTCACGGCTGTGCGAATACCGACGGGGGTCCGCGTACGGCTGAGGAGAAGAAGAAAATTGACTCCAACGGGGGGGGGGGGGGAGGCGTCGAAGTGTGCGGCAGTAGCGGGAGACATGGCCAACTTGGTGACAACGGAAGCGGATTGTCTTGTTGTCTGCTGTTCTCCATTCCGTCGGATTGCGCAATCTGGGCAGAAAGTATGAGTCGTGGCGTGGTGCAATTATTGGCATCAGTCTGTATTCCGGTCGGTAGATGGAGCAGACGACAGAAAAACCAAGGTTAGCAATTTCTTGCCGCACGACAGCCTCAATAATTGACACCGCCGGAGTTGTTTGAACGGTGCCGTGGTCGAGTGGAAGTGCATTAAACGGCGCCGGACGGGCCACCTCCAGCTCGCACCGGACGATGCGTGTGACATTCTCGTGCAAGGGTGTTGCGGCACCGAGATCAGTACAGGTTGACGTGACAGCCGTGTTAGGGAGCAATGAAAATTGAGGCCGAACTCGGTGGTGTTTGGCCATTTCGAAGCGGCGGCATTCCTTACTTATGAGATCGACGGTCGTGATGTTGTTGTACACGAGCAGGTTAAAAGCGTCGTCCGCGATGCCCTTGAGTATGTGGCCCAGCTTGTCCCTCTCGGTCATTTGCTCGTCCACTTTGCGGCACAACGTGAGCACGTCCTGTATGTACGACACATACGACTCGGTGTTCTCATGATGTTCTCATTGTCACTCGAAACAGGAATTTTACCAGACGACTGGAAGGAGGGAAAGGTCATTCCAGTCCACAAATCAGGTGACAGACAGTGTCCCCTAAATTATCGACCCATCTCTCTAACAAGCGTCCCCTGCAAAATCACGGAACATGCCATATATTCACACATCATGAACTTTCTTGACACCAACATTTTTTTTCATTCTTCCCAGCACGGATTTCGTAAATCATTATCCTGTGAAACCCAACTTGCTATATTTATTCATGATATACACTATTCTCTCCACCGTCACTTTCAGACCGATGCAATCTTTCTCGACTTCGCAAAAGCCTTTGATAAGGTACCGCACAACCGCCTACTGTTAAAACTTTCCCAGCTGAACTTGCACCCCAACATTCTTGCATGGATCACACAATTTCTTACTAACCGCTATCAGTTTGTCTCCATTAAAAATACCCGCTCTAGCTCCCTCCCAGTAACATCCGGCGTCCCCCAAGAATCTGTACTCGCACCCCTCTTGTTCCTAATATATATTAATGATCTTCCTGTTCATGTATCTTCCCATATCCGTTTATTTGCCGACGACTGTGTCATATATCGCACAGTTACTAACATTTCTGATCGAACTACTCTCCAACAGGATCTGGGTCTCGTGCAACAGTGGTGTGATTTTTGGTTAATGAAGCTTAACCCCACTAAATGCAAACTCGTCTCATTTCAATGCCAGTGTAATTATTTATCATTCTCATACCTAATCTCTAATTCCGCTATCGAACAAGTGCACTCATATAAATACCTAGGTGTCACCTTAACATCTGACCTTTCCTGGAACACACACATCAACAACATCATATCATCCGCGAACAGATCCCTCGGTTTCCTAAAGCGTCATTAGCGTCACGCACCACTAGACATAAAACTTCTGGCTTACAAATCGTTCATCAGACCTAAACTAGAATATGCAGTGCCCATCTGGAGCCCGCACCAGATATACCTAATAAACGAAATAGAATCTGTACAAAATCGTGCCACTAGGTTCATTCACTCTTCATATTCATACGACATAAGCATATCATCCCTAAAACGTGACATTGATATTGCTAATCTTTCTGTGCGTCGCCGCATCGCCAGCCTCTGTTTGTTTCACAAGTTCTTTCACAGTCCCCTCAATCAAGCACCTTACATCATCCCACCAACGCGCATAACTCACCGCACAACCCTTCTTTATTCAATCGCACGCGCGCGCACTCGACTACTACTTTTGCTGCCTCCTTTTTTCTTCGCACAGCAGTGGACTGGAATGGCCTTCCCCGTGACATTGCAGCCATCACGTGTTCATCAACGTTTGCACAAAACATAGATACATATTGTTTGTCAGAAGATCACTCTCTGTAACCTCCATTTGTTAACTCACCCCCTCAGTAATACCCCCTCCCCGGGGTCTTTAAGGTAATAAAGTGAAGTGAAGTGAAGTATGACTGTACTCGGGTGGCGTGTTCTTGTTGTGCGGCCGTTTGTCGACCGGACAGGTCCCCAAAGATGTCGCGTAGTCGCTCCTTGAAGATGTCCCAGCTGATGAGCTCGGCATCATGAGCGTCGAACCATACACGCGGGGTGTACAAGTAAAAGATTACGTCGATGAGCATTATGGTAGCGTCCCATCGGTGATACAGGCTAACGCGCTCGTACATGCGGCGCCAGTAGTCGACGTCAAGGCCAGGCTGGGCGGAGAACGTACCAGGATCACGGGGGTGGCGCATGGCAAGATACGCAGTAGCTGGAGCTCCAGTTGATGACAGTGACGGGTTGTTATCATTAGAAGCCATGGCCGGAGGCTGGATGGTGCGGCCACTGCAAAGCATCATGGTGAGGAAGGGGAACTTTCCACCTCCACCAAATATGTTACGGAAGAGAGACGCCGTATAGACGAGGCTGTAGATGAAGTATACTTCAAACAAGCAGCAGCAGCGGCGTGACCGGTAGACCAGACACCGAGCGGAGACCACTCTTTGTCCTCTTCATAAGACACACACGCGCATTGTCCCACGAAATGTCAACATGCATGTAGCAATATACACAAAAATGTACAGTCTGACGTTGGGTGGCCCCGACACCACTGTGCTCTGCCTTGTCATCTACGGCGGGGTCGCCGAAATGGAAACCGGATGACGAAGCCCGCGCCAGCTGGTATACCATAAAACAGCCTTCCCGAACTGAGCGACCGGTGTCGCTGAAAGCTGTCGAGGCGACCTGGACGTCTGCGTCGTTCACGATGCTAAGCCGCACCCTTCATCATCCTCGTCGTCATCGCCGTCGTCTTCATCGTCAGCCCACTGTACGTCGTCAACAAGTCATCGGTCTATCAAGGATTCAGATGCTCCTACAATTAAGAACCTGACTCGAGGCGGACCAGGAACGCAGGTCTTCCGGAACATGTAAAGCCTTCGGCCAGGCTTCCTTCTGATGGCGAACTCTTCGCGCCTTCTCCACGTGACGACAGCGGTGGAGTGAGCGACAGCCTTTTGCTTCAGCGTTCGTTCAACACAAGTGCGTCCTCCTTCCAGTGACGATTTCGAAAGTGACTCACCCGAACACTTACTTGTCCAAATGCCCGATGCTACTGCCTGATGACGGGGGTGCAGCCGAGTAGCGCATTTTTCACTGAGCTTTCTTCCCGGAGTTACTGTCATCGTCGTCGTCGGAGGCCCACCTCGAAGCCGGCACATCGAAGGCTTGGTCCATGAATGCCTGTTCCGGTATTCAGAAATGTCGCATTGAGGCTTACCTTCATCAGCTTCCTGGTGCATCGCGAAAACGGTGCAGAGTTCTGGAATGTTTGCTTGCGTGCTTTACGGTGATGGCGCCGGTGGCGAAGTGTCGGAGCCTCTGCTGTTCGTGAACCAACCCGAGAATGAAGACTTCGTGTGGAACTTCTTTTAGGGGCGAAGCTCCTTATAGCGGCACCCGTTAGTCCCTCGTAGTCGTAGTAGTTGTGTGTAACCAGTCTTACATTTTGACTATCAAGATGGTGCTGGTGGAATATTTCTTCTGTGCGTTGTTGAACAATAAATATTCGCAGAGTGCGCGTTAACTAAAAGCCGAAATCTTCTGTATCTCATTCCCCCTCAGCAGCCATTGGCATGTACATTAAGCGCTATCAGACAAGAAAGGTTTGCTACGTTATACTCGCTGGGCGTAACCTCCTAGGTTTTAGAAAGGTTTAGCAAGCGTTGGTACGCAGTGCCATGAATACAGTGAACTCGTTTATACCATAAACTCGAGGTGGTTAAAGGTGGGAAGTAGACACGAAGTGCAAGCCGTAAGAAAGTGTGCGTGTGCCCCCTGTCGTTCAGTCCTTGGAGTGTCCGCTGGATGGCGGTGCTTTTATATGAGGAATATATGATGAAAAGATGCGAGATTGTGGTACTTGGAGTGTTGAATAAGTGGACGAACGGACACACAGACAGATACATGGACGGACGCACGGATGGCTGCACGGACGGTTGGGTGCATGGACGGACGCAGGAGCGGATGCATGGACGAACGCAGGGATGCACGCACGAACAGACGCACGCACGTATGGGCAGGCGGACGCACGGGCGGCCATACAGACGCACGCATAGACGGACGGAAGCAAGAACGAATGGACGGACGGATGCTTCGCCCCACTCCCCACGGATGCTTCGCCCTACGTCCGTGGATATGCTGCCATTTTTTATTCCTTCTTGCCTTGTGACACGTTGGTGAAGCGACGAATGGTTGTCTCGGTCCTGGAGTTCGAGACTTCGATTGAGCGCCGCCGAGGGATTTGGTCGGTTTGGTACTGGAAGCCAGATTCCGAAGGTGGGCGTCGTGAAACGGTTTGGCCGCGAGCTCAAGGACGCGGAGCTCGAGCACGACCACGCTTCGCAAGGTTCGATAGTGAATGGCAGTCGGGGCCTTGCCGGTTCAAGGAGCACGAGGTCACGGAAGCACGCTGGTGGCAGCTGCCGATGACCGCCAACGGCTTTCTTTTCTTCCCCGAGAAATAGCGGCATGTTCTTGGTTGCTCCGTTCCGGATGCCCTAAAGGAGCAGCTTGCTTCTGTTAATTTAACTGATGCGCACCAAAAGACTGTAACCCCTCCAATACCTTGCCCGCAGTTCATTACTTCTGCGTTATTTAGCGGTGGCGTTAACTCAATGAAAGAGCTACACAGCACAGTGTACTGTGCATCGATCACACGTGTGAAGGGGAGGGTTTGTAAAGTGGGTACCTAATGCCTGACAAAGTGCAGTGACCCGTCATGGTCGTTACAGCGCAAAAGGAACTGAGTGATGTAAGTCACGTATGTCGAAAAGTTCTAGACAAAGAAGCAGTCTAGATTACAGATTTCTTGTGCCAATTTATGAAATATCGTCGGAAGAAAGTTCATACTTCCAGACCTGTGTGCAAGAATCACTTTAGAGCGATGGTGTATTGTAACATTATGTTATGTTGGGCTAGTTTGTACATATTAGACTGAAATACGTGGCGCAAGGTTGACAAAGAGAAAAAAAAGACGAGATAGAAAGAGCGCCAACTCACAACTAAGTTTATTTTCATGAAGGATTCACAATATATAGGCTCTTGGAGGAGGCGCTCTTTCTGTCTCGGCTCTTTTTTCTCTTTCTCAACCTTGCGCCACGTATTTCAGCCTATTGTAACATTCTTCTTTCATTGCCACAGAAGAAATCTGTGGAAACACCCCCAACTTGGTGAATAGCAAAGATACAGGAAGAAGAACAAGAGAGCAAGAGACAGACTGAGTAAGCTCTGGATGGTCAAACGCACAGTGCCGCGCTCAGCCTGAAGTTCTGCACACCCGCAGAAAGGCCCAGAGATAAAAAAAGTGGTAATGAATCTTTTAGCTTTTGCTGTTATGCAGCCATCTTGACTTACTCTGCATTAAATTTCTTTTAAATATACTCGGCATGTGCCAAGCTTTGCGGTAAACTTGCTCGAGCCTCCAAAAACTGCATTGTACGCAAATCATCTTAGAACTTGAACTGAGAACTACTTTTTGCGCGGGCACTCAACTAAGTGGTCGATTCACCCAGAGTGTAAATAACAGTATGGGACACCAACTAAGCGAAGAAACTAAAAACACGACTCATCATGTTCCTTCAATAGTCATTAATAACCGGAAACGTCACACGCTCCATCACAGCAAAGCCGAGTAATCGCGTACGAACACAAGTACCCTCGGGTCATGAGGGCACGGGGTGAGAAACAAATAGTATCCGTCTTTACTCGGACGTGACTCATTCATTCGTCTCGTCACGTGGCTCGGCGACAATTTGAAAACAGCGACGACGGCATCTTACGCGACTTAAAGGCCCGAAGTTTACGCGTGCGTCAATATATAACACGCGCTCGACGACGTCTCCTCGTTATTTCATGTCATCTATCTTTCGAAATCAGACATTTTTGAAGGAAGAAAAAACACTGGGAGGGGGGAGTTTTATGTGACAATCTCAAAGAGTTTGTAGTCATAAAAACAAAGTGGGGGGAGCAAGAGTAGCCGTGTGAAATTTCAAGGGACACTAAGAGAAAATCATTTGGTTTAGATTGATAAACCGCACTCTGACAACTCTGATGCCATAAGTTTTCTCTGTCATAAGTTCAATATTAGCAGAAAAAATTGAGGTTCAAGCTTTGTTTTGAAATATGACACCAAAAAGAAAAAAAAGAACTAAAGAACGCTTTGGCATCACCTCGAAAACGAGAGTCGATTACTTGCGCCCTCTTCCCTTACGTTTTTTAAGGCACGTTATTATTGATCTTGTTTTTATCGTATTGCCCTTTTGCTCTTTCCTTGAACATGCAACGAATAAAAATTTACGTTATAAGGTACAGTGTGGCTAATCCCCCTTGGGGGTATGAGCTAAGGTCTTCTAGGCGAGAAAGCAAAACAAAACCGGAGGAAAACCCAATAGCGTGATTGGACAGCGTTCGCGTGGCCTCCTCAAATGGTAGTCAGTCATCGCTTTTCGGTGGGCAACTATACACGCCTCAAAGCTAGGAACTATACAGCACGCAGAACATTGGCCGTTTCAAACTATGCTCGTTGACGTGCGGAGTGCCCCTTAGGCCACAATATTTTCTTTCAAGGGCGAAGCTCCTTAAAGCGGCACCCGTTCATCCCTCGTCATAGTATGTAATTGTTTTACGCTTTGACCTGCAAGGTGGTGCCGGTAGGAGATCTCTCCTGTGCGTTGTTGAACAATAAAAAAATTCGCAGCGTGCGCGTTAACTAAAAGCCTAATTCTCCTGTCTATCATTCCCTATTAGCAGCATTAGCATGTACATTGAGCCCTATCTGACAAGAAAGGGTTGATACGTTATACTCGCTGGGCGTAACCTCCTTGGTTTTAGAAAGGTTTAGCGAGCGTTGGCCGCAGTGCCATGAATACAGTGAGCAAGTATGTACCATGAACTTGAGGTGGTTAAAGGTGGGAAGTAGACACGAAGCACAAGCTGTAAGAAAGTGTGCGTGTGCCACCTCTCGTTCAGTCCTCGGAATGCCCGCTGGATGGCGGTGCTTCTATATGCGGAATATATGATGAAAAGATGCGAGATGGTGGTACTTGGAGTGTTGACTAGATGGATGAACGGACTCGCAGACAGATGCAGGGATCTATCTATCTATCTATCTATCTATCTATCTATCTATCTATCTATCTATCTATCTATCTATCTATCTATCTATCTATCTATCTATCTATCTATCTATCTATCTATCTATCTATCTATCTATCTATCTATCTGTCTGTCTGTCTGTCTGTCTGTCTGTCTGTCTGTCTGTCTGTCTGTCTGTCTGTCTGTCTGTCTGTCTGTCTGTCTGTCTGTCTATCTATCTATCTATCTATCTATCTATCTATCTATCTATCTATCTATCTATCTATCTATCTATCTATCTATCTATCTATCTATCTATCTATCTATCTATCTAATCTAGCCGAGCACGACTTTTTGCCATCCTGGCCGTTTTGATAACGGTATGGATGCCAAACTTGGTATAGCATAACACGACTGTATGAAGAACATATTTGACTAGTTATAGCATGAAAATTTTGATATGTATGTCATAAATGTCATGATTTACATTTCATAGTCCTGCAGCTCTTGCGGTGGTTTTGTTCACATGGCATGTTGCAAAACTGCTATGGTATGGCATGATTGCATGGCTAACACCAGCGACAGACCCTAACATGAAAATCATGAGAGGCGTGTTATGTAACAACATGACTACATGCCACGCTCGTGATGCGCTCGCGGCTCTTTCGCTAGCGTCACATACGGTATACTAAATTTGGTATTACAGTACGTGAATGGATGAAGAAGGTATGTGACTGGTACAAACATGATAAAATTATGATGCGTGTCATGTAACATCACCACATGACATGCAGATGTTGCCCTGGTGGCCATTTCGCAAGCTTCACTTGCACCAAGTATCGTATTACGGGACGTGAATGGCCCCGCCGCGGTGGTCTAGTGGCTAAGGAACTCGGCTGCTGACCCGCAGGTCGCGGGTTCAAATCCCGGCTGCGGCGGCTGCATTTCCGATGGAGGCGGAAATGTTGTAGGCCCGTGTAACCAGATTTGGGTGCACGTTAAAGAACCCCAGGTGGTCTAAATTTCCGGAGCCCTCCACTACGGCGTCTCTCATAATCATATAGTGGTTTTGGGACGTTAAACCCCACATATCATTATCATCGGGACGTGAATGGATGACGAAGGTATAATACTGGTGCAAACATAATAAACATGAGATGCGTGTCACGTAACAACATAACTACATGCTACACTCATAATGCGCTCGCGGCCGTTTTGATAGCTTCACATGTACCAAACTCGGTATTACGCGACGCGAACGGACGACATAGGTCGTCCGTTCACGTCGCGAACGTGATCATGTTTGGATGTGTCGTGAACGGACGACATAGGTCGTCCGTTCACGACACATCCAAACATGATCACCACGAGATGGCTGTCATGTAACAACATGAATACATGCCAAATGATGCGCTCGCGGCCATTTGTTTACCGTCACATATGTCAAGTTTGGTAGTACGTAACGCCATAGGATGATGAAGGTATGTGACTAGTGCAAACATGACAGTACAGGCGCCAATGCATTTTGACCTGACGCGGTGCGCGTAATCACCGGCGTTCAATTCGTCGCGTCATGCCGGCGTTGCCATGCCAGGCAGGCACCGGTCCTGCCATAGAGTTTCTCACAAATACGATTGTGAGAAACTACATGGGCCCTGCCATATACTCGAAGGCACGCGCCGCGCTGCGTCGCTTTGACGCATGCGCGTTTCAGCGCGTCTACCGCCCTCCGTAGCGAAAAGAGGGAGACGCAGTGTGGTCTGGCTAACGCATCGGCGCGAAATGCAGCATGCCGCATTTCACGCCGGTAGCCGTCGGGCCGCGGCGACGGAGGCTGGTCGCTCCGGTCGCGCCTGGCTTCAGACTATAGAGTGCTCGTTTTTTGGTAACGTAGCGTCGCTGTGCCCAACGTGCGCGTGCGTCAACGCTACAATGTAGTATAATGGGTCCTTCATGGTACACCTGTGTCCGTTTCGCTAGCTCCACATATACGAAATTTGGTTTTACGTGACGTCAATGGATGACGTAACATATGACTGATGCAAACATGATAATCCTGACACGCGTGTCATGTAAGAACATGACAACATACCTCGCTCATAGCAAGCTCACAGCAGTTTCGCTAGCTCCACATATACTAAATTTTGTATCACATGACGTGAATGTGAATGAATGAATGTGAATGAATGTGAATGTGAATGACACATTCAAAAACGATAATCATGACACGGAAGTCATGTATGGCATCATTTATCTCTACTACGTAACGTTGTACTGATTTTAAAGTGACATATGAACATTTATAGTTTGTGCTTCGCATATCATCATTCCCACTGTACGTGGGATCTGCCATTTTTTCGTAAATTGGCGAATTATCCACTACGTGTTCCATAAGGCAACACGCACACCAACGCAGCTGCATGCTTTGACAGATTATACTGCTGGCAATAATTAATGATGCCCTAGCACCTAGTTATGGCTGCGAAGCACGCCATAGTGAAGGTGCTTCCGATTATTTAAAGTTTGGGGTGCTCTAAAGTCAATAAAATTGATGTGCGTCCATCGTCTCGAATTTCGCGTGCGCCCATCGAAATGCCGTCGCTGTGGCCGGAAATATTAACCGCGTTCACGCCATCACAACAGGGAAACACGGCAATCACTACGTTTCAAACAGTCGCGTAAATTCAGAAAAATCAATTTTTTTGAATTAGTCGAGTGGCTTCTGCTAATTTCGTAGTCCTGTACCGATGAAAGGTATTGAAGGCAGTTACACAGTAAGGAATATTTAACCTTTAGAGGCGCAGAATGTGCTATGGTTAGCTCAAATATATGATGTTCTAGCCCTAATTCTCAAGAGGTGCCCCCCTCCCCTCCCCCGCAGACTGGGCATTGAGAGGGGGGGCTCCGACCCCACTGACCCCCCACCCCAATACTTATGCCAATGGTCTCAAGGCCCGTTCGACGACTGGGCAACAGACGGAAGAGTGACCGGATTGCCGTGGTCTAAAGAATCTTACGATAGCCAAATAACACTATTTTAATCGGCTACGGAACTATATCTATATACAAGAACATCTGATACGACGAGAATAGGCCCAGGCACAGCTGAAGCTTGGCCTCGTCATCTCCGTCGTCTTCGCAGCAATAGGCGCCGGATGAAGAGGTCACCGAAAGTCAGCACACCATTTGAAAACAATAATGGCGCTAGACACCGGGTGTCGCCGGAACTTGCTGCAGACGACGTCATCGTCTAGCTGCTTCCTTGTAGAGGCCGCAAGCAGTTATTGTCTTCGTCGTCGTCGTCGTCATCTGGCCCCAGAAGACGACGAATCCGAGCTGGGCAGAGTCCAGCCCACGAAGTCCAACGACGCTTGTCTGCCCAATTTGTGGATGTACCTTCGACATCGAGTCGAGCCCGAGACGAAGCAGCCGCGTCTTCCTGAAGGTAAACCTCCTCCGGCCAGGCTTGCCTCCGATGGCGAACTCTTCGCGTGTTCTCCACACGACGACTACGGTGAAACCAGCGACAGCCTTCAGCTCCAGTAACCGTTCAAAACAAAAGCTTCCTCCTACGAGCGACGTCTTCGAGAGTCGCTGGGGCCCTGAACACTTCCTTGTCCGAAGGCACGACGCTGCAGCCTGATGATGGTGGTGCAGCCGAATATTGAGTTTCTGACTGGCCGTTCTCCCAAAGTGTTCTTCGTCGGTGGTCCACCTCGGCGCAGGTGCACTGAAGGCTTGGTCAGCTCTTCAAAAATGTTGCGCTGTCCTTTACCTTGATCAGCCTCCCATTGCGTCGCGAGAAGGGCGAAGAATTCTGGAAGGTTTCCTCGCGGGCTGCACCATGATGACGCCGGCGGAGAAGTATCGGAACCTCGGTTGGTCTGGATGCGACACAAGAACAAAGACCTACATTTGCGGGCTTCTTCCTCTTCCTCCGGACCTTGAGGCGCGTTGGAGCAGCGACGATTGGCATGTCGCGGTTCTGGTGGTCGCGACATCGATGGAGCGTGGGTGAGATCTTCGGCGAGGTTGGTACTCGGATCGAGATTCCTGTGGCAGGCGTCGTGGAACGATTCGGTCACGAGCACCAGGACGCAGAGCTCGAGAACGACTGTGCTTCTCGGGATACGGGTAGCAAATGGCAGCCGGGGCAATGCTGGCGCGTGGGGCACGAGGGCAGCCCCACACGCTCTCGGCCGCTGCCGATAACCACCAACGGCTTTCTCTTCTTCGTCGAGAAATAGCGGCACGTTTTTGGTTGCTCCTTTCCGGAAGTTTTGAAAGAGCAGCCGGCTACTCTTCTTCTCGCCGATGTGCACAAATATTGTAATCACTCCAATATCTCACCCGCAGTTCATTGCGTCATTACGCGTTCGCGTTCATGCAGTTACACAAGCAGTTACACAGTACATTGATCACACGTGTAAGGGGCAGGGTTGGCAGCCGTAACCAGTCACACTCAATACAGCTCGCAAGGGGCAGTGAAGTAACGTACCCCCAATAAAAATGTTTTGAAAAATCAGCAGCCAAGATTACGAAAATTTCGTAGATGTTTTTAAAAGATCGTACGGAGAACATCCCGGCCTGTGTCAAAGACAAGCTTTATAAGAATAGGCTACTGTAACGCTATTTCTTAATTGACACAGAGCAGGAAATATGTGGAAATACCCAGACCCGTTGAATAGGAAACACGCGCGCAGATAATTGGAAGTTCAAATTAACAGTGCTGCACTGATACTGGAGTTCAACACACGAGCAGAGAGCTCCCGATATAAAAAAAAAAATGCTAAATCACTTAGACTTCGCGGCCCCGCCGCGGTAATCTAGTGGCTAAGGTACTCGGCTACTGACCGGCAGGTCATGAGAACGAATCCCGGCTGCGGCGGCTGCTTTTTTGATGGAGGCGGAAATGTCGTAGGCCCGTGCGCTCACATTTGGGTGCACGTTAAAGAACCCCAGGTGGTCAAAATTTCCGGAGCCCTCCACGACGTTGTCTCTCCTAATCATATGGTGGTTTTGGGACGTTAAACCCCATAAATCAATCAACGTCTACGTGTGATCGGCTACCAGCCCGCTCACACGAAAAATTACTTGTAAACATAGAGGAGAGCCATTTTACTAAGATAAAGATTGCACACCTTTAATGTATTATCCGGCTTACAGTACAAAGACATGTAACAAATTTGTTTAAGTGCATTTAAGCACATGTTGCCCATGTGGAGCACTGGATACTTCTCTTTTCTTGAAATATTGTTGCCGACGCAACACAGTGGGTAATCACAAAACAAAACAAGTAATTAAGTACACTCATTCATGCACTTATACACAGTACTTCAAAAGAAACATCTCTTCTACCGAACAAAAAGCCAAATCTACATACAAGTTCGTTTATCTCCATAACAGGAATATTTCGGCAAAATATGCACTGCAAGTAATACAGCGTAGGTTGGTAGACAAATCACGTTCTTTAAACAAAGTAGTAGTACTTCCGTAGTATTAGCTTTGTAGTAAGTGTCCACTACTTATGTATGTAATAACAACATGTAGCAACTGCCATGTTGCGAACTTTATTAGCATTACAGTTAATACTTGCAGTAACTACCTTCGGAGTAGTAAGACCATGGCCTTAACTACTTTCTTAGTATAGTTACAGACACCAGTAAAGTACACTTGCTCAGCAATAAATTTACACCTGCTCGGTTTATCTGTGCCAATGGCATTTTGATATCACGTCGAATTTTTAGCGAAACCATCACATCAAATAAAAAGAGAGTTACATGGCACGGCCTAATTTTGTTACACAAATTCACGATCGATAACTATTACTTCATGTGGTTACCCAAGTAAGTACACGCTCGATGACGTCCTCTGGTCATAATGTCTACACAGAGGCACGAACCCGCTATAAACGAGAACCAAGGGGGCTTGACGAGAACACGCACACGTACAGGTCCATGCACGCAAAGAATATGAAGAGAAGGAAGCAAACAAAGAGACACGGAGGTTAACTTGAAAGACCGAACACTGGGGGGTTAAGAAAAGAAAGATGAGGAAAAGAGGGGAGGAAAGAGAAATAGAAAAGAGAGAGGCACTGCTGCGTCTAGAACTTCACCGCATGTCAGAGGGGTTCACACAATATCGTTGTACTCTGAAAGTACAGGACGGCTCTCACTACCTTGTGGGCTGTCGCGAGATGTGGATGGTGCTGTAGTAGCTCCGCACAGAAAGTGGCCGAACGTCCAGTCACCGCCACGCGTTGGAAAGTACTCATTTTTCCGAGGCAAAACGAGGTGAGTGGTCAAGAATGTGAAGCCTTTTGCATGACTCATTACAATGGCAAGTGCATGGCTATCTAAGGTCCATGTATAACACGCATGGTACGGGCAGCGCATGTTGTACCGCTGAATTGACGCGAACTTAGATATCCAATAGATTTTTTGTAGACGATAGTCTTTCTTGGGGACCTTCGACGAAAAAATTTTGGTCTGTCTGTATGTCTGCCTGTATGTTTGTCTGTTTGTCCGCCCTTATTGACTGATTGATTTGTGGGGTTTAACGTCCCGAAACCACCATATGATTATTAGAGACGCCATAGTGGAGGGCTACGGAAATTTCGACCACCTGGGGTTCTTTAACGCGCACCCAAATCTGAGTACACGGGCCCACAACAATTCCGTTTCCATCGAAAATGCAGCCACCACCGACGGAATTCGATCCCGCGACATGCGGGTCAGCAGCCGAGCACCTCAGCCACTAGACCACCATGGCGGGGAGGTTTGTGTGTTTAAAAAAAGTGGGTAACGATTTAGAGTACTTGGTACTCTACTAAGGGAGAGCTGAAAGCCGTCCCGAGACGCTGGATGCAAGCGTAACTTTGTGCTGTCATAGGGGCGAAGCTCCTTGAAGTGGCGCCCGTTTGTTAATGCGCCCTTACGATACCCTTAATTACTACGGCACATACCGACACCACAGACCGCCAACCCCATCCGCAGTGCCCACTAATATTGCTCAAGATTCAGTGTTCATACTTGTGCGATTGTCAATTAAAAAACAATTATTGCGCATATCGGAGGCACCATAACAACACGCCAATAGTCTGTATGTGTGCCTTTTTACTAGAAAAGGCATACATACGTAATTCTAAGGACCGCAGCGCTTATCACGCTGGGCTGACCATGCAGCGCTTCCACGAAAAGGCAGGTGTTTCCAAGGCTTTGATAAGACGGCACGGTGGTGGCACCTACCCTTGGCCTTGCGTTATACACCTTATCACCTTATCACCTCCGAGACGTGCGCCCACGCCGCGCGCTTCGTTATCCAAGATAACTGCCAAATAGCGCTTATGTCTCACGTATGGCGTGACTTGATGCCCTCGTTCGCCTCCGCTGCACGCTCGAGGCACTCTAACGCAGTGCCTCCAGAATACCATTAACCGATTTTTTTTTTGCGCAGAACATAAACGTTTTGTTGCCTCTCTTTAGACGCAACACTATGGTATTTCAATGACATTTGCAGTGTAACATGCAGATAAGGTGGACGAACTTTTTAACTTATATTTTTATACCCTGCTGCTTTTAAACATGCCCGTGCTTTGAAGTAAAGCAAGACTGTTTTTATAGCATAATAAAAAAAATTCGAAAATATTGCAAACATGGTATAACATGCTATAGCCAGTAGGGGAGTGACGTTTACAAAAGCGTCGTACATGCAGTAGCTATTCAAACATTATTTCGCTGAGAAGTAATGACAAGGTATACTACGCCTACTATATTTATTTATTTATTACGATAGTAAAATGAGAGCGGCGTGCAGTGAAGCTGACATTCAGGTAGCCAGTGTGTCACTTACAGACCTTTTTTATACTTCTTTTGAAAAAGTGCAGAGCGTGCACAGATGAATGCAGCGTTTAGGCGAATTCGATTATATAAAATGCTGCGGGGAACGTGACGTCTTTGGCAATTCACTCCTTGCACTTTACCGATAAAATCATCAATAATCGCGCACCGCTTTCATTCAGGCTGACCGCCCCACGGGAAAATTGAGCGGCCTCCCCGGGCTTTGCGTTAAGCTCCAGCAGATGCGCGCGCTTTCAGTTGAGACAACGGGAGATAAATGAGCACTCACCCCCCAGGGCTTTCCCAGAGTAAAGATTGCCACAGAAGGCTTACTTTTCCAAGGCTCTGCTGCTTTGTGCTGACCGCTGATATGCTGTATGAGAAGTCGTGGGGAAAGCGGTTGACGATTGGAAGCCCGAACTCTGCGTCTGAAAAAAAATAGAGAGAAAAGAGCTTCACAATTTTGCTTGGGTGCCTCAATCTTTAACGCAATAGCGGTAAAGAGCTCGTTTCGAAGAAATTCTGGTGCCGGCGTTGTTGTCAGCTCCGTTGGTTGTGAGCGAAAAATCATCATCTTTGCTTGACCGAAAAATAGGCCATCTTTGCATAACCAAAAAAAATTGATAAATATGCAAATAGAATAGAGAAGACCTGGGGGTGAGTGGGAATCTAGCCTGTGTTCTTTTCGTGGAGAGTGGGTGTTCTACCACACAGCTACGCCTTTTTTTTCTTTATTGCTTGTTCTCAGACACTATAGGTACATGAATAATGATAATGCTTGGGAATAGAGTGAAAATAACTTCCTCCGCTTCAAAATGAGTGAAAGAAACCCTCACGCCTTGCGAACACATGCCTCCTGTGTACATGTTTAAAATGCGACATGAAATACTGCCATAATAATGCGTGGGACAAGCGTTCAGGGCCACCGGGTGTCAGAACATGGAATCATTATGACTTAATAGCATAAAGCCAGTCACCCACTATACAAGACACACATGCTACTGCACCCTTATCTTCACGAACTTACATAGCAAGTTCGAAAAGATTTCATAGACTAACCCCCGTATTCTAGAACGTCCCTTCACTCAACGCTTCACCTTCACTTGAGAAAGCCGATGGGAGCGCAGTCTCTAGGCACAGCATGTCACTGCATATCATCGATTATCTGCTGCAATTTTCGAGTAGCGCAGCGCCATTTTCAGCTGAGCGGTGGCGCAGTGCTCAACTCTGTCAAGTGAAGGGTGGAAGTAGAGTAGAGGAGCGTTTGAGAATAAGGGGGTTAGTGTTTGAAGTACGCACTAGAAAAAGGCTATCGCTATCGCGTTTCACAGCAATTGAAGGATCTCTTATATTTTTGTCGGGGCATGTCCGTTCAGAGACAAACATATTAATTAAGTCCAAACAAGCTGCTGCTAAACGGTATCAGGGAGAGGGAGAGAAAATATAACTGCCATATTAAAAAAAAGAAGGAAGGAGACAGTTGTATCAGTACCACATTGCAAAGCCTAAGAGGATGGAATGCTAAACCTAGTTAAATTCAGCTGTTTTAGTTACAGATGTTTTTTTTTTGCGTGCCTATTATGTCATTATTTTCAAAGGTATCTGTTTTTTTTATATACTACAAGTTTTAAATTATTCGTTGTAATTCCTAATGAATTCAACTCGTTCTTTCAGGAAGTGAATTAGTTTATCAAGCAAGGCAACGTCCGATTCATGGCATATCCCCCTAAGTGGGTTGCGCCAAGCTGTTGGGGAACCAACCAACATTGCAAAGTGTTCTTTCGTAGCATGACAAGCAAGCATTTAGAGCTTGTATTTCATGTTACTCACGTAAGCACACACCTAGTAATCATTCAAAATAAACAAACGTGAGCAACGGCTTGAAAAGCTTGATGCACCATAGTGATATTGGCATATTTGAACGGACACTTGGAGATCATGAGAAAGAAGAAGAGCGGAGATACGGCTATTTAGTATCTGACAAGCGGAACTAACAAAAATGAAGGGCATAGTACTGGTATGACTTAATAGAAGATGGATGGGAGAATCTGAATGCGTGATGTCTGTCTTCATCCGTTAAAAAACTTGTTTTTTTTTTTTTCGTTGAATGAAATGTGGCGTCCAACAAGCAATTACGAGCCTCAATCGTATAAAAAAAATCATGGCCGATCCCTCCATCATGGGAATCGGTATAACACGAAAGTCTAACGTGTTTTCATAGAAGTAGTACTTATTGTGTAGTGAAATGTGACAACTACAATTTCTATAGGTGTTTCAAAGCTATAGCTCTGTTTGGCATGGACACAGCAATGTTAACGCCTAGCGACACTTCTCTGTCACTACGCCTAGCACCTGTGAAAATCATTTAACCGTTGTGACAACTGAAGTTATTAACACAAACTTGAACACAGCGTATCGTCAGTCACACACAATGACATCAACAAGCCCACACTGAACTCTGCTACTCGATATGCGCAGCTTCAAAGATCATGAGTTATAGAGAAGAGCAGCATGGTGCGGGCTCTTTAAAACTACGCTAGCGCCCACATATACTGCGCTTTCGCGACGTGGGACAGAGAGTTTCGTAGCTTGAGCCGCGAAAGTGCGCCGGTGTTCCACGCCATGTTGCCCTCAGTTTCACTCCACCAAAGCGGGACATTCACCCATAGACATCGTTGCCTTACTGCAGTGCTTACTGCAGCAGTTTTATCAAAGAAGCTGGTGCTATCGTACTAGAAGTAGCCGGCGGTAAAACATCGTTGATGACGTGTAGCTCATCGACTTTAACGAGCTGTCACGTGCTTACACGAAGCGAACGGCTAAGAACATAACCGCGTCGGCGACTCTCCGTTGCTGGCTCGGTCAGTGTTTTTCCTTGCTATCGAGAAGCTTTAGCCAAGGCCTCCAATACTGCCCACCGGCCCACAGTCTTAGACGCCACACTTTAACTGCGTCATGCCGCATTACTTCTCATGAGCACAAACAGATGGTGGCACCACCGCTTCGCCAACAGAGAACGCCCAGGGAGGGAGAAAGGATGTATGAATTATAATAAACCGCGTTTGTACGCAACCCAGAAACTTTTTGAATAGCTCAGTTGATAGAGCACCTGGCGCGTTGCGTTGTTTCCCAAGGAGTCAGAGGCTGGATTCCCAGCGAGGGAACGTTTCCTAAATGTTTTCTTTCTAAATAGGTAGCGTTAATTTTACAAAGTCATATCTTTGACTGAAATAGGTCACTGAAGCCTTGGTGGACCCCGGCATTAAACACTTTCGCGTTAAAAAAATAGAAGCAGAAGCTTTCAGTAGGAAGAGGCGAGTGTCAAATACGTCCAATCAACGGCACTTCGTGCTATCACCTGCTTGCTCTTCTAGCGAACGATGTGGAGGACTTCCCCTTTCTGGCACAGTCCAGGATACCAGCCCTGAGAGCCTTTCTCAAGTGTGCGGTTCCTGCGAAAATCTCTACGTCATAGACGTGCGCTTTGTTTTTTGTACTAACGGCTGTGCGGTTAACTCTCTTTTGCCATGCGCCTTATTTTTTAGTTCTCTCATCTCTTCTTACCACCTTTACGTCCCCCTCTCTAAATGCGCTAAACCTGACTGTACCGTTCAGGATTACAAGAGGCCATTCCCTATTACAAGACGCGTCAGGAAAAACCCATTAACAAATGAGACAATGAAAGTAGCTCTTATCTGCAGATGCTGAGAATGCCGTCTTGATGGCGTGAATAAGATTTAAAGAAGCACCCAATTGTGTTCCATAATACGCAGGGTAATACATTGTATACGCGTGAGTACACAAACATTTCATTGATACATATGGTGTATGGTATAAAAAGCAGCAAAACATAGGTCCAGAGGATGTAGTTGCGGCCTTCGCACTAGCTAGCTATTTATAGCGGCCGCCGTTCAACATGCCAGCACGAATTGAGAACTGCTCAGGCATTTGATCTGGCAGCGTTCTGCGTTCACATACAGCACCTGCGCTTATATGTTTGGTGCTGGTGATGCTCGGCCTTCTACACAGCGCCCCGAACGAACGTCGGCGAGAAGAAAGATCGTGTCGATCATCCGGAGGCAAGTGTGCAACGGCCACAGCGGCGAGCGCAGTAAGTACGGACTGGACTGCGAGTGTCACGTCCTGCCGTCGTCCCAAGAGGCGCGTGAAGGCCACGTACCCAGCGTTGTCACCCACGATGGCGCAGGTGTAGCAAAGGAGGGCAGCCTCGCACCGCAGAATAGCCGGGTACAGGCTTATGGTGAGAAAAAACAAGAACGCGACGGGAAGGGTCAGCGAGAGTCGCATCGAAACGGGCAAGATGGTTTGCCATGGTGACAATCCCTCCGTAGGCGTGGCGAAGGCGACAGCAGACGAAGCGGCGAACACCAGGGTGGAGATGGCGATGGCTCGCTTGACTCCCTGGTCATGCTCCAGGATTGGCCAGACGATGACGAACATGGGACCCAAGCAGAGTAGGGTGGTACTACGCACGTAGGAGTCACTGGTCGTGCCTCGTTCTTCTACGTGGTGGCTGTAGGCCCAGCTAATAACGAGCCAGACGAAGGCGAGGATGAACGAGCGTTCTCGCAGCCATTCCGAACGGAGAATCCCCATGGTGTTATCGGAGGGCAGGTCAGCTTGTTCTCGTCGGTAGCTCTCCACTTCGCGGCGGAACTGCCTGCGACACTCAACCTGTGACACGCAATTAACACTACCTGCTCTGCGGACTACCTTCTCGGCTGTCTCGACATTGTGTGTGGCCAAGAGCCAGGTGGGCGACTCTTCGACCACGTAGAAGGTTGCCAGAAGCAGCAGGGAAAGCGTGGCGACCACGAGCTGCGACCGAGACCAGTCGAGCTTGAACATGTCCACGAAGAACAGCAACAGTGGTACAAAGACGCTCGGGAGCACCGGTGCGATGAAGCAGTAGAGTAACCTGCGGGATGCCGTCGTGACCTCGTACAGAAGTACGTACAGCACCGCCATGCTCCTCGACAATACCGAGACCGCAGCTTGCGTCATCACGAACGTGTGAAAGTCGCTCGCCATGCTGCTCCCCACGAGCGTGAGCAGAAGGCCCGTGTTGGAGACGAAGGCGACGGTCTTGCGCCCAGCTCGATCCGCCGCCACGCCCAGCAGTGGTAGCACGAGGATGTTCGTGGAGAAGACGACCACGTGCGCGACGTCGCTCAGCCAGCCACGCCGGCACACCAGGTTCCACTCGCTGACGACGGTGTTGCCGTGGTCGCTCAGGTTGAACTCCCAGGCAGTACACGGCACTATTCGAGCTGACACGCCTCCGTCGGGTGGTTCCCGCACCGTGCAGCGACTGAAGTTCCCAGCGACGCCCCGCGGAATGGCCAGCGCTTTCCACGCGGCGGCACTCATGTTGGAGAATTTGGGTGGTCTCGCGCACCAGTGGTCCAATTCTCGCAACGAATTCCTGAAGAGGCTTGCCTGGGTGAGCGCGATGCTGGCTGCGATCGCTGTGACCAGGAGCAGCCTCACTTGGAACACGCCGTCGCCAAAGGGAACGCACACCCGGGCACCGTCTGAGCTTTGGCGACGGTGCAACTCGGTCTCCTTCGACCGCAGCTCGGACTCTCTCGCGCGCTGGCACTTCTCCCTGGCGTCGCTGTCGCTTTTGTTCCATAGATAGTTACGCAAATGTCCGAATGGCGGAGGCCAGGAACTTCTTGCTTGCATAGCAGCCTGATGCTTCTTACTCCTCGAGACACTTCTTCTTTCTCGCGGAAGTGGGCGAGCGTGCCGCCGATCGCACCCGCGCAGCGGGGAACGTTTTTTTCGTCACTGAATTCATTAAGAAAAAGTGATGGTTAATTACTCTTTGAAAACTTCTTGGATACCGGCGGATTGGAAACTTTCCAAAATAATTCCGATACTTAAAAAACAGGGGCTTGGGTATACACTTGACAATGTGAGGCCAATTTCTCTTACATCTAATTTGGTTAAACTAACTGAAAGAGTTTTGAATGCACGTGTGATAAAATACATTGAGGAGAAATCAATATTGAACCCCAGTCAAATTGGTTTTAAATCGGGATGCTCCATATGGTGTGCGCACGCGGATTTGGAGAGTCGTATACAGTTGGCTAGGCGTAGAAGAGAGTATTGTGCATTAGTTACTCTGGATTTGGCCAAGGCGTATGACAAAGTGGAGCATAAAATACTAATAGAGCAGATGGAAAGGTCACATTTACCAAAATACATGACATCATGGGTAGCAGAGTTTTTAAGGGAGAGAGAGTTTTATTGCTTTCAAAGGGGTTGTTTTTCTAACAGATATCGACAATACCGTGGCGTACCACAAGATGCAGTGCTCTCACCGGTGTTGTTTAACATCTTCCTCAGTTCGATTCCAACACATAGCGATATTCATTTATATCTTTACGCAGATGACATTGCTTTCTTTGCGACAAACAGTGATCTGCAATTACTTTATCAGACATTACAGAATTACCTAAACATGATAGAGGAATGGCTTCAAAAAATTGGAATGTCTCTAAATGTAAACAAAAGCGCGCTTCTAGCGTTCTCGTTCAGGGATCCTGTTAACATCTCCTTGATGTATGGCACAGAGCAGATTCCCCAGGTGGATTCACTTAAATACTTAGGCATCATATATAACAGCTCGTTAAATTGGAAAAGCCACATCGATCACATTGCGTCCAAAGCAACACGAGCCATGGGGTGGTTACGCAAGCTCAGCAACATAAAAAGGGGGTTGCGAAGAAATACATTGGTAATGGTCTATAAAATGTACATTCGTCCTATCATGGAATTCGGCTGCGTCTTATTTTCGGGCAGTGCGACATATAAAATGAGACCACTAATACTATTAGAAAGGGAGGCCTTACGACTGTGCCTTGGACTGCCCAAGTTTGTTGCTAACAACGTGCTATACATAGAAGCGCGTCTACCGTCATTGTTAAATAGATTCAAAATGCTTACTATCCAAACATTTTTAAAACTATACGCTGTGCCCCAGAGAGCATCCTTTTATGCTTTTATTAAAGAACCAAGTTTATTTTTTGAAACTTGGTGGTCACGATTCCACTGCCCACAGATCTTGTTCGTTCAAGCGCTGCTAGAACCACTGAACGTCAAAATAAAACATATTTTCACATCAAGAGACGTTAACTTAGATCTTATGATAGAATTTGAGAATATTTATCCCTCTAACGCAAAGCAAATGCCATTTCAATATTTAAATGATCGGCTGCAGGATTACTTGGCGCATTTGAACTTGAACAACATAATTGCGACCGATGCATCCGTATCAAATGAAAAGGCTGGGGCAGGTATCTTCTCACGTTCCCTTGACTGGTCCTTTTCGGTTAGACTCCCAGATTACACACCAATATTCATGGCAGAATTATTTGCTATTGTACTGGCACTACGGAAACTTCCTTTGGGCGAATCGGAAGCAGTCGTAATTACAGATTCTTTTTCAGTATGTGCTGCTCTGTCTTCAGGAGCCAACTTAACACTTATGCACATGTTTCGACAACTCATACCGACAAACTTGAAAAAACTGCAGCTCTTATGGGTACCAGGTCATCGTGGCATATATCTCAATGAGATGGCGGATGCACTAGCCATAGTATCTCTTAGCGGTCCCATTATCCCGATTTTGCCTGATACGGCTTACGCGACAGCAATAAGGTTTAGAAACCTCTGTTTGCGTGAATACGACTGCTACTCATTGGATAAATATCGAGATTTCGCACATCTAAGATGCCGCTGGAATAGACAGTGGTGTGCAACACGGCACTTGGAAGTTACTTTTACAAGATTGCGTTGCAGAATTCCTCAACTGAATTATTATTTGCATAAAGTTGGTCTAAAGGCGTCACCTTTATGTCAGACTTGCCAAAAAATGGAAACGATAGATCACTTCTTTTTGTTCTGTCGCCGGTATTCTCATCAGCGGAAAAGATACCTGGTAGCTCCACTTGAAAAATTGGGATTAGAATTAAATGTGGCAGTAATTTTGTCGTTTGGCAGCATTAAATTCGGTTATAGCCACAGGGACGTCTGCTCTGCGGTATTTGAATACATAATTGAAACAAAGCGATTGCCATGTTAATCTGCCTATATATGTATGTATATGTATGTGTGTGTGTGTGTGTATATATATATGTATATATATATATATATATATATATATATATATATATATATATATTTATATATATGTATATATATATATATATATATATATATATATATATATATATATATATATATATATATATATATAGACCCACCATTACCTCTGTCTCAAATCGCATCTGATGGCCTGCATCGCTCCCTGCTCAGATATACTCCTTTTTCGATTTTCGGCTTTCCTTTCTATATTTTTTTAGCCCAAAATTACGTTTTCTTTGAAAAACCATTAGCCTTTTAGCTAAAATCCTGCCGCCCGGTTCTTGGCCGATCCTCCTTTGTGGGTGTGCGCCAGAGTGTCAAGGATCATCATCATCATCATCATCAAGTGATGTGCATTTCTTCATGTACTGCTCTGTACACTGAATTGTTGCTCAGAAACAGAACAAATGAAAGAGGTGCATGTAGAAATATCTTACCTTGAAAGAAAAAAAAGAGAGAAAACCTTTTTTGTGCACGGGAGGTAAATAATGCGCCATTATTTATAATGAACAGTGACGTTGGCAGCAACATTACACAAAGAAAACGAAATGTCAAGTTTAAATTTTGGATTGACCTTTCCCTGACCATGTGTGTTTCATTATGCTTGGAGTGGGCTTGGCAGCAGCATTCCTGGCATGATGCTCAACCCTTTTCGCTTCGTGCTGCAGGTTTGTAATTATTCATGCATTCAGTGTTTTCGTAGTGATGACCCATTTCTGGTGCTGCTGCCCTGCCCACTACGTTTAAGGGGTTTACTTTCTGCTGTTTGTTCTGTGCTGCTAGATCTGTTGAGATGCGGGGATGTAGAGGCAAACCCAGGTCCTACAGAGCAGATGTTGTCAGAACTGTTAAATGGTCAGGCACAAATTACTGCCTCGCTTGACGCCATAAAGTGCTCTCAACTTGGAATCGAGAAAAAATTTCTGATTTAACCCAGCGCATAGAAGGGGCTGAAGCACAGTTATCTGCTTTAGCTACCCTGACAAGTAAAGTACAAGGTATCGAGATTGCTATGTGAAAACGAGATGAACAGATATGTATGCTTGTATCGAAAGTTGACGATCTCGAAAACAGATCCCGCAGAAATAACTTAATTATATATGGAATAGAAGAACCTGCTAGAGAATCTAACGAGGAACTACTGAATGAAGTAACAGAATGTTTTCAGAAAAACCTTGAGGTAACGACATCCGCCATTGAAAGATGCCATAGGCTTGGCCGTAAGGTTGGAAATAAGCCACGTCCAGTAATCATAAAATTTCTAGATTATCGGGAAAAGACTTCTATATTAACGAACGCATTTGAGCTAAAGGGAACTACGATGTCTATTTCTGAGGACTTCTCTAGCAGGGTACGGGAAGTACGAAGAAATTTGTGGAAGAGCGCGGCTGAAGAAAAGAGAAATGGCGCCAAGGTTAAGCTAATATACGACAAATTGAGCATTGATGACACCCTGTATGGTTGGAATGAAACCGAAAAATCGCGCTTTAAACTTCAAAAGAAGAAGGGAAACTGACGTCGTGATCCTGTTTATGAACCATTAAGAATCCTAAATGTAAATTGCCGAAGTGTGGTAAACAAAGCAACTGAATTAGAATTATTGCTTCTTACTCATGATCCAGACTTAATAACACTTACAGAAACATGGTTGCATAGTACAATATTTGATAGTGAAATAATTCAACCTGATTATAGTGTGCTAAGAAAAAATCGCGAAAGTAAGGGAGGAGGCGTTGCAGTTGTATTTAAGAAATATCTCAAAGTAATTAGGATGCCAGATATTTCTCAAGTGGAAGGCTTATTCTGGAAAATGTACCACAATAATATTCAATATATTGTAGCTTCCATATACAGACCCCCGACCTCGTCCATTGAAGTCATCAATGAATTAAAAAAAATATCTGTGCACTCATGCAAAGTCAGGAGCTCGGATAATTTTATCAGGAGATTTCAACCTACCAGATATGGATTGGACCTCTCTTTCAACTACTAAGCATAACGATATTGTCCCGACGTCGAAACAGAGGTCTTGCGGCAGAAACTGAGACACCAGAAGCAGGTAGGTTCTTTTAATAGAACGCGCAAGAGAGTTCTTCTTTTTCATCCATTTCATAGTACTTCATGGCACATGCACAACTGTCATTGTCTTTCTTTTTGACAAGCACGTGACATTTGCCTCCCTTCGAAAGAGGCATCGTCCCGATGCGCAACCTAGGCGCTCTACCAGGCGTATGAAGTGGTCGCGTTAACTGGATAAATACGGTTTCATACGCACGACGTGTACGACTTCGGGTAAATGATTTTGACGCCTAGAACTACAGTCAGTGTCAGGAACAACTTCATAGTTCACGTCGTTCAAGCGTCGCGTGACGCTGTATGGGCCAAAGTATCGTCTTAGCAGTTTTTCCGACAGTCCACGTCGACGTATCGGAATCCAGACCCAGACCTTGTCGCCTGGTGTGTAGCTTATGAACTTGTGTCGGGGGTCGTACCGTTGTGCATCTTGATGCTGTTGATGACAGATGCGCACACGCGCGAGCTGTCTGGCTTCCTCGGCGCGCTGAGTGAACTCTTCGGCGTCCACATGGATGTCGTCACACTCATGCGGCAACATGGCGTCCAACGTTGTCGTGACTTCGCGACCATAAATCAGACTGAACGGCGTCACTCCAGTGGTTTCTTGTCGAGCGGTATTATAGGCAAAGGTCACGTACGGCAATATCTGATCCCAGTTTTTATGCTCTGTGTCAACGTACATGCTGATCATGTCTGTGAGGGTCCTATTGAGGCGCTCTGTCAGTCCGTTTGTCTGCGGATGGTAAGCCGTTGTTTTCCGGTGAGCTGTACCGCTGAGTCTGAGAACTGACTCCAAAAGTTCTGCGGTGAAGGCAGGTCCTCTGTCTGTAATCACTGCTGTCGGAGCGCCATGCCGAAGGACGATGTTTTCGATGAAGAACTGAGCGGCCTCTGCTGCTGTGCCGCGCTGCATAGCTTTAGTCTCCGCATAACGGGAGAGGTAATCGGTGGCCACGATTATCCATCTGTTACCTGTTGTGGAAGTTGGAAAGGGGCCCAGGAAATCCATTCCAATCAGAGTGAACGGCTTCGCTGGTGCTAGGACTGGATGTAAGAGACCGGCTGGCTTGCTGGGAGGTGCTTTGCGTCTTTGGCAGTCGATGCAAGTTCGCACGTGATGGTTAACATCAGCGGGTAACTTTGGCCAGTAGTACTTGCATCGCAGTCGGCACAATGTTCGGGTGTAGCCTAGATGACCACAAGTTGCTTCATCATGGCACGCTTCCATAATTTCCTTTCGAAGAGAGGCAGGCACGACGAGCAAGTGCGGGTTGCCGGTTGGTGAGAAGTTTCTTTTATAGAGAACATCATTTCTCAAGCAAAAAGATGGCAGTCCTCTGGCAAATAACCGCGGCACGTCCTTACGTCGTCCTTCTAAATATTCAATGAGTGGTAACAGCTCGGGGTCACTGCGCTGCTCCTGTGCAATAGTGGCCGTGTTGACGACTCCCAAGAATGCCGCGTCGATGTTTTCGTCATCACGACCGACAGTCTCCACTGGCGACCGTGAGAGACAGTCGGCGTCGGTGTGCCGCTTCCCAGATTTATAGACGATGGTCATGTCGAACTCTTGCAGTCTTAGGCTCCAGCGTGCCAAACGGCCAGATGAATCTTTAAGGTTGGTGAGCCAGCACAAAGAGTGATGGTCGCTAACAACCTTGAAGGAGCGGCCGTACAAATATGGACGAAATTTGATGACCGCCCACACCACGGCGAGACACTCCTTCTCGGTAGTCGAGTAGTTCTCCTCCGTGCGAGAGAGAGTTCTGCTGGCGTAGGCTATTACTCTTTCACAGCCGTCTTGCCACTGCACCAGAACGGCACCCAGACCTACATTGCTGGCGTCAGTGTGAAGTGCTGTAGGGGCTTCCTGGTCGAAGTGCGCGAGGACTGGAGGTGTTTGCAGGCGTTGTCGTAGTTCATTGAACGCCATTTGCTGTTGTTCACCCCAAAAGAAGGGGACGTCCTCACGTGTGAGTCGTGTCAATGGCGCCGCAATAGACGAAAAGTCCTCAATAAATCGCCGGTAATAGGCACACAACCCTAAAAAGCGTCTCACGGCCTTTTTGTCGCATGGTGCAGGAAATTGCGCTACGGCGTCTATTTTGGCCGGGTCAGGTCGAACACCCTCGTGACTGACGACGTGGCCTAGGAAGTTGAGTTCGTTAAAACCAAAATGACATTTTTCCGGTTTTAAAGTAAGGCCGGCCGAACGTATGGCTTGGAGGACGGTGAATAAACGGCTGAGATGTTCCTCGAATGTTGCTGAGAATACAATAACATCGTCGAGATAGACCAAGCATGTTTGCCACTTCAGGCCTGATAGTACGGTGTCCATGAGACGTTGAAAAGTGGCTGGCGCCGAGCACAACCCAAAAGGAAGCACCTTAAATTCGTAGAGGCCGTCGGGCGTCACGAAGGCCGTTTTTTCACGATCTCTCTCGTCGACTTCTATCTGCCAGTAGCCGCTTCGGAGGTCCATTGAAGAGAAATAGCGCGCATGACGCAGCCGATCGAGTGAATCGTCTATGCGGGGCAGTGGATAGACGTCTTTCTTCGTGACTTGGTTCAACTTGCGATAATAAATACAGAAGCGCAAGCTGCCGTCTTTTTTCTTGACCAAAACCACGGGGGACGCCCAAGGACTTTTCGAAGGTTGTATGACGTCATCCGCGAGCATCTTGTGTACTTGCTTCTGAATCTCCTCGCGCTCTTTCGGAGACACACGGTAGGGGTTTTGCCGAATTGGTCGCGCGTTGTCTTCAGTAATGATGCGGTGCTTGGTCAATGGTGTTTGCTGTACCTTTGACGTACGCGAAAAGCAGTCTTCGAATTGGTGTATAAGTTCAAGCAGGCGCTTCCTATCAGAGGTCGGTAGCGTAGAGCAGATGTCAACCGACAAAGTTGTCGAGGCGGGGACAGCCGCGTCATCTGGTTGCAAGGTAAAACAATCCCCGGCTTGGTCTACATCGTCGTAGTAGGCAATTGCGGTACCCTTCTGGATTTGACGGCGCTCGTTGCTGAAGTTTGTGAGCAGCAATTCCGCCTGTCCACCAGTAAGCGCCAGGACGCCCCTCGCGATGGAAATGCCTTGCGTGAGCAAAAGAGTGACTATGTGCTCCGCTATCACATCTTTATAGCAAGGACACCCACTGGACACCGACACAAGGCAGCAGGATCTCGGTGGGAGTGTCACATCTTCGGCTATTCGCAAACGGCCGCGTGGTTCTTCACTGCTGTTGTCGACATAAGGATGAGCGCAAAACGTCACCATACGTTGAGGAATGTTGATAACAGCGCCATGATCTTGAAGAAAATCCATGCCCAAAATTAACTCTTTACAGCAGTCTGGCAACAGGACGAAAGTGGCCACGAAGCTAGAATCTCCGATGCGAAGTCTAGTGGTGCATTTACCCGTGGGTGTCATCAGCTGACCACCAGCACTCCTTATGTGCGGCCCTGTCCACGGTGTCTTGACCTTCCTGAGGCGGTCGGCGAGCTCTTGTCGCATGATTGAGAAGTCGGCGCCAGTGTTGACCAGTGCTGTAACGTGATGTCCGTCAATGAGAACGCTCAGATCGGCACGTACAACTTCTTCAGCATTATTATTCGTCGTCGTATTCATCGTCGTTGTCGTCATACCTTCTTGCGATGATTGGGGGAACTTTTCAGTGTGTCGACGATTGGCAACCTTGCCCCCCGAGGTCGCATCAGTTAGTTTCCCCGGCGCGGGCTAGGCGAACGGCCTCTGGTGACGTCCGCGTAGCTCTGAGGGAAGTCACGGTGACGCGCAGGTGATGGAGAGCGCCAGCGACGCGGTGGGGTTGCTTGAGCAGGCGATAGTTGATCGGCATCGTGGGCACGACGGTCTTCGGAGCGGAAAGAAGCGGGACGAGAAAAGTTCCCGAACCCAGAATCGCCGTGACGGCAATAGCGGGCAATGTGACCGGGTTCTCCGCAGCGGTAGCAAATAGGTCGACGGTCGGCCATGCGCCACAAGTCAGTTCGGCGAACTGGTGGTCGTCTCGTAGAATCTCGTTGCCACCAAGGTACGGCAGTGGTTTGTGGCTGGAAGGGCGTCGCCACAAATGTCGGTGGAGGACGACGGACTACATCAGCGTAGCTCGCTGGATGTGGCTCAGGATTTGGCGCGGGTGGTGTAATGGCTTGCCTCAACTCCTGGCGGACGATTTCGGCAACAGATGCGACTGGCGGTTGGGCAGGGGGAACGCAGAGGGCCCGAAGTCCCTCACGCAGTATTTCTCTAATCATTTGCCGCAGGGAACTTTCGCATACGGCAGTGTTCTGAGCTGCAGCACTTACTGCCGTGTGGTTCTGCAGGCGGTCAAAGTGTCGGCGTCGTTGTTGCAGCGCGCGCTCGATGACTGTCGCCTCTCTTACGAATTCATCTACAGTTGTAGGTGGATTTCTTACGAGGCCCGCAAACACTTGTTCCTTAACACCCTGCATCAGGTGACGCACCTTCTTCGCCTCGGGCATGTCAGGGTCAGCTCGTCGAAACAGACGGATCATACCCTCTGCGTACATGGCGGCTGTTTCATTAGGTTTTTGCACGCGTGCCTCAATCACTTGCTGTGCGTGATCCCGTCGGTCCGAGTTCAAAAATGTAGCGAGGAGCTTTCGACGGAAGTCTTCCCAAGATTGGAATGTAGCCTCGCGGTTCTCACACCACGTGCGAGCGCTATCTTCCAGTGCGAAATATGCACGGCCAAGTTTGTGCTGTTCGCTCCAGTTGTTGGATACAGCGACCCGTTCGAACTGTTCGAGCCAGTCTTCGACATCCTCGTACTCTTCCCCACGGAAAACTTCAGGAACGCGAGGATGTTCAAGAGTTACCTGCGAGGGAAGAGTGGTCTGCGATGGCGGGATAACCGTGGATGTCGTAGGAGCTGCCATGCTGGAAAGAGGCGGAACAGGTGTGGACTCTGGACTTAGGCCTAGTAGGCGCCGACTGAATCGGTGCACTGGAGTCGTGACGAGGGGCTGAGTCTCTGGACTAGGTGAACGGGTCCGAGTAAGACTGTCCTGCATCAGGGTGTAGGCTCCAGCACCTCCACCAGTGTCCCGACGTCGAAACAGAGGTCTTGCGGCAGAAACTGAGACACCAGAAGCAGGTAGGTTCTTTTAATAGAACGCGCAAGAGAGTTCTTCTTTTTCATCCATTTCATAGTACTTCATGGCACATGCACAACTGTCATTGTCTTTCTTTTTGACAAGCACGTGACAATATCATAGGAGAAGCAATGCTCGACGTTGCTTTTACTTTCGATTTGTTACAAGTTGTTCACGATTTCACTAGGGTGCAGGGAAGTTCGAAGTCAGTACTACATCTCTTTTTTGTTAGTGGATGTATCAAGTCTTCGGCCACCTGTGAAGTGGTTCCTGGTATTTCTGACCACAGTGCTGTACTATTGACCCTGGCAAATGGCTTTATGTCACGGAAACAAAAAAACGTCATGTTTTCGAAATTTTTTGCGAGCTGACGATACATCAGTTATAGATCTCCTCTCCCTCAACTTCGACTCGTTTTTAAACAGTACTGCTGATGTGCAAGGCCACTGGAACTCATTTAAAGATTTGGTGAATGAATGTATTGATCGCTTCGTTCCATGAGTTGTTGAAAAGAAGAAAGAAAGGAACCCCTGGATTTCTCGGGACACGTTGCATCTCAAAAGGAAGCTAAAACGATTAAAAAAGCGTCGTAGTCTTGGGATTATCGCTGGTATAAACGAAGAAATTTCAGAAATTGCAACTAAACTAAAACACCAAATTCATATTGACAAAGAGCTGTATTATGGTGAATCATTACCAAACTTCATTAAAACGTGTCCTGAGAAATTTTGGCGGAGCATTAAGCCTAGATCTACTGAATGTAATGTTTTTGTAGTTGATGGAGTTGATGTGCATGATAGCAAGGTTTTTTCTAATGCCTTTAATCAACAATTTAAATTGGTTTTCACCATTGACAATAATGTTCTTCCCTCATTCGATGCAGATTATCCACCTATACCTGACGTTGTTATCAGTGAGCACGGCATTCTAAATATGCTACTTAAACTCAATGTTAAAAAGACACCCGGACCGGATAGCATTCCAAACGCATTTTTAAAGCGTTATGCCGAGTGGATCTCCAAATATCTGTATGTTTTATTTTCAAAATCGCTACACGAAGGTTGAGTGAGTACCAGATGATTGGAGGGCCACCAGAGTCAAGCCTCTTTATAAGTCGGGTAAAAAGCAACTTATCTCAAATTACCGTCCTATTTCATTAACTTCAACTACCTCTAAGCTTATAGAACACATAATACATACACATATCTCTGAGTTTCTTAGTAAGCATAATATCTTAACAAAACACCAGCACGGATTCAGAACAGGCTATTCAACCTGTACGCAACTTGTCGAGACAATTCACGATTTCGCAACTTCAATAACAATGGGACACAAACTGACACCATTTTTATGGACTTTTCAAAAGCGTTTGACAAAGTCTCACACAAGAAATTACTTTTTAAATTAGAGAAAACGCTTAATAATCCGCGCCTAATAAACTGGATAGCAGACTACCTTATAAACCGTAAACAATTTGTTGTTTTTAACGAATTCTGTTCAGAAGAGGCAACTGTTGACTCTGGCGTCCCACAGGGTACGGTTCTTGGACCCCTTTTGTTTTTAATTTTTATGAATGATATTGTGAATGAAGTTCCTGTAAAAATCAAGTTTTATGCAGATGACTGTGTCACATATTCTGAAATATCCAATGTAACCGATCAAATCATTCTGAATAGTGCCTTTTATAACATTGTGAAGTGGTGTGATTTATGGCAGATGTCAATTAACTTCGATAAAACAGTATTTGATTATTCCACCGCAAGTTTCGCCCTTTCTGAGGTAACTAACATTAAGTATCTTGGCCTTTGAATTACCAATGACCTTAGCTGGACTAAACATATTGACTCCCTAATTACAAACGCTAACCGAAAACTATTCTTCCCTCAAAGAGCTCTAAAACATTCTAATTTTACGGTGCGTACTCTAGCGTACAGGACTATCATTCGCCCAGTGTTAGAATATGGAGTGATTGTTTAGGACCCCTTCACTAAAGCTAACATAACTAAATTGGAAAACATGCAGAAGAAAGCAGTCCGCTTTATCTTTAATAGCTTTGGACGCACCTCTATAACTGAACTCCTACATCGTGCCAATGAGCCTTCAGTTACCGAAAGAAATCGTTTAATACGACTACAATTTGTTTACCAAATAATTAAAGGGCATTATAAGCTTGATGTTTCCAATATCATTTCCTTTTCTTCTGGGTACGCCACCCGCCAAAGGCATCAACTTACAATAACCCCTTTCCGGTCCCGAAATAACTGCTTCAAATATTCTTTTTTCCCTCGTACAGTAACTCAGTGGAATGGACTAACTAATAACCAAGTGATGGAGCCGTCCTTAAAGTTGTTTGCAGCAAATTTGACCTGATAGTTCACATCATGCTGTTCTATTTTTTGTTTGTTTGTTTGGTTTATGCATTCTTGAGTGCCAACATTGTGAAAATTATATCTGTAACCACCCTGCTAAAATCTCTGTAATAGGGATTGCAGTATGAATAAATAAATAAATAAAATTATTTTTGTTTTTTATTTGCTTTATTTTTTTATTCATAACTGGCTGTTGGCACAACTAAGCTGTTCATTCATATAAAAAGATTTAGGCATCCCCCTTTTTTTCCCCCGAAATACCACCGCCGCGCGATTCATGGCCAATCCCCCGTGGTGGGTTGAGCCATTCCTCTTCGGACCGACCGACCGCCGGCCCGGACATCCACTGGCTGCTGAAACACAGATTACCTATGGACACTCGATCATGAGATTCCCCCTTCTTCATTCTTTATTCGATCGCTATGTAAGTTCTTATTATCGGGATCAACATGTGCAATTTCCTTCATTTTAATTTTCCATCCTCAATTTACTTTGGCAGAACGCATCGTGATTGAAGAGGTGTGTGATTTTCCGTGTGCCACTGTAGAAGAGAGGAAATGGGTGGTTTTCGGCTACTGCCGGCCAGAGCGCACCACAAGGACCCTGTGCGATTTTGAATTGCTGGTTGGGTCTGTGATAGTTGGGTCGGGCTAGGTCGTAGGCTTGTTGCTGGTGAACGCTGATAGAGTAGCTGGCCTGGTTCATTAGTTGACGAGATCGTTGAGGACATGGTTTAACGGAAGCCAGCCACTGTGCAAGGAGGCTTAGGCATAAGCGTGTGCAGGGTTCCTTTTCAGGAGGAGGGGCGAAGATTCATAGCAGCACCCCACTCTTTGTCATGTCAATGCATGGGGCTGACATGGCACCTCCCTCTCACCCCCCTCCCTATAATGTCAATTTGGCTGGCTTACACAGGAGCCTATGCCCTATATCGAAACTATTAGGATCACAGTACAAGTCCAATGAAAAGTTAACGGAGTCAACCGTAAGAAAGTGGTATAACCGGAAACTAAAACATCACCAGCAAAATTGAATAAACTTCACCAATTTCGATTGATTGATATGTGGGGTTTAACGTCCCAAAACCACCACATGATTATAAGAGACGCCGTAGTGGAGGGCTCCGCAAATTTCGACCACCTGGGGTTCTTTAACGTGCACCCAAATCTGAGCACACGGGCCTACAACATTTCCGCCTCAACACCAATTTTTATGAACCGTTTGTTCTACAAAAATTCGCACTAGACACACAAACTACTGGTGGAAATCTCAACAGTACGCTGAGCTGAAAAAAAAACTTCCCGGCAGCTTACCTACGAAAAGCTATGCTCGTTCCATTTTTAAAAATAAAACAAAAAAGAGAAAACCAATATGTGTTCAAGCTATTTTTTATCCCGTTAAATTTCGTCCACGCAAGCACAGTAAAAGTTTACCACAAGCCTGCTCACCGAACTACGCCATTCACTCTTGCTTCACTTCATCCACCGTTTGTTCCGGTATTATCACTGTTTTTGCCCGTTGAGATGTTTCAGGTTCTGAATGCTTTAGTAAATACATAAGATGGTGCTGTCGATGTTTGTACGGCACCCGACAGGGTAATAATGGGCTCAAATTCTGCAAGGCGAGGGGCGTAGTTTTCGTCTGTCTAAAGATTTTTCGATCGACATTAGATGGTTGTGCATAGATAAGCCGTATTTAGGACGTAACTTTGGTTAAACCTTGAAACACCAAGATCAAAAATGGCACATTGGTGGGTCCACTTGCACAAATATTATGCTATCATTTACATGTCAAACAAAACAACAACAAAAAATGAGAGAAAGGGAAGGAAAGGGTTTTTTTGTCAGCTCAAGGGAAACTATCAGCACTCTAATCAGGAAAAATTAAACAATGCAGAAGCTATGTTTTGTTAAAACTGCGGGTGCAAGTCAGCAGACTCCCTTTAAGATCGCTGGAATAGATATATTTTGCTGTCCAAGCTCCCAGGACCAGCACTGCAATCTTGATGTCGCAAAAAATATATTACCCTCGTCAAACAAATTGCGCCGTAACAAAGCAAATTCTGAGCCAGAAGCAGTTTTAGTGGGGAGTGCGAAAAAGAAGTTTTGATGGGACCTCACAAAAGTAACATTTGCAGCTGTGTTAAAACTTTTTTTCATAATAAAATGAACTTATCACTTTAAGAGTTTCGAAGCTCCTGCTTAAAAATTGGCAGATCCCACGTACTGTGGGGATCGATTATATGCGGAGGACGAATGAGGAAGGCTGATATGTCACATTAAAATGAGCACGACGTGGCGAGGTAGACGTACATTATGCCGTACATGGCTTCCATCCCATGATTATCATGTTTGGGTGCGTCATTTGCAATCGTCGTCTGGTAACGTCAACTAATATCAAATTTTGTGTATGTGGAGCTATGGTTATCATGTTTTGACGTGTCATTTATCTTCGTCGTCCATTCACGTCACGCAATACTAAATTTTGCATATGTGAAGCTAGCGAAAGGACCGCGAGCGCTCCTTGAGCATGGCGTGTGGTCCTCACTAGTCATAACATTAAAACCATGACATGCATGTCATGATTTTCATGTGGGGGTCGGCCACTTATGTTCTTTATGCAGTCATGTCACATCATGCTAGTTCTGCAAAATGTCATATGAACGAAATCACCACAACAGCAGCAAGACCATGAAATGTAAGTCATGACATTTATAACATACATATCATGATTTTTATCTACTAGTCAATTATGCTCCTGATACTGTCATGTTATTCCATGGCAATTTTGGTATCGATACTATTGTCGAGACGGCCAGGAGAGCTAAAAGTTGTAGGCGGATAGATAGATAGATAGATAGATAGATAGATAGATAGATAGATAGATAGATAGATAGATAGATAGACAGATAGACAGATAGACAGATAGATAGATAGATAGATAGATAGATAGATAGATAGATAGATAGATAGATAGATAGATAGATAGATAGATAGATAGATAGATAGATAGATAGATAGATAGATAGATAGATACGCTCAAAGTCGCCGAAGTTCGCAAAAATGATTCGCATTTAAAAAACAAGAAATGTGGCATACAGTTTCACACTGCCACTATTTGATATCCATTTTTAAAGCGTAGCTCTCATAAGAGCTGTGCTTTGAAGAGACACTAAAGGCAACTATGAAGTCGACTTTGATTGTTGAAATAGCGGTCCAAAACCTCGTAGTGTTACTTTTGTGCTACAGAAGTGTTTATTTTGAAACTATAACATGTTTTAGTGGTCCATGTCCGCTTAGCACACTTCAAAATACCCGCCTCAAGAATCGGGCCGTCTAACGTCACCGTTGCCGTGCACAAAGTTGCGGCTCGTCAGATGATCGTCTGTATCAAAGAGAAGGTAAGTCCGGTTGTCTTCTTTTTTTTTAATTTTCCTCCTGCTTAGCTCAGATCACTATTGGAGACAGGTCAGGAAAAACAAAACACAATGCGATTGGGCCTAATGATGTTTCTACTACGCGTGAAATATAACTTCGATATAGAGTGTCTATGCAGCTCACAATACAAATGAACAACCAAACTCAGCTTTAGGGAATGAAGCAGAGGTTCGTTCTCTGTGAAACGTGCATGTACGCAAGAATGCATGGAGTGTTGTGTAAAATTGCAAACATGATATAGAAATACAGCAGATGCATTATAAGGTTGTTTTTTATGGTTGACCCCCCCCCCCCCCTGAAGGGATATTGCTGGCTATGCCACTGATTCGTGCTATTAGATAATGAAATCACATAACCACATGCCTGGTCAGCTGCCCAAGTGCCTGAGCCAAACATGTGTCAAAACAATCAGTGCTCAATAACACAACCATGTCTGTTCTTTAACGCAAGAAATATTAATGAATGTGTGCGCCACGAGAAGTAAAAAAAATGTGGCTTTAATATCCTAGCTATTACGTTTTTCTAATAGTCTTTCTCGCCTATTTTGTGTAGGGGCCAGGCTTAAAACAGAACACAGAGGAAGGGTCTCCTAAAACGTGCCGTATTAGCGGTGCATTGCACATTTTGCCCGACTGTATACAAAACACAAAATCTGCAGTGAATGCGTGCAGCTGCACTGGATTAGACACGCTGTGGTGTCTACTACCTCAATCAAATTTATTTCATGTCCTACGAGATAGAACTTTATCTTTACAGTCTGTCAGCTCCTTATGATTGATTGATGGACACTTTGCAGTTGCACTATTGTGTTTCGCATTGCTCTTCATCAGCCACGTGTAATAAAGGCTCATTTTGCCTTTCACAATTTCTGCTTTCTTCCTTTAAGATACATAATTACCACCATATTTGTCGTTTCAGAATGAGACAGGATCACAAAATTCACTTCTCCAATTCTACAGGAAAGCAATTCTACAAAAATCAAACTTGTTTTATATACGGCCGCACCACTCCCCTTCCGCGAAAATGAGATGGCGTGGTTCCAACGTGCATGCATGCTAATGCTGCAACAATAGCCGATATTTTATTTACAGGGTTCTGCCCAGATGTATTCGCAATGACTGCAATACTCTTGAGCATTTTAACACTTTGTTGCACTAGACTTCGTTAATTCAGCAGATTCTTGACACTTTCTCCAAGGTTCAGAGAACCCACACGGCCGTTTTTAAGACAGAACAGCGCTAAAAGTCAGAAGTGGCTTCAATTTTATGATTTACAGAAGAATAAAACAACTTCTATAAATTATGCACTGCCGAGGCTTTAGGCTGCAGCACAGACACCACGATCATTTTCGAGAGGTATTTTCAGCGATCATATTCTGCAGATAAAAGCCAAAACGCCAATGTAATGTGATATATAATAAAAATTACTCCCTCCACCGCACTATCTGTTCGGTGGCTACACTCGTGATCAGAAGGCTCTCGGCAAAGCGAAAGTAAACAGAGCAACAAACCGTCTGTTGTGCTCACTGTCATCACTCACGTAGTTCGTGAGTGATGACACACCGGCTAAAGTAGGGTCTGGAACAACACAAACGCAGACACTACCGTAAATATAAACTGCCATCAGCAAGTGCGTACGAGACGAAATAAACTAAGCACGTAGAAACAATCAGCAGCAGACGAAACGTCATCAGCTGTTCGTTGCACTGTCTGGTGTAGCTGTTGCCAGACTTGAAGCAGGAGTTTTGCTAACTCTACCGACTCAAGGCTTATGGAAATTACGCTACCACTCTAAATGCGTGCGTTTCGCTGTAATGTCAATTTATAAAAAAAGACTAATTAAGGAAAGCGTTCATTTATTGTACAGAGATAGGCATTTCTTAACCACAATTACGAATACTCTTGTTATCAGGCGCTTTTCTCGGCCCATGTTGTTCACTCAAGTGAAGGGAGCATTTCCAAGGCCTCCCTGGCGAAGGAAGTGTGGAGGAGCGTTCATGAAACGCAGCGGCTCCTTGAGTAGAGGAGCACGCTCCACCTTGACTTCATCAAGTAGAGGGGAGCCCTTGAGTGAAGGAGCGTTTTTGACTACGGGGGTAGTTTTTATGTCAAACTAAGTTTTGTGGCACGGCGAACCCACTCGCGTGCCAGTGTGCACGATGATTCTTGTGCTCCTTAATGTTCCGCGCACCGGTTTATGACAGCGATGCGATAGGCAGTCACAGCGGTTATCGTTTTTGTGGTTGATAGCAAAACGTGTTCATCGCCAAGCCACCATCATCATCATTTCGGCCCTGTCGAGACAGCAAAATGGGGCAAATGCTATGGTTGTCGTACACTAAACGTTAGGGAGCACTAGAATCACTGTGCGCACTGGAGCGCGAGCGGGTATGTCACGTGGTACATTTTGTAATTCGCAGGCGTTTGTAATCAGCACAATAACACAAATACCTAACAGTTATACAATTCAAAACTGTCTAATCGGATGGTTTGCATATATATATATATATATATATATATATATATATATATATATATATATATATATATATATATATATATATATACATGCATATATATGTATATGTATATATATATATATATTTGCGTGCACAACGTTAGCTAAGCTAGCCAGCTGGAATAAGTGGCAGGTCAGGTCAGCTGCCACTTGAGAGGCTGACAGTGTGACATCTGTGGAATTATGCCTGCTACTCTGACCTCGGTACATATTTTTTTTTCAAACTAAACTATTTCGTTCCTTTATTCAGATAAGGCCACCGGACTGGTTTAAGGACCCGTAGCACAGTGGAATCCAGACAGTATCGTGGCAGATTCCAAGGTGTTCAACATGAGCGGTGCCCTGGACGCAATGACGTTTGCCCTGTGGGGCCGCGGAGCTGCGCCCCAGAACTTCGTGGGCCTACTGCTGGCAATGATGAACCTGATTATCCACGTACCTTTCTCGGACCTACCGTTGCTCCAGGACTACGAGCTGGGCACATTAAAGGAGCAATATGACTACATAATTGGTGAAGTATAACAGTCACCCTTCGTGATACCGCGTATACTGGCTAGGGCGCTACAATGCTAATCTAGCTAAATCATGTGTGTTTCAACTTCACGGAAGCTTTACGTTTAGAGTGAAATTGAAAAGCGTCCGTGCACTGTGGTCGAGGTGCTTGTTAAGGAGCTCCATACTGTAATATAGAACTTTGCGGTGTCACGCCGCCGTGGTGGTCTAGTGGCTAAGGTACTCAGCTGCTGACCCGCAGGTCACGGCATTGAATCCCGGCTGCGACGGCTGCATTTTCGATGGTGGCGAAATTGCTGTAGGCCAATGTGCTCAGACAATCATTTGGTGGTCTTGCTGCGTTAAACTCCACATATCTATCAAACAATCAATCCTATGTTATGACGTCGTACATGCGTCTCGCTGAAGGTATCGTTGCTAGCATTGACCTTGCGTGGCCTTGAAAGTCACAATCATGCAATGAGGCATTTTCTAGGCTTGTGGTTGGAGAAGGTGAGATATCGTTCTAAAGGCATGTGTCAATCAAGATCAGCTTCTCAGTTTTTCATTTACTGTAGGTCTTGCATTTCTTTGAAATGTGACGTTCTGTTTGTTAACCATGGGGAAGGCCTGGGGAAAGTGCGAACTGAATTTTTTATGCCTCCTCACGCTTTTTTTTGTCTTCATACTCATGTATCCAATGTTAATTCGCTTAAAATCGTAATGTCTTAATGTAAGGGCCTCACTGGGGCAATCAACGCGTTTTCTTTCATGCAGTTGGTGGTGGGTCTGCGGGCTCCGTGATCGCCAACCGGCTGTCTGCAAACCCTGACGTCACTGTGCTACTCCTGGAAGCGGGCGGACTAGAGACGGCTTCTAGGCAGATACCAGTCATCGCTGCATACAACGTGGGAGGCCACGACGATTGGGCGTACTCGACTGTGCCGCAGAAAAACGCGTGTCTCTCCTTCCATGAACATGTTAGGAAAGCTGAGTGGATTTATTCACCGCCATGATTTCGTTTAGATCGTACTATATTGACATATAATTATTCTACGAAATTCATACTGCACGAAATATACAATACAACCATTACCCAACGCTGCTATGTCAGAGGTAGTTGCGCAGTATCTATATTTGAGCATGTGCAACACTGTACACAATGCAGTGCACTTTACAAACATGCACTATCTAACGAATGTGAAAAGCTCTCCTTCGTATAGTAAGGCTTACGCAACCTCATACAAGCTCACTCTCGTGACAAACTCGGATGAACAAACTGTGCTGTTTAGCTCTGGTACCACAGAACACCTTAACCTGAGGGCCTGCTAGGCCAGTGCTTGTTCTGTTGAGACCACCTTCTCAAGAGCACAGGAGCTGTGCAATCTTATGGTTAAATTTTTTGCCTGTCTGGGAACTGCGTTTCAGCAATTGGGTGTTCTTTCCCATTGGCCAATTCCCCAGAACTAGTGTTTGTTAGTTTGTTACAAGGGGAAAAGAAAGCTAAGATTAATTTGAGTATATGACATAATTGCGAGTGTATGTCCTTCACACGAAGATTTTATTCCAAACAATCATAATGCGCTTGTCACCCGTCTTCGTAACCTGTCCATATAGGACGGTAAGGCTGCCCTCGTTCCATGTAAAAACTATTCATATCGCTGCTATATCATTTAATTGGAACAAGCCTCGACTAATTTAGATGTCAGAACTCTGTTTGATTTACGCGTTTAATAATACTACATTTCATTCATACTGTCCGCAAAGCAATTTCTCGTTCGTCGTGAGGTAATATGCCACTATATCGTGAGATTATTGTTTTGATTATATCAAGTTTTATGAAAATGACTTGCCTATTTAATTATTATGATATGTTTGTTAGTTTTGTCCTATTTCCCGATTGAGCTTGGGATAGAATATTCTTTGCAATATAATCTGGATTTACGATGAACTTTGTTCTGCCCATACACGTACAGCGATGCCTTTTACCAAGAGGCAAAGTGCTGGGCGGCTCCAGCGTGCTGAACTACATGTTGTACGTGCGAGGCGACAGGCTCGACTACAGCCGCTGGGCTCGGAAGTACGGAGCCAAGGGCTGGGCATACGAGGACGTGCTGCCACACTTCAAAGATATCGAGGACTATCGCGTGGGACCACTCGGAGGTAATTAACCTTGTAATTTTAGCAAAAAAGTATAAAGAAATATATGTGACTCTAAGCACCTCTGTGGTGTAGTAGCGTTCACCGTCGTGGGTATGGTGTAGACCATTTTCCGCCCTGCGTAAGCCTTACACAGCAAAGGTGGTGGGCATGAAAGTCTGAATAAAATGTCCTTGATCAAGTGCGCCAAAGCAAGCAGTTCGAAATACGTTTCTTTCTTTCATTCGCACGCGCTAAGAAGTTAATAATCATTACAGGTCACCCTACTGGTCCCCATAATGTTTTTGGAGATGTACCAAATGCAAGCTTTCTTACTTCATCAATTTCTGCAATAGGCTATTGTCAGAAGAAAAAAAAATATGGAGTGGCACTCATCGTAAAAGCTGTAGAACTGCAAAGGAGCCAGCCGCTTGTTCTTCGGCGATGCTAGCGTTCCAGAGTGGCGCACATTGGCGTCCCAAAACGTTCAACCTTCATTTGAGATGCTGGGGCACCCTCTCCTGTCCTCCATTCCTTCGTCTTCTCTTTTCTTACTTCCATAACAACACTATCCTACTTCTTCTTACTTCTCCTCTATGCCATGCTTTACTTTTCCACTCGCCATTACTCACCTCCTTAGACTCACACTAGGGGCAAAGTTCCTTGAGCCGTGAGTCGTGCGACGTCGATCTATGTAGTAGTAGTGGTGGTGGTGGTGACAGTAGTAGTAGGTAGCCACCTCTTGCTTAGTTCTCGGAATGTCCGCTGGATGGCGGTATTTGTATATGATGAATATATGATGAAAAGATGCGAGATGGCGGAACTTGGAGTGCTTGCTAGATGAACGGACGAATGAACAGACATACAGACAGACGGACAGACAGACGAATGGGCAGGCGGAAGGATGAACAGACGGGTATATGGACGCACGGACGATGATAATGATGGATGGACGGATGAATAGACGCACGCACACACGAATGCTCGGATAGAAGGACGGATGGATGGATGCATGGACGCACGTACGAAAGCATGGAGGAAAGCATGGACGGACGAGCGCACGGACGGATGGAAGCAAGAACGAAAGGACGGACGGAAGCACGGTCAGACTGACGGACGCTTCGCCCCACTCATCATCCTTCACTCCGTGGATAGGCTGTGATTTTTTTTCATAACTTGCTATATGCTATACGCGACATTTTCATGTGCTGCCCACCCTCTTTTCACCCTCATTTTTATCCTCCTCACCATGACTTCTTTACCAGCCCTTTGTTGTGCTGCACTGTGCATGGTTATGCTCTGCTATATCTATTCCTCACTGTAACTCTCACAATCCATACCCCTCACACTTCTCTTCAACTCGTTGAAGTACTGCCCTCCACATGGCTACGATACACTACAAATGCTTATATAATACACTCTCTCTCCTTTTCTTTCTCCTCACCCTCAATCAATCTTCACCCTCATTTTCTTGTCCAACCACCTCGCTTCGGTGTGCTATACATATAAGTGTATACTTGGTTTTTGCCCGCATCAAGTTATACTTGGCTTCATGCGATGATTTTTTTCCTTCCCTCCCTCCTTCCGATCCTCATTAGTTTCACTTCATTTTCCAGTGCATGTCAGAGAACACCAGATGGTCAGGATTTTCGGAGCCTTTCTATGTGGCATCTATCATAATCATGTCGTAGATTTGGAACATAAAACGCCAGATACTGTTATTCAATTCCCTTTCATCCCCCTCTCCCTTTTCGATACCTTAGTATAGATTTCTTGCTATACATGGTTTTTCAAGCGTCACAAGCAACGACATGAGACGATGAACGCAGGCGACGACAGCATGCGACAGCACGGGCCAATCAACTGCTGACACTTAACATGCAAGCTTTTCCCAGAAAACCGGGACTCGATCGCTGGATTTCGTGCCGACTGGTGGTGCCCCGCGATCTCCGACGACAGCGCAGCTCTGGCCGACTATCTCGCCCTACGCCACCTTCTGACGGCGACAAGAGCTCTCGCCGAGTGGTGCCCCATCGTTGGACGCCTGCGACCGTGTTCTTCTTTCCTATCTACTCTTTACTTACATACGTGGTCTCTCTGCTGCTGAACCTCTCTCTATCGCTATACCTTTTTTCCCTATCCTTTTAATCCCACCTTACCCCCATCTTTCGTGAGCTACTGTTGAAGTGTCACACTGTGATGCAGACAGTTACGGGGCTCTCTTTTTCTTCTTTTCAATCTTCTCAGAATCACTTCCAGAAAACCGCGGCGGGAGTGCCTTTCGAACAGCATGCTTTTGAAAGACAGTAAGCTAGCTGGTTGACGTAAGTAATTTTAAGGGAGAATGTAAACACTATGCATGGTATGTGTTAAAGGTTCGCCGTTTATACCGAAAGCGCGGCGTTCGGCCTTTCACGCAGCCTGCGTGTATTTTCCCAGTATGGCGACATTTCAGGTGCAGCGTTGAACATGTCCAAATCCCGGTATTTCTTCATTTGCTCTCCAAATTCCAGGCTTAGAGCCGGATTTCCTATTCAGCCGGCAGCGTCCCTTCGTATTTGAGGTATTGCATACAACCACTACGGCATTTGCGAATCCGTTTGGTTAAACGCTTTCGAAGAAGTAAGACTGAAAATTCAGGATGCACGGGATTTTGACTTTCCGCTTCTTGAGTGGAGGTACCTTGCGCAGACTGTATTTTGCGGTCGCATTTGGCACCTTTCTCACGTCGTGCAACCATCTTTACGTATCGTGCGATCACAGCAGTCTGCTTTGCGTTTTGTTTTGGTCAGGTGGCACTGAGTTGTTCTCTTGTGTAGCACTGGGACATAAGCGTTCTCAGGGAGGCTTTGCTTTCCCTTCAGTGTCCATACGCTGTCGGCTGCTGGCACTGCGCTTCCTTTTGCGTCTATAGTGCAAGGGGAGGAATCTCCAGCACGAACGCTTGCATATTACTTCCTGGGTACTTACTTTCGGCATTTGATGCCTAATGTGCAACTTAACAGGGGGCCACAGTCAATAACACTTCCCGCGTTTTATGCAACAACTGTTGCATTTTTTCGCCATGTCAAGTCGAGCTGTCCTGGCATAGGTGCTTTGAACAACCAAATAGTCGATACAACTGCTGCTTTGTTGCTTCCGTTGGTCCCCCCAGTCCGCCATGCTCGCTCTAGACGGGTGTCTTGGAGCACGTTAACGGCTTCTTTTCTGCCTGAACACCTCCGGGACTTCGTGTGGCGCCTGGGATGGGGTGTGCTTCCCACCCTCGACCACCTCGAAAGGTGGAGAATCGCCCAGTCAGCATTATGTCCGAACTGCTCCCTTGGGGAAACAAATCAGCATTTTCTGAAGCATTGTGTCATTGCTTGCGTTTTTTGGAGAGCCGTACATGGCGGACTTCGCTGCCTCAGAGTAAATCGCTTCGTTTCTTCTGGGCGTTATTCGCGAGGCCGCTTCGCTTGTCTTCTCATGGTTGCCGGCTCTTTCTGCCTCTGGCGCAACCGCAGCGAGGTGGTTGCGGCGGGCCGCCGCCGCCGCGCGCTCTACCCGATCCTAGAAGGATTGTACTTGGAGCTGCTGTCCGTTTTGTCGGAGGAGCTCTTCTTTTTCGGTGAAAAAGAATTTCTTCGGCACTGGTCTTGCCCTTTTGTGTCGGTCTGTGACGGACGAGTGAAACTTGTCTTTCGCCCGGCCTGGTATTGGTAGGATGATGTGTCGATGCGCCAACATAAATGGCATGCCAACATGTAAATATGCAAAATGTACATATTCTTGTTTTATTTGCGTCTCTTGTTTACCTTGAAATATTTTTTGTGGTTGTATTTGTGTGAACCATCGAATGTACATATTCTTTCAATGTCATCTCAAATCCTTGTTCATGTAAATAACGTCTGTTTTGTCATCATCGTAAGAGTATGTCTGAGAAGGAAATGTTCTTTTGAGTGTTATTGACGTTTGTGGCAATAATTTTTTTTCTAAACACGGACTTTTTTATTTTATGAGGCTATATTTGTGTAAACCACTGAATGTACATGTTTTTTCAACGTCATCTCATATTCATGTTCATGTAAATGACGTCTGTTTTGTCGTCAATGTTATTGTATGTCTAAGAAGAAAATGTTCTGATGAATTTTATCGACGTTTCTGACAATAAATTTTTCGAAACACACAGGTCACTGCTCTCCTATGGCCAAGTACCAAGTACTGAAAATCGTTACACACTTGATCTAAACGTGCAGCTCTTAAGGTTGGGAGCCAGCGTTTGGTTGAGGCGGTTTCTTATTTAGTATGGTGAGCACAGTGTTCTAAAGGGTTCTTCCATAGACAAGCTATGAAAGATCGAGTGCCCGTAGACATGATTCTCAGCAAGGAAGCTTTCCGAGCAGATCCTGCAGGTTTTTGTGAAGACAAAGCTGTATGAAAATGCCTCACACGTTAGCTCAATGAAGAATAAAGAGCAGATTGTCTACGTGAAAACAACGATAACTAAGCATGACTGTAAAGAAACAAACGTGCTTACGTTTTGCGATTGGTGCAGATTACCACGGCACTGGCGGGGAGGTCCCCGTCGACTACGCCAACACAAGCACACCACTGAGCAACGTTTATCTGGAAGCATGCAACCAGTCTTGTTACGGCTACGTCGATTACAACGGACCTTCGCAGTTCGGTGGGTTCTCGGGCAGCATGCTGTAAGGACAAGGATACCCTGCTCATTGGTTTCAGTGGAATTAAATACAAGGGCAAAATATACATGCCGTATGTTTCCATAGCTAACAGCTCGTAATCGGCAAGTTCAGTAGGCTTGGCAATGTGATCACGGTAGGCAGACGCAACGAAGGACAGGTGAAAAGAACACGGGACACAGTTTTAACCGAAGGAGCGATACTGCCGTTTGCTTTTATCATTATGCGTAGTCAATATAAGTCGATATATATATATAAGAGCTGAAAAAGCCCGTGGAAAGAGATAGTGCACTTGACCCTTCCTATGTGACGTCAATAACAAATCGATTTCAGCAGGATATATATCTATCGATGGCCCACTGACGCATGTTTCGGCACCCAGAGATGCAACGAGCGCCACATCGTAAACCATTCTCTCTTTGCTGTCTTTTATAAGCTTCATAATTGTTGCTTTTCTGAACTGGGGTACGTATAAGCATTGATTACAGTGGGTAGCTGGGATCCCATTGACGGTAATCTGTTGACAATTACACCTGTGTTCTTTAAACGTAATGTTACCCCATCTTGAGGTCTTCCCGATATGTTTCCTTCCGCGCGTTCATGAAAAACAGTACACAACTGCTACATCACACAGAACGAAGCTTGGTGTCTGGCCTAATTTACATGTATTTTCTTCTTGCGTTTATTGTGTGGTACTACCTACTTTTACACAACCGCTGCAAATTTTTCGGTCGTGCAAATGAAAAGCTGGGCCGTCGTGCTTGTTGGCGATCTCCTTCGATCTATGCCATATTTTGCTGATGTTGGGGATAAACCCGGGTTGTTACAGCTGTTTTTCGGGTTCTCCCTTTTTTGCTTGATGAAGACATGTTATGGAGCAATTTTTTTCAGTGATAGCCACAATTATGAAAACAGGAAAGCCGCTAACGCTAAGCCGAGCTGCCGGTACATTTGAATTCTTTGAAGTCATATTGCCGCTTGATTTTTTTTTATATTTTGGGAAAGGCATTCCTTCTTAATATTTTAACTAATTATAAACGGCTGATGTGGTAGCTCATAGGGCCTTTGTAATCTTTCACTTTGCCCTCGGTAGTGAAACCACTGCAGAGCCAAAATGCACAGCTTTGATGTAAAGTGACAAAAGATGTACGCATCAGGCATTGGTATTACAGCCTGCTTCATTTCACATCGAAGGCCGACACGACGGTTCGACGGCTTTTGTTCACCTGTTTTTGACTATACGCAAACGCTTCTTCATGCAGGCTGCTCACGCGTGCAGACAAACACAAAGAATGGCGAACGATTCAGCTCAAGCAAGGCGTTCATACATTCCGTGATTAGGGCAAGAAAAAACCTTGACGTGGCTCTCATCAGCCAGGTAACAAAGGTACGTCTCACATGCAAGAGGGAGCCGAAATTATCTACGCGCATAGTATAGCGCCCCCTTTGCGCAAAGCCTGACGGAGTCATATTGCTTGAGAGAGACAATACTTTAAGGAAGCAATGCTCTAAGGAGACGTATTGAACTTCTGTGCTTGAAGGAGATAAGGCCGCTTCTCGAGCGTCGACTCGTGTGACATTCCGTGTTCAAGAATTTTTCATTTTTCAACTTTCAACCTTCCCCTGAAGTTCGGCCTAATTCAAGCGAGGTTGTGCAGGAATGCAACACAGCGTGGCAGGAAGGGAAGGGAAAGCTTTAGCGCTTTCCCTTTTTAGTTCGGAATACTCATTCGGGGATTACACTTCCGTACTTGATTCAATGAAGCGTCACATTTAACGAGTTGTCGGCCACTGAGAAGTAAGAAGACTCCCTAGTGGGGCCAGTTGGTTGACGTTCATCTTTGAAAATTTAATTGAAGCGCACCGCAGAAGAGCGACAAAAAGAAGTATACAGGACAACTCTTACGTAAGCCGTGGTGAAGCAGTAGATACGGTGCTGGGCTGCTGACTCGAAGGTTGCGGGTTCGATCCCTGCCGCGTAGTCACATTTCAATAAAGGCAAAATTGTAGAGGACCATGTTCTGTGTGATGTCAGTGCAGATTAAAGAACACCAGGTGGTCGTAATTTCCAGAGTCTTCAACTACGGCTTCTGTCATAATCGTATCATGGTTTTGGGGTGTAAAATACCAGATAATATTACGAGGACAGCGCTTACATTGACAAGTAAAGCTTCATTGATTACTACACAGAAGTATAATAAGCGGGCTAATGATTCCTCGCGCTTGTGTTACAGAGCAGGGCACAAAATAAAAGCACCCATATCGGGATTACCCCAATAATTTGCCGCGTTACTTGCCATTTATTACATATTACAGGCACCACGCACCTATATATACGTGCACCTTATCGTGCAGCACTACTGTGGCTTGATAAGCACAGCCACGTTCCCCCTTCGGGTTGTGGTACGATTCTACTATATCGAACTCTACTACCTGATGCTGATGTCACAAAAAAACTATTTTGGTTTTTTTTAACAAATGATCCGCATATTTTACAGTAAGCAACAATTAAAATGAGGGCTGCTCGACACCTTCGGAGAGGCGTGGCGTTTTTAAGCTGATCATTCACGCCTTTTCTTAACTTAATGACGTACACCTTACCACAACAAAATTTTAAATAATATGAATTACCCACTTTACGGGTTTGACAACATTACTGCAACGTGGACAAAAATACAACGCGAACGACACATAAAAATTTAAAGAGAAAGCAAGCAAGATATAAAAAATAGGAGACAGAAGTAAAGAAACAAATTGAAACAAAGAAAGAAAGAGAAATAGAGAGAAAAGAAACAAAAAACTTCGAAAAGACAAGAAGAAAGAGATGAGAAAAACAAGAGAAAGTTTAAGAGATAAACAAAGAAGGCCGCCGAGCTCCGCACTTCGTTCAGGCTTAGTACCGATAGGGTTGAAGCTGGCTCGTATAAGCTTGACTGCACGTGGCCGCACCAGCATGCCAATAATTGTTTCTTGTTTACATCGCAAGCCAGACAGACGCTATGTGTAGCTGTCTTCCCGTTAAAGAGAAATCTTTCGAGTAGAAACACAGCTGTAAACCACAGTTTGATGAAAGGACACAGACCAAGGCACTGCGGCCTGCGTTCTTTCTTCGTGCTCTCTATTCCCTCCTGTTCTTATTCTCGAAAGTCCGAGTCAACCAGCCCAAACATATACCGTGAAAAAAGAAAAAAAGAAAAAGCTTACTATTTCGTATCAACGGAGAATATTTTAACTGGAGCACAATGTGCAACATCGAAGCAACAAGCTGCTGAGGCCTCGTCTCTTTTGCCAAAGGTGAACTTCCAGGGAAGTCGCGCTCTTGGAGTGACGGTCACAAGATTCGGACAGTCGCAGAACGTGTCTGCTGGACGAGAGGTGATCCTTTCGGCGGGAACGATAGGAAGTGCCCAGATCCTGCTCTTGTTCGGAGTGGGTCCAAAGGAGGATCTCGAAAAGCTCAAGGTAAGGTTATGCAGAGCTGCACTAAAACTTTTTGAATAAGCATTCTTTTTAGATGACTCGATCCTTCCCACACCGGTCAACGCAGGCGAACGCTGATGATGACGTAAATGTTGCCCCACTTCGACAACTTGTGCTATGCGAAATTTTGTAAGAGAAAGAATTTGTAAAGCCTGAAATTTTATCTTCGCCTGTGCATTTTAAACAGTCGCAGAGGTAACAGGACGAATTGATGGAGGAATAACTGGTAGCCAATTATATTAGACTGCTGGCATATTTGCTACCATTGATATTGCGTATTTTTGACGCCTATCTAGCTTGATTTTCTAAGTAACTGTGAAGGATAAATTTATTTTATATGAAGGGTGTGTGATATATTGTGGTACTCGCTATGCCATAATCATTCATTGTGTAGCCCAAAAATATGATGTAAACCAATAACCTCCTGCACCTAAGTACTCTGGTTCGTGCGGTGTATTAGACCCTCTTTTACGGAGAAAGAGAGAGAAAAAGAAATAAAAGGAAGAGACAGGGAAGTTAACCTAGAAGAACTGGTTTGCTACCCTGTAGGGGGGTGGGGAAAAGGGACGGAAAGAGGATAGAGATAGAGAGATATAAAATTATAAAAGGAAAAAAATCTCATGCGCACACATTCAGGGAGTTCTGATCACAGTCGTTTGGACAAGCCGGTTGAACGCAAGAAGTGCAGGAGCGCCTTCACAGCCTTCTTCTGTGACATAAAGTCCTGTCGGTAGCGCAGGATTCGTTCTTCTGAAAGAGGCTGGTTGTCCAGTTCATCTAGTGCATTGCAGAGTGACTGTCTCTGCGAGCAGTATTGTGGGCATTCACACAGAATGTGCCAGGTTGCTTCGTCACTGTCACAATGGTCGCATGCAGCAGTGTCAGCCATTCCTATGCGGAACGCGTATGCATTGGTAAATGCGACCACCAACCATAATCTGCACAGCATAGTAGCGTCTCGTCGGCGTAATTCCGGAGGAATTGGAAGACAGAGTTGGGTCTAAGGTACATTACCATGCATGGATGAAATGTGGCTCGTTCCATTGTGAAGTGGTGCGCTTGCGAGCAAGCATGTGGTTTCCGCGCAGCGTCAGTTCTGGAAAGCGGAATTCATATTTTATTGCTTTCAGTATGGGCAGAACGGGCAGCTCGATCGACCCGTTCATTGCCAATTATTCCACAATGACTTGGAAGCCATTTAAAGGCTATTTCATGTCCTTTCTCAATGAATTCGTGAGTATTTTCTGCAATCTCGAATACCAGCTGTTCGTACGGGCCGTGGCGTAAAGGTGATAGAAGGGATTGCAGTGCCGCCTTTGAGTCACTGAATATTGTCAATTTTTGTGGCTGTTGATCGCTGATGAATTGCAATGCGGCACGAAGAGCTGTGAGCTCTGCTCCCGTTGATGTAGTAAGGTGGGAGGTCTTGTATTTTCTTGTGTCTTTTATCGGTATAACAAATGAAGCCGTTGAACTCTTCTGTAAAACAGAGCCGTCGGTGTATACGTGTATACAGCATTGATACGTCTCGTATAACAAAAGCAAGCTGCCTAAGAGCAGGTGATGATATATCTGCTTTTTTCTGGATGCCAGGTATAGTTAGCCTGATGTTAGCCTGAGTCAGGCACCAAGGAGGAGTCGAAGGCCTGGCCGCGGGTGTGAAGCATGTTGGCAAAGACTCGCGATATGTGGTTACCGTTTGGTAAAATGACGAACGTGGTCTGTGTGTTGGTAAAAAGGCTAGGTGGTAGCAGAGTGTCCGAGCAATATGCCTTATATGTGTCCTGAGTGCCTCAACGTCGATATGTGTCGTGATGAGGTGGTCACCGGCAATTGCTATAGTAGCCATTTCGACGCACTACGAGGCAAGCCGAGGCAAATCCGCAGTGCCTGGGACTGAACACTCTGTAGCGTTCGAAGGTTTGTTTTGCTTGCATTGGTCAATGCCGGTAAGCTGTACCGCAGGAAACCGAGAAAATGTACCGTGTACAGCTGTAGCATTGCACTGGGAGACATTCCCCAAGTCGTCCCTGCAATGAACTTCAATATATTACAGATGTCCATTAACCGTTTCTTCATGTACGAAACGTGATCGCTCCATGATAGATTCCTGTCAATTATGACGCCCAAAAACTTGTGTGATCGAACGTATGGTACAGTTAGACCATTGATGCTTATAGTGTACTTATGCATAGGCTTTCGTGTAAAAGCTACGAGGGCACATTTCTCGGAAGAAATTTTCAAGCCTCGATTGCGGAGGTAACTTGATGTTTCAGTGGCAGCTTTTTGAATTTTCCCTCGTAACTGCAGGCGTGTTACCGCCGATGCCCAACGCAGATATCATCTGGCTAACCTCCCTGTCCTTCCTCTTTCAATCCTCCTCCTCCTCATTTGCGTACATTGATAGCCTGACTGTGCCCGGCAGATGCTCAGTGAGAGCAAATAACGTGAGATTGAACAGCACAGGGCTGAGTACGCAACCCTGGGGAACGCCACGGTGGCTGTAATGTGGAGAAGTTTGGTCATCTTCAGTGCTCACAAAGAAGGATCGCATTGATAAATAACTACGTATCCAGCTATACACCCGACCACCTACTCCTACATCTTCGAAAGTGGTGAGAACAGCTTCATGCGTAGCGTTGTCATACGCCCCTTTGACGTCTAGGAACAAAGTTGCGCAAAGACGCTTACGGCCTTTCTCGTGTTGGACGTAAGTGACCAAATCGACTACGTTGTCAATCGATGATCGACCGCACTGAAATCCTGCCATGGCATCTTGGTAGATGTTGTTACACTCCAAGTACCACTCCAGGCGTCCCAAGACCACCCTCTCGATAACTTTGCCTACGCAACTGGCCAATGTGATCGGGCGATAAGATGAGAGCTCCAATGGTGACTTGCCTGGCTTCAGAAGTGGAACTAGGCGACTTGTCGTCCAGCTTGTCGGGACCATTCCATCTTGCGAGGATTTGCTGTACAACTCCAGGAGGAGGATTCGTGCGCGTTCACCCAGATGACACAGGGCCCTCTAAGAAATTCTATCTGGCCCTGGTGCCGACGTGCGTCCACACAAAGCTAGTGCTGCTCTGAGCTCAACGATGGAAAAAGGCTTATTCATGCGGGAACCCAGTGTTTGTGGACATTTGGTCGAGGGCAATAGGCTATTGGGCACTGCAAGTGACCCAGATACTCTGGCACAGAAGTCTTCTGCCACGTCAATGCCGCGTTTCTGTTCAGCAAGTGCGAGAGCTCTGAATGGTTAACACTGAGTGGGTTTTGTGCGGAGACGTCGTACCATCTTCCACAATAGGGATAAATTTTTTCGTGGGTCAAGCGACTCACAAAAAGCAGCCCAACTTCGTGACTCGAGTTGATTTATCCGGAGCCCAATCTCTTTTGTATACGTCGAGCAACTCGGAAGTCTTCTATTGCCTCCGTGCGTCGGTATCTTCGTTCAGCACGTCGTCGATTTGCTCGAAGTCGTTTTAGCTCGATGTCAAATTCCATTACTTTGAAAGAGCAGGTGAGGGTACACGTAGTGTCGTCTATTGTGCTTTTAATTATCTCCTTTATGTTGAGGCATCTGTTTGCTTCACAATGCTCTTTCATGCGAGACTTAAATTTCAACCAGTCCACTCTCTGAACACTACCACGTATCCTAGCATGGGACAATCCTTCGATTTTGACGTAAGTGGGAATGTGGTCACTTCCATGCGTTTCTATGTCTGGAAACCACTCAGCATGCCTGACGAGACCTCCCGAGACAAAGGCCAGGTCAAGGCAGCTGCTATACCTTGAACCACGTAGGAACGTTGGACTGCCGTCATTTAGCAAGAAAAGTTGGTTGTCGGCGGCGAAAGACACCAACTTTCGCCAGGAGAAAAATACATGAAAAACAGTAGGGAACAATACACAATGCTGTGGCTGGTTTGATAGCTTGCCCAGACCGAGGGGAGGCGAGGGGTGTGCAAAGGGGAGTATAGGTAACTTAGAGAAAAGTGGGATAACAAGCTATACGCCAGCACACGCGCACCTGCACTCAATAAAAGGTAGTCTCACCACGGGTCATCGAGAGCCACGAAGGCAAACCCTCGGAACAGGTGGTAATTTTCGTCAATGGCTGTAAAAGAAACCCTAAATCGAAAATGAAGGAAACAAATGGCAGCATATCCACGGAGTGAATGATGGGGAGTGGGGCGAAGCATTCGTCCGTCCATTTTTTCTTGCTTCCGTCCGTTCCTGCGTACGTCTGTGTAACCGTCCATGCGTCCATCCACCCTCCGTGCGTGCATCTGTTCGTGCGTCCGTCCCTGCGTTCGTCCATGCATCCGCGCCTGCGTCCGTTCATGCGTCCATCCATGCATCTGTCTGTGTGGCCGTTCGTCCATCTATTCAGCACTCCAAGTACCACCATCTCGCATCTTTTCATCATATATTCTCCATATAGAAAAACCGCCGTCCAGCGGACATTTCAAGGACTAAGCGGGAGGTGGCACATGCACACTTTCTTACGGCTTGCACTTCGGGTTTACTTCCCACCTTTAACCACCTCAAGTTCATGGTATATACTAGTTCACTGTATTCATGGCTATGCGGCCCAACGCTCGCTAAACCTTCCTAAAACCAAGGAGGTTACTCCCAGCGAGTATAACGTAGCAACCCTTTCTTGTAAGATCGTGCTCAATGTACATGCCAATAGCTGCTAATGGGGATCGCAGCAAGCGTGACCTAAAGGCCGAATGCTCCTGTCTCTCATTCCCTCTTAGCAGCCATTAACATGTGAATTGAGCACTATATTTTATTGTTCAACAACGCACAGAAAAAATCTCTCACCGGAACCACCTTGGAGGTCAAAATCGTAAGGACTGCTATTTCGGGTATGTGCCACTAGTGGTTATGTACTACGAGGGACGCACAATCCACGCCATAAGGAGCTTCGCCCCTAAAAAGGTTCACTGACAATATTCATATGGTTTAACAAGAGCTCTGAGCGTAGGTGCGTAGGTATTTGATTCTGAGGTAAGCTGAGGTGCAAATGTCTAGCTAGCCAGTCAATCAACTGTCCAGTTAGGCAGCGCGTGAACACGTTCCACAACAGCCGCCGCAGGCAGGCCTTCGTTCATACAACGCTTCATTTTTATGTATGGTATCATGGGACTCCCTCGCCGCATACCGCAATTTAAGGACGTGATCAGCGACCGCACGAAGGCGCACACTACTGTTATGATGGCTACTACTTTGGCGCAGCGCGTGGCCGGGGCGCAACCTGTCGTCTCATCATTGTCATCTCCTCCTTAGTCTCTGCTCGCTGTCACCGTCTTTCGTTCTCACCGTCACCGGATTTAGCTCTCTTTTGCCCTCGTTCGGTTTGCTTGTTATGACGACGCTGATGCCACTTACCGCTGGAACGGGCACCTGGAAGTTGCATCTCAAACTTGTTTCCGGATAACTAGACGTAAAATCCAAGATACCGCAGAAGCGTTTCGCACACGAAGTTCTCCTTCAACAAATGCACGCCATTTTATTCTCCAAATTCTCGCAAGCATGCACGAAATGCGTGTGTTGCGCTGTCATACGCAGCACGAGGAGGCACTGTGATGTGTGGTGCGCGTTCAAAGTGCGCGCCTTCGAAAAGTGCGCGTCACGAAAAAAAACAAAAACAAAAGGAGAAATACCAGAGTGCACGTGCGGTGCTGCTTAAACAAGAATGACGACGTTAAAGAGCGTCAAGCACGAGGATGCGTGGCAGGACGTGAAGTAAACAAAAGGTAAAACATCCAATGGGCAGCGAACACGGAGATTTCAAGGCCCAATGGCTTGACACCACGAAACAGCAGTATCTCCAATGAGAACGAGACAAGTGGGCCAGAGCTGAAGCAGGAGCCTGAGGGGACCAGAGCAAGGGGAATTCGAGGCAGGCAGTGCAAGCGGAAGGTCGTCACCGGACCGGGCGCTGAAGATGGGCCGTTGGGTTCCGGACCCGAGCCTACAGGACTTCCACCGGCCGGGGCCTCCTGCTGTCGGGTTCCCGCTCCAAAGGACCGTGGCCATCCGGTCCTGAACTCCTTTCCAGGGCCTGCGGACTTTGGTTCCGGCAGGCGAGCTACAGCCGTCGGGCTCCGGGCCCGAGCTGTGCGCCCAGCTGCTTGACTAGGTCGACCCTAGTTCCCGGACGCGTCGCCACCAGCCTGCGTTCTCCCGTCTCCGACGTGTCCACGCTCCTCAAGCCGAAACCATCACGATTTGGTAGGGCTTTTCGACGTGTCGCCAGCAGCCAGCGTTCCCTCGTCCTCGTCCAGCCCACGCAGTGACGCAGGAGTCACGGCGTTCCGGTTTCTCATCACCGCCGAAAACCAACTTGTGGGTGAGACTGCACCGATACTCTTGCGCTACTCCCATCACTCAGCCTCTTTCGAACGTTAGGTTTAGTTACTGACTTTGAACGTTCTTGTTGGGTGTTTACAGATGTGTTTCGTCATGTCCAGTCAACTGTTTATTAAGTGTTTTGTTTTGTGAGGAATCTTTGCCTTTTTACTTTTCAATTAAACTTTTTTGTGTGTTTCTTGGAAACCGAACGGCTTTGTCCTTATTAACAAAACTCTCTGAGGCTCAGCCCGGGAGAAAAACAAATCAGCAACAAGAACCCTGCATCACAAATTGGCGTCCGCGACAGGACAAAGTCGTTTGTTTTTCCAGTAGATTTTTTGACGCGGTTAACACGATGACGAACACGTGGGAGTTAATTGAGTTGGCGGATAAAATGGGACTGACGGGAGCGGAGTTTAGAGTATGGTACGAGGAGCGGATGGAGAGGGAGCGTGAGCAACGGGCTGCAGAACGAAAGGCGGCGAAGGAAAAGCTTGAATTGGTGCTTAGAGCTAAGAAGGAGGAGCTAGAGCGCGTAACGCGTGAAAATAAAGTGTTGCTAGAGCGTCAGACACGCATACTGAAGCAGCAGCTCCAATTAGAGAGGGTGGACTTCGAGCGGCGACTCGAGCTTGCGATGGCGAAAAGGGGGCAGCTGGCGATGCAGAAGGTCGAGCAAGCGGTGAATGTTTGCTCCGGTAGCAGCGTTTGCTGGAGGGAAGTCGATTCCTGCAAGGTTGGCCTCGAGCCTCGCGACAGCCTTACTTCGGAGCGAGAAGCTCAGATAGAGGAAGGCAGAGAGGTGGACAGCCAAGAAGGCAGGAGTCATGAGGAGTTTGTTGAAGCGACGGAAAGCTCCTCTGGCTTGGAACACATTACTTCCGTTAGCTGCTTGGGGACCTCTGAGAGGCCAAGCACCTATGAAGAAGAGCGCCTGGATATGGGCGACCTAGAAGCTGTGGAAAATGTTGTGGAGCAAAGCTTCGATAGCAGGGAACAAAGACGCTCCATTCAGAATGAGGTGTGTATCAGAACGTCGCAGAGGCCGAGCACATTTCGGGAAGGGGTAGGGCTACCTCTCAATAGCTCCATGGAAGGAGCGCTAGAACGTCATTGGGAAGATGGCAGCGAATGCCATGAAGGCTCTGATATAGTGGCCACTGATTGTTTTGTACCGACAGAGGTAGCAGCAGGCACCACGTCAATGGTCTTAGACCATACGTATATCTCACTCAGAGAGAGAGGGGATTCTAGTTCACAGGATAGCGTAACTGCTATTTGTCCGAGAAAACACGATGGGAGTGCTGAAGCACTCTTCAAAATAAACAGTATCGAATCGGAGGTGGGCTCGATGGTAGGTATGGAGAATGCCAGACAGGGTCTTGAACCTGAGAACGTGATTGGTTTTGAACCTATAATTAAGTCCACTCAAGATGAGCTGTATAATGACCGAGCACAACGGCATCCCTTCTCAAGAATCCAGGAACCTCACACGCTTGTCGGAGCGTTTGGGCTTGCTGAGGGCACCCCGAGCTTGTGTTCATTAGATGGTGAACTAAAAGAAAGCATTTGTGTGAGAGATTGTGGCATTTGGACATTCGTGTCTCAGTGCGTTTCGTGTCGACGCCGACGGCTCGAGACCGCGCCCTGTTCCTCTGTGACCGGTAAGCGTTCATGTGGCCGGCGGGGGCGCAGACACGCGTTTCAGCGAAAGTGCATAAAAGCATGTTTGCCACAGTTACTTTCGAAACGTGCGAGAAGGGCAGTGCGTCTGGTTTGGGACGCGATAACCTGAGTGTAGGGTTAGAAAACCGGTAGCTCTTTCTGGACTTCGACTTTTAGATGCGGACACAAGTAGCTTTGTCCATAGTCGATTTTGTAGTAAAAAGGTTTATTCCGGGTTTCAGAACTTTTAAATGCAATTGGGTGAATCTAAAGTTTAAGTGTGGACATTTGGACGATGTAGCGAACTGTAGCCCGGTGATGTGTTGAACTGCGTGGTGCAAATATGTGGTTTAATTGTGACGTAGTGCAGAACGCGCACTCATCGGCAGTTTTTTTTTTTCTAAAAAAAAAAAAAAACTTGAATAAAAGGGGGGCGTATGTGATGTGTGGTGCGCGTTCAAAGTGCGCGCCTTCGAAAAGTGCGCGTCACGAAAAAAAACAAAAACAAAAGGAGAAATACCAGAGTGCACGTGCGGTGCTGCTTAAACAAGAATGACGACGTTAAAGAGCGTCAAGCACGAGGATGCGTGGCAGGACGTGAAGTAAACAAAAGGTAAAACATCCAATGGGCAGCGAACACGGAGATTTCAAGGCCCAATGGCTTGACACCACGAAACAGCAGTATCTCCAATGAGAACGAGACAAGTGGGCCAGAGCTGAAGCAGGAGCCTGAGGGGACCAGAGCAAGGGGAATTCGAGGCAGGCAGTGCAAGCGGAAGGTCGTCACCGGACCGGGCGCTGAAGATGGGCCGTTGGGTTCCGGACCCGAGCCTACAGGACTTCCACCGGCCGGGGCCTCCTGCTGTCGGGTTCCCGCTCCAAAGGACCGTGGCCATCCGGTCCTGAACTCCTTTCCAGGGCCTGCGGACTTTGGTTCCGGCAGGCGAGCTACAGCCGTCGGGCTCCGGGCCCGAGCTGTGCGCCCAGCTGCTTGACTAGGTCGACCCTAGTTCCCGGACGCGTCGCCACCAGCCTGCGTTCTCCCGTCTCCGACGTGTCCACGCTCCTCAAGCCGAAACCATCACGATTTGGTAGGGCTTTTCGACGTGTCGCCAGCAGCCAGCGTTCCCTCGTCCTCGTCCAGCCCACGCAGTGACGCAGGAGTCACGGCGTTCCGGTTTCTCATCACCGCCGAAAACCAACTTGTGGGTGAGACTGCACCGATACTCTTGCGCTACTCCCATCACTCAGCCTCTTTCGAACGTTAGGTTTAGTTACTGACTTTGAACGTTCTTGTTGGGTGTTTACAGATGTGTTTCGTCATGTCCAGTCAACTGTTTATTAAGTGTTTTGTTTTGTGAGGAATCTTTGCCTTTTTACTTTTCAATTAAACTTTTTTGTGTGTTTCTTGGAAACCGAACGGCTTTGTCCTTATTAACAAAACTCTCTGAGGCTCAGCCCGGGAGAAAAACAAATCAGCAACAAGAACCCTGCATCACAGGCACGAGGCAGTGCAGGCGCTTGCACAGATGCTCACTGTGCTCCGACTTTGCTTTGAACTTTGAATGCTGTTTCAACCAGGCCCCTCTTGAGCAAGTGCTCTCACTGGAGGCAATGTTTCTACTAAGTAATATATATATGTGGGGTTGAACGTCCCAAAACCACCACATGATTATAAGAGATGCCGTAGTGAAGGACTCCGCAAATTTCATCCCCCTGGAGTTCTTTGACGTTCACACAAATCTGAACACATGGGCCTACAGCATTTTTGCCTCTATCGAAAACGCAGCCACCGCAGCCGGGATTCGATCCCCAGCCGCCGAGTAACTTGGATCCACGGCGGGGTGGAACACTTGTAGTCCTTGAAAAATATAACGTAGCGCCAACTGCATTCCTTCACTTCTGCCTCCTCACCTAGCAGCTGCAGCAGCGCCCTTAGCGTGCCCTGAAGGAAACTACGAGTTTTCCCCATTGTAGTGAAAATAACTTCTGTCAGGAGAATATAGTACCTGTGTATGCTGCCACTGACACAGCAGGTCGGCGAACCAAAGCATCCCGAACCGCCATTCTAACAGCCTCAAGCGCTTTGAACCTCGTACCGCGCACCGATCAAGTGAAGAACTCAGGCACACAAGAATAAAATGGTGCTCGCACACGATCTTCTGAAAAGGTAGTGCGGCACTCTTATTAAGAATTAGCGATTTGTTAGCGCCAGCAAGTTTGCGTTGGTGCTGACATGCATCTGGAGTGCGCAGTTCCTCTCCATAAAATTATGTACCATATAGTAAAGTACTGTTAGGCACCGTGCATTAAAATGCTGCAATTGCTTTTTTTATCCAATAAAATGTCTTATTTGTTGATACCTTATATACTTTTTTATTTCAAGGGCTCAGACCCCCGCCCTCCATGTATGCGGCACTTACGACCGCAACGCCATCATGCGCTCTACCGGAAGATTTGCACAAGCAGCTTAAGTAATTCTCGGGTTTAACTAGCTAACCAACTGGAATTTAGCTAATAACTAATTATATGGAATGAGGAATTAACTGGAATTCACAAAGCGCAGGAGGTGCCTGAACATTGACACAAATGGCACTACTTTAGTTGACTGAAAAAATTGCGCTACAGTTGCTGCGGAGAATGAAGTTAGGGAGAAGACAAGAAATGAAGTACATAGTACAAGCGCAAATGGTTACAGCAGCAACTGTAGTGCAATATTTTTAGTGATGAAAAACCAACTAGCTCAACACCTCACTTTGATACTTTAGTTATTTTTCAGGAACTTGAAGTTTCTGCATGTGGAATTTTCTTCTTCAACGAAGCTATTGGGTATCTCATTGTGCTTGTGTGCATACTTTGTACACTCTCTCTCATCCAAAATTGTGTCGCAAGACAGGGCAAGTGCGCTAAAGGGGTGGCAGAAGGAAAGAGTGGCTTATACTGACATAAGCTGACGAGCCTTATTGAGGGAGTTCAGCGGAAATACAGCAGTAGAAGAAGGCGAACGTAGAGATGGCAGCGAGGGGGGAGGGAAGGCACATGGCTTGTGTCGATTCCTTCTCTGCGTCAAAAGGGTGAAAGTCGCCCACCAACTATGGGCCGTCCAGCAGGCCCAGGAAGCGGCCGCCAGGTACTCCCTGTTGCTCCCTTAGAGGGAGACGCCCGCTACGCGCTAAGCGCGTCCTGCAGGACTGAAATAGTTTTCGAAGATGACAGTCTTTCTTGGGGACCTTCCACGCAAAATTTTTGGTCTGTCTGTCGGTCTGTCTATACATTTGTCTGTTTATCCACTCTTAACGGCATCGAGTATTTGAAACGGTCGACCCCCTCCGCAGCGTCCACCAATGCTGCTCAAGGTTGAACGTTCATACTAGTGCGATTGTCAATTAAAAAAGCAATTATTGCGCATGTCTGGGGCACCAAAGCAACACGTATATATTCTGCATGTGCGTCGTTCACTAGAAAAGGCATACATAAGTAATTTTAAGGACCGCAGCGCTTATCACGGTGCGATGACCATGCAACACTTGCACGGAACGCGGAGTGTTTCCAACGCTTTGCTAAGATGAGACAGTGGTGGCACCTAACCGTCTCCTAGCGTTGTACACCTTATCACCTCTGAGACGGGCACGCCCACCCGTCTCAAAGCCGCGCGATTTGTTTTGTAAAAAAACTGCCAGGTGGCGCTCATATAACACGTGTGACGTTACTTGATGCGCTCGTTCGCCTCCACTGCACGCTCGAGGCACTCTAACGCAGCGCCTACAGAATGCCACTCACCGATTTTCTTGCGCAGAACATCAAATAAATGTCTTGTTCACTCTCTCCACACGCAAGACTATCGTCTTTCGATGATATTTGCAGAAACATGTAGATACGGGGCCAATTTTTTCATTCCATTACATTGGAGTTTGGTTGGAGCATAAAGCTGAAGCATGCGTGTCACGTGTGAGCAGCGACTAAATATGATAATTTCATGGTCATTCGGCCTGTTTTTGTTGTATGTCTACCACACCAGATTGAATCTTTTGCTGCTGCTCCTGTTAGCTGCTTTTCAAGAGAATAACTTGAATGGTGCAAATGAAGTGTGGCACAGGAAAGGGTTGCATTTTCGCAGGCCTTTTCTCACTGACGAAAATAAACCCGGAACTACTGAGGCCGGCTGCATGTAGGTATACCTACTCCAACGATTGCACTTGTAAATAATTATACTGACCTTCTCAGAATTTTGGCTATTAGCCATCTTTCTGCAATAAGGCCGTTTTTAAAAATTTCTTCAGAACACACACAAATAAAAAGTAAATGCAAAAGCCAAAAAACCTTTTTTGAATAGAAGCTATCACGCAGGGGCAGTAAAGTTATTCTAGAATGAAGTATTTGCACATTGACTCTCATATTTATTGAATGCCATGCAGATACCAGTGGTCTCTGATCTTCCAGTGGGACGAAGCATACAAGACCATATTCTCCTCTTTACGGCAGTGCCCGTAATCACGAATCAGCCAGTAGGCATACCGTTATTTAGCCTAGGCGATATTGCACAGTACGAGCGTAACAGAACAGGTGAGTCCACATTATTACAGGTATCAACTAAAGTTGGAGTGACGCTAAGTAAAACAATGTTTTGATTAAGATTGACAAAGTTTACACTGGGAACTCTAACTTCGTTGCAGTAGTGCGCCTAACTGGGCTAAGTCTGTACAGTATTGAAACGACAAGAAACAGCGCTGGATACGGGACTGTGAAAGGAAGACAGAGAAGGGCGCTGAAATAACAACTACTGGTTTATTACTGGGATCTGCAACACATGCAAAAGCTTGGCACAGGAGAACAACAAATACTCGGTGTGTGCGTAGAGAAATACAACTCATCATGCCTGACACCTAGAGACTTAGCTGAGCACTGCGAAGAATGTGACTATCACCCTTTTCTTGAGCGGCGCACCACTTTTGGAAACGTATAGAGAGCGCAGAACACGTGATATTAGTGGAGCTCGCCATATCAGTTCACGTGAAAACGCTTGCGTTAGTGCACCGTCGACTTATTTTCATAACTATGAAGTAAAAACTTGTAAAAAAATGACAGCTTTTTTGTTCACGCATCTAACATGATGTGTGGTCTAGTGGCTAAGGTACTCAGCTGCTGACCCGCAGGTTGCGGGATCGATTCCCGGATGGGGCAGCTGCATTTTAGATGGAGGCGAAAATGCTATAGGTCCATGTGCTCATATTTGGGGCACGTAAAGAACCACGGGTGGTCAAAACTTCCGTAGTCCTCCACTACGGCGTTTTTCATAATCATGGGGTTGTTTTGGGACGTTCAACCCCACATATAAATCAATCATCTGACATGATGACTTCCTGTCTTTCTGCACATATACAGTGTTTGTTTGTTCTTATGTGCCAAGCTTTTGCATATACTGCATATATCTCAGCAACAAACCATAAGTTGTCAATTGAGAGCCCTTGTCTCTCATTCTATCACCATCCCATCCCCAGCACTGTTTGTTCCCGTATATTGTCAAATTCACCACCATTACCTCTTAAATAATAGAAGAAAATTATGGTCAAGGTTTCTTTTTATATTTCTCGCCGAAAGCGCCACTTCCGACATCGCGGATGTCGAAGGGTATCTTTCGTTGCTATGTGGGGTTCAACGTCCCAAAACTACCGTATGATTATGAGAGACACCGTAATGGAGAGCTCTGGAAATTTTATCACCTGGGGTTCTTTACCGTGCACCCATATTCGAGCGAAGCGTATCTTTCGTATCTTGACGACATTGGACAATACATCTAATTTTTACTGATTACGAACTATGACGTATACGTAAGACCTATTAGACACCATCAAAGTGTACGAAATCACAGCGATTGCTGAGGATAATTTAATATGGCGTCGCCCATCGCATTTTCTTTGTTGTGCTTTTTTTGCTTACGAAGTGTTTAATCGCAGCAGTAGTGGGAATTTTAGACTTTCGGAAGAATAATTTGCTGATCTGGGGAAAAGTGTCTTCTTTCTTCAGTGTCTTTTTAAGTGTGTACCGCATCCAGCAACCACGAATACACATTGCAACTTCTGTTTGTCAATCGCGAATGGACAACCTAATGCGGCGCGAGGATATTGTTTATCAATCATGTTGTTTTTTGTTGGTCATATTATTCTTGGTTTGGTCGTTTGACGCCTTAGATAGCCTTACCATTCAGTAAGGTTAAACAGCTACGTTATAAAACGCAAGACGCTCTAAAGCTGCTTCGTTAAGTGACACAAAGAGGCACGAAAGCGTACGAAAAACAAAACCCTGCCTTTCGTTTTGGTCGTCCAATTGCAACTCACGTCGGGTTGTTTCTCACGATCACGGCCCAAAGGGGAGCCCACTCTCGCTCCCTCTTTTCCGAGTCCCCAACCTCAGTGGCATAAACCTGCCAGTGGGACACATTTGTCGGCTACAGAGCATTGTTCTGGTGTTAGCACAGTTGTCGCCTCTCCGGACATTGAAAACAACCATGGTGACCCCGGAGGAGTGAAAGGAGAGAGAGAGTCTAGGAAACGCATACTTATAACAATTCATGGATGACAGGAACGATATCGATACCAGCGGCTGTGGAGGTACTGCACTTTCTCAACACTCAAAATACCACGAGCCCTGAGCCTCCCAACATTATACTCTGCCTACTTTCGAGTCAACCTGCCAGCCAACTAGCGAGAGCTGAGCTGCTCAACATAGGCATGCTACCAGAGGTGAGTAGCGGTTTTCTGTCAGCCCGTAAACCAGAACTAGATCTGTTATTTACTATTAGTGCCTCCAGGGCTGAGCGGACACCAGAACAATGGGAAACTTATTCCAACGTCATTAGAACAGATATTAGACGCGTCTTCCAGTTCTACTGCAAAAACTGCAGCTGCGCCCCTCTGTTGAATAACTGCGGCACTTTTTTAAAGAACGGTACTTATGTTGGTTGGACAATGTTAAAGCACAAAACGTTACCCGGAATGCTAGGAAGTAGTGAACACATGATCAGTACTTCAATTGTGCTAACAAAGAAAAATACGTCCTATGATTTGATAAAAAAAGGAAGTTGCGATTACATGTTCCACTGCTTTGTTAATGGGCGATATCCTATTCTATACGAATCTGTTATTAGGAGACATAATTGTCACAGAACGAGCGCTAAAAATGAGCGCGCCGCCAAATTCTTGCGACAACGGGCGGGAGAAACGCCGCGAGGTCAAAAGAAAAAAAAAGAAAACACGCATCCAGGGCTCCCCGGGCGCGCGACGCCTCTCCTCTCGGAAGCAGCGAAGCGATGAACCTCCTCACCCCACAGCGGCGGCCGGGCAAGCGCTCGATTTTTCCAGAACGAAAGGGGCGTGGTCATACCGAGTTGAATCATCCTCCGGGGAGGGCATTCCAACCGTCTTACTCTCCCCTCAGCCTTCGCCGCGTATCGCGCCGACGAAATGACGAGAAATTTCTGGAAGGTGGCGCGGAAGGTATTTAATCGAGCGGCCGAGACGAGAAATCAGGAGGAGACGGAAGTTAACGCCAGAGCGCGTAGGGATTCCGCCGTGTAGTCGGCGAAGGTTTTGGTCCGTAGGGACGAAGCCGGAGATGAAGAGGATTTCCACCTGAGGGGTGAAGGCTCGGCTACAGGCAAGAGCGTGTGTTTACCGCTATCGAGTGGAGACGCGGGGCAACAGCTGCGTGTGTGAAGCCGACGTGTTCCGGCGAAGAAGTTGAAGTTGGAAGAGTGGCCAATTGAAGACGGGAGGTTTTCCTGGAAGAGAAACTTCGAGGGCTGCGGAACGACAACAACGCTGAACTTTGAGTGAGTGATTCTCGGAAGAGTATCATCTAGACTTTGGTTCCAAGAACTTTGGACTGAATAGGTTTTCTATCTCTTTAGTCTTTAAGTGTCTTGGTTGTTCAATGCATGCGACTGCATTGTAGTGCGTATTGTTGTCCGTGTCCGTTGTTTCAAGTGTGGCTGATTGTATTGTGTAGTACGTTGATTGATTGGTTTGATTGGGGACATATTGTATGCAACTATTGTGGAGTGTGCATTTTTGTGTATTGTTTTCGATCTGCCATTATTGAGAATATAATTTGTTTGTTTATCAACTCTCGGCTCTGACTTGTTCTTTGGGCCACAACCGGCGTCTGCTGGCGCGCCAATAAGGACCACTTCTAAATTGTCCACGCTTTCGTGGTGCGGTTCGGGGGGCCGATACTTCGGCCCTTGGAATTAGCCCGGCGATCGCCTCCCTAATTAACGGGACAGGTGTGACAATAATACACACACTTTGTGTGTGTGTGGGGAGGGGGGGGAGCTCTTGACGTCTTTTCCTTGTATACTACGTTCCCAAATATAGGATAGAAATACTTTTTTGTTAAATGCATTCTTCCGTGAAGAATGGATGTGTGCAAGATATTGGTATTAGTCCGGTGAGCTATCTTTTTTTCGAGTTGGAAACGAGCAGTCATAGATTACCATGAATTTACACATCTTACAGTGAACCCTGTTTATATGTTGCGAGAGCCCACGTGCTTCGCTTACGCAAGAGCTAGATCTTCGCATGGCTCATGCGCAGGCTTACGACAGCTATTTGGCTCCCCGAGATAATGTTCCCGGCTTCAGGTTGGCGGTAATCAATGTCCGGCCCGAATCAAGGGGTCGCATCACGTTACGTTCATCGGATCCAAACGAGTACCCAGACATCGACTTGCGCTTGATGGAGCATCCTCAAGACGTCAGAGTGGCCGCTCAAGGCAAGTGGGTCTGAGCTGTCTGTGATATAGCGTATCTGAACTCATTTCGAAGCTGCCTTAAATGAAAACTACTTGATTTGCTTCAAAGTTTCATGCGATGAAACTGTATTGCTCTAGTTCCAATCTATGCGTAGATTCTCATTACACATGCAGGACGCCAGTAACAAATCTTTTGTGTGACTTGCCTGTTGAAGGGTAAATGAAGTGTTTCTGACTTTGTCGGAAGCAGTCACATCGTATCGTAAGAAATGTGTTCTAATGAGCCAATGAAATCTCATAACTGCACTCCTTGTCAAAAAGTATCTCACGGACAGCATATTCCGTACTATAGCTGCAGAATCTCAATCATAGCTCCAAGTGGTGAAGAGAAATAGGTAAATCAATTAAGAACATTCATAAATCAATGGATTAAAAAGATCTCGAAAGAGCAATTATTCCGTCGCTTAAAATGACCTGTTGTACTTAGCTGAGTCTTGCGATAAATTTGTCGTCCTTTTTACTAGGTGTGAAAGACCAGCAGAAAAACGTCACTCTAGTTGGTCAACTATACATACGCTTTTTGAAGGAGAGAGAAACAGCATGACAGGTGAAAGGCAGCGTGGTTAGCCAGGTTGAATGTGATTTGCTACCCTAGCTGTGATGTAGCTGTGATGTAGCTGTGAAGGGGGAAGGATGGCTAAAGAATGAAGAAATAAAAACAAGTGATATAATCTCACAAATGGTTGTCACGAGTCAGAACTGCAATAATATCCAGTTCAATCGCTGGCATCGTAGAGAAAGATACAAAAAAAAGGCTTATCAGTATTGTTACATATATCCTGGCATCGCTAGTCTGGTTTCAATAACATTCACTTTATTTGAAGCCCAGCGGAACGAGATTCTAACGACGACTTACTTGGTCAGACTGCCACACACTGCGGATATGAAGTGGCTCATACTATTGGCTACGTGGCACATGGGTGTTTAGTAAACAAGACAGTTCAATCAAAAAGTCTTCCTAGAGAACGTGGCTCACGTATACATAAAAGAAACTTACCTGCTCTTCATCGCAGGCACAAAGATCTTCATAGACAAGATACTAAGCACACATGCCATGAGGGAAATTGGCGCGAAGCCATGGGACGTTACCTTCCCTCCTTGTGCCGATGCGGGACCGCGGTGGAGCTTGGAATACATCGAGTGCCTCTTCCGACACATGGCGAATCCTGGGTGGCACGTTTGCTGTTCTGCACCCATGGGCTCGCATACGAACGCAGTCGTGGACGAACGCCTTAAGTATGAATATTAGATAAATACGCAAGTTAGAGAAGGGCATTCGATTTCATTTAGGCGCAGTGTCCGACTGAAGACAACGCGTGAAATACGCCAGCAGTATGCTCGGAAGAAGCCATGCGGATCTCAGCAGCTTTTGCTTATCTTGTCGAGAAGCAGTAATCTATAGATGTCTTACAGCTATGTCACAGCACAAACCCGCCGCGACCCAGTTTTTGTGATCTCGTGCTCAATAATGTTTTCGGTACATCGTCTGCCGGATATTTTGTTACGCATGCACAGGGGCCTACTATTTTAGTAATAATATTATTTGGTGGGGTTGAACACCCTAAAACCAGCATATGATTATGAGAGACGCCGTAGCGGAGAGCTCCGGTAATTTAGACCACTGGGGGTTCTTTAACGTGTACCTAAATATAAACACACGGACCTCAAGCAGTTTCGCCTCCATCGAAGATGCGGCTGCCATGGCCGGGATTCAATTCCGCGACTTCAGCAGCCGAGCGCCTTATCCAATAGACCGCCGTGGCGGGTGGGACAAAGCCTTTGGGTGGACATCGCTAGTCTATTGAAACAGCTTAGCCCCCCACGTGGGCGTGCCGGCGTGACGTCATCATAGCCGCCATCGGAGTACCAGTACTTTAAGAACCTGCGTCTGAGACGTCATGTGCAAAAGACTATTAGGATCGACAAAATGAAATATAAACATTCCTCGCTCAATAAAAAAGTGGTGTAGTAAACACTACTTTTTCTTGAGACCAACATCCTGAGACACCGTCCTAAAGGAGCACCATCTTTTTTTTTTTCGGATGTTCATATTGAGCGTCAAGTGTACGTCCAGAATCGCAAGACCATGCCCGAAAGGCTACAATATGTAGCCTCACACGCACGTAATAATTTAAAGTGAGAACCTTTGCACAGACAGTATCGGTATTGCTTTCGAAGCGCCTGTGTCTGTACGTCATGACCATGAAGGTTCTCGTGGTGTTGCACCATGCTGCAGCATATTGGCGCTTACTCCCACACACTGAGTTGTGTTCTTGGTTGCCAGCTTACGACATTAGGCTCCTCGAGCAGCCGAGAGCCCAGACCACTCAACATTAGCTGCTACCAAGTGTTCGCTCTTTCAGCCATGATGAGTATAGTTACAGCATAACTCAGAAAAAGTTTCGCCGCAAGGTCGACACATTCAGCACGGTAGCGACAATTGTGAATGTTACACGAGGAAAGGCCGGCCACTATTTTGGATCTGAGGGCGCATAACTTTACATAACGCCACAGATTAAACAAATATGGCCACGCCAGGGAGCGCAGCTCATTTCCTCGCGGCTGTCGTCTCGAAGAGAACGCTGATGCCTGTCAAAATAGCACACGCGCGTCAGCTTTCACTTCCACACCCTTATTATCGAAGTTCGCATGATGAAACTTATGATCAAAGTTAGCTTCTGCTTGAGGATCTGTATACGGAAGGCCTCGCACGTGGGGGCGATGTCTTGCAGAGCAGCGGAGATTAACGGCTTTTTTTCATATCTGCTTTAGCTGTGTTCATCCCCAGTACGGTCCTGTTTTTACTTGCACGTAGAACATACAATAAACTTGGCGAAGTTATTGATTTGAATTTTATGCAGGAGATGATGGTGACAGCCAAAGTAAGCTAAAAGTGTTCATATAGCAAAAAAAACTGAACGTGTTGGCGGAAAAGAGCTGCTATCGCAAGTAATTCACGGTGCTTGAGACTTGCCATTATTACTTCTTCTGGTGTTGGAAAACGCACACGAGCACTCACAAAAGAAAGCCCGAAAACGCAAGCTCGTTCAGTTTACATAACTGCGCATAGCTCTTACAGTCGATATCGTGAGCATAAAAACAGCCCAAGCATTCACGTGAAATGTCATCAACGTCATTTTACACGAAAATTGCACAGTTCTATGGCCTGAAAGTTTGACCATTCGGGTTGACTGGATGAGTAAAAAAGGAGCTAGTGTTGAAAATAGATTTATTGGGTACATTTCGTTGCCGAAATACGCACGACTCACAATTAGGTGACCGTGTCAAGAGAGAAGGAAAATCCATGCTGCATTGTGTCTGTAAAATTGGGCATTTATAGCAGCCTAAAAATTGCACGAAATTATATGCAGCAGCCGAACGAAAAAATCTGTGACAATGAAGGTCACGTGAACATTGCAGAAAAAGTCGAATGCATACATAATAAAGACTGTAGACTACAGAAAAATACATGCTATTCTATATTAGGTCAACTATTTATTGTATTTTTGTACTTACCTTCTTCACATTACGTGGGCAGCGTTATCGTTTGGCCACTAATATACAAAGCGACGTACCTACAGTCCATGAAACTTCTAGAAGTTTTGTAGTGTGTAATGTATCCTCCATATAACCACCCGTCCTTTCAGGGTCAGAGGCATCGCTGGTCTTCGGGTGGCCGATGCCTCCGTGATGCCGGACATTGTCAGCGGCACGACTCAAGCAGCAGCTATGATGATCGGAAGCAAGGCGGCAGCTATGATCATCGAGGACAATAATTCTGATGGGTAACAAACCCTGGCATAGTCGACAGAGTTTGCATTAATACTATCGACCATATGCTTTGGCAGGATCTTGTGGATTTCATGAACCGTGACAATGAAAGATACCGGTAGCAAGGAGTTCTTCACAGCGGGTCGCTTTCACATCAAGCGCCTGCTGTCCGGAAGACGTACGATGCGGCTCCCAAGTTGAACCTTAATTGCTGTTCTAACGTGAAAGCCGCCTGCTTCATCCCAAGGGTTGATCTTCAAGACGTGAATAAAGTTAAACTTCAAACCATAGCCGATAGAGTCTACCGTAACAATCTCTGGCAAAAGTTTCGAAAAGCAGAGCGTTTATCGAAGGAGGAGGAATAAACATTTTATTTAAGCGTCCAACGGAGATTTCAGTGGGTGGAGCCCTTATTCCAGGGCCCCACTGGCCCTAGCGGCTCGCTTAACCTTGTCCAAGGTTGCCCGCTGGCTTCCCAGGTCTTGCCGAGTGAGTTGCACCTCAGGCTGGCTCGAAAGAGCGAGCAAGTGAAGCTACACTTATGTAATTTTTATAACGTTTCAAGATTTCTTGGGCTATGATTCTGCACACTGTCCTATTTCTGTTTCTTGTGAGCCCACGTGTTTGGTTGGAAGATGGCCGGCACCCACAATCCTGACAATTCCTAAATACCTACCAATAACCTTACGTACGTTGTACCTCTGTTCCTAAAGACGTTCATTAAGGAACCTAACAATATCCCTTATATGTTTCGTCATATAATTGTCAGTTTACATTATTGTCTAACGAAGATAACGCGTCCTTAAATTTACCCTTGTTTCATTCATAGCCGGGATCTTGTTCTGGCAGACTTAGCCCTCAGGAAGTATGTGAGGGATCATTGGTCAGCAGTCAGCCCGTAAGATCACACACTACGGGACGCCAACAGCAACAGGCAAATGAGTGTTCCACATTCACCTCAATGACAACAGATCGTACTTACAAGCTCCCATGTTTAAATGCACAGACATACCCCACTGCAGGCGTTTGTCCCGTAGTGAACGTAGTCGATGGCAACGATGACGACGATGATGATGATGATGATGATGATGATGATGATGATGATGATGACATACTCCATAAAGTGGGCGGGGGGATAGCCGCCATGGATGCTCAAAGCGTCGGACGAGTTAGACGAATTTCGCAGGTTTGGTCCCTGCCCACGGCAAGTTATCTATTGGTCCACTTTTCTTTCCTCGCAACTAGATTACAATTACTTCTAATAACATCCCTTATACCTTCCTTGGCATAATTGCCAGTCAGCTCTCATTATTATTCTCCCTAACAAAGTTTAACAAAATTAACGATACTTTTTTTGGCAAAACATGCGATACCGATAATTCGTTGCTGTTACCTTGACTAATTTTATGTAGGTCGTCTTCTCTTTCTTGTGATACACTCATATCTATTTCTGTGGGAGAAAAATAAACAGTAGCAAGTTCAGAGATCTCTACGTCCACTCTATGCTCGTCTACGTTCCACACGCTGTGAAACGTTGAAACCATTCCACACCAAGTAGCCCAATGCTAAGCTTTAGTGCACTTTAACACTATGGAAGCCTTCTTGGTTAGTAACCACACTATTTCTGTACTAGCCTTTATCCAAGAAAGAGCACTAGCGTGACACTTGGGTGTGATTAAGTCGATCAAGTGTATTTGCTGAGAACAGAAGCAAGTAGCGCTAGACACAAGGCAAAACTATAGACAGTCACCGCATTGTCTGTCAATCTATTATAGACACTCGAATACTGTCTGTTCCAGTATTAACCAACAGCTTAGTTAGATGCGCTGATGCATTTAACGAGTACCTAAAATTTTCGAAGAGCTAGGGGTTTCTTACAGTGCCGTCTACATTCGAACACACGAGTTTTTCCATAACAAAATAAGTTCACCTGCCATTGCTGCCATTATAACTACAACACCGCCGCTATTAGCTCGTATCAGCGCAACGCCGCAGTTGCGAAGTCACTATGGTGAGTGTTGGGTATATGGTCATATTTCGGCATGGCTATAGCAACCTTTTGAGAGGACCATGACAGAGATTAAATCAGCTAGAAGCAGTTTTTGTGTGTGTGTGTTCAAAATGATTCGTGCGGATATGAGAAAGTGCTTATTTAAGAACTTTCCGCGAGGACCAGGCGATCTTCCGCTGAAGTGGCACATGGTGTGCTGTGAAGGAAAAGCTCCCGGGGAAAAGCTCCTGAATGAACTTAATAATTGCTCGAGTCTCAACGTACACACTCAGACGCAAGTGGTGTTTTGCTGGTTCATGGTTCTAGTGGCCAGGAGAGAGCATGATAAAGGAACATGATAAATCATAATAAAGGAGCATGATTAAGGAGCTTGTGTATATGTTAAAAACTACGCACACAATTACTGACATGAGAGGAGTCAAGACACCAAGGTCAATTGCAATACTGCCCAACGAAAAACTTTTGTACGTCCCCGTCTTTACTTATTCCTTATTGCTGCTCAAGACTGCAGCCAACCACACCAGTGAATGCACGGCTTTATTCTATGCCTCCACAAGCGAGCTACATTCTATCTACAATGGCAAAGGTATGACTTGCTTGCTTTAAATGCATACAACCGAGCCAAATTGCCCACAAATCTTGAATATACGATTTATGTAAAAAGGAATGATGATAGACTGCCCAGTAATTAAAAAATATCCATAAGGATTCTTCACTATACCCCAATAAACAAAGCCATTGTCTTTCCTGGAATATAATGTTCATTATCATGAAAACTGCTAGAAAATCTTCCCCTTTCCAGACAGTTTGTCACAATTCGTGTGGAAAAAGTGTTAAATAAAAACTCGTCAAAAATGGAAAAAGGCCAACCTTAAAGGCTCCTTTTCGTTACTCACAACATTAGAACTATTTCACTAAAAACATGGAGAGCACATTGAATATTAAGTAAATCTTGAAAAAGTGGACGAAAAGAACTTGCACCTAGGAGGAATCAAACCCGCGGTCTTCGAGAAATGCGTCCGATGTACTATTAAACGAAATACAGCGGAAAGCATCCGCTCATCCACTTTATGCAATAGATATATGCATGCAAACCTGGGAGCGTTAGTCAGCATCACTGATAGCTACGACGCAGCTGTGGAAAACTTCCATCCGGCTGGTGAAACGAAGCACGCGTGATGTTCACGAACTCGAAGCAGACCAATAATCCCTCGCATACTAGAATAAGCCACCCAGTCTACAAAAACGAGACTCTCGCTACAAACGAAAGTAGAAATTTCTGGGTTCCTTTTTCTATGTTAAGCGCTACGTGGAGTAGAACAAAATTAGACTCGCGCTAACAGTGCCACGGAAAAGCCGTAAATTTAGAGCAAGATTTCATATCCAGGTTCTGAGATTGCTCTTTACGTATGTGCACAACCCTGTAGATGATGATGATGATGAAAAACATTTAATATAAAAGAGAGAGGTACGGGGCCAAAGCATGACCCCGCTACATGGTCGGCGTCCTTAGTCCGGGACACCGCATGACGAGGCTCCTACTCGCGCCCGTCTCACCAGAGCCCGTTGAGACTCTAGTGATGAGCAGTTGAGGAAGGCAGTCTCCCATGCTTCTCGGGAAGGGGGTAGGAGGAAATTTTTTGGACATGCCCACACCATGTGGAAGATATCACATGTCTCCCCACAGTGTGGGCACCGCCCTGTAGAATATCTCATTCCAACACAAGAAATACCCATTGAATGTAGACTTTGCACGAGAATATAGCGTTCACAGCATAATCGACTAGAGCCACAGTATGTTACTTCGGCTGTGCAGCTGCGTCAGTAAAGAGACTGAAAGTAATGGTTAATTTTGAAGTACGGTAAGAGACCAGCACAAAGTAAACCGGCAAATTAACGTATTTTAATAAGTACCACGCACGCTTCCGTGACAAACTATCTACCACGTGGCGCACGCGGATGCAAGGCAACGAGCGGCACCCACAAACCAAAATTCTAACGAAATGCACGGGCCCAACATGACCGCGGCAACCAAAAAGCCCAAGTTTCCGACTCCGGGATTATCAAAGCACCGAGTGATACGTCAAGTCACTATTTGGTGCATAGTGAGCACCTCAACACCTTTGAACAATATAACAATTCACAGAACGACGGCTGCCACTAACAAAGATTGAAGCAAGGCGGGCCTTTGCTCACTGCTGCACTCACGAAAATACAAGAGTCATGCTTAATTGATGCAATGCCGGTAGCACGACACCATCGGTGATAATGCGCCATCAGTGATAATGCGGAATATACTCATGAGTGGCACGGGGTGTATTAGTACGTATATGTACTGCGTCAGCGCTCCTAGAACGAAAGGAAAACTTGGGAGATAAGTACGCGTAAATAATATAAATGAAGCCTCACGAATAATGCTTGAGCACGAAGCCAAAGTTTCTTTATGCGCACTTGTCTGGCAGCCAAGTTCAAGCTGCAAAATAAAGAGGGCAAATGGTCAGCATCTGCAAAGAAATCACGTAAATCGTGGAAAGAAACCCCAGCTAGAATAGGCGAGTGAACGAACGCCAGTAAACTTCAAGCACCTGGACACCACGTTGCGACTGCCGAAAACCACATTACGCACCAACAACGATACAGGCCCAAAATGATGGCTGCAGTCGAGCCACGGGCATTCCGGGTCGGGTCCACATCCCGTTGACAGAGGCCTAACTAAGCTACTTATGCTAACCCCGAGAGCCTGCTTTGAGCTTCAGGGAGGTTGATTTGATTGATTTGTGTGGTTTAACATCCCAAAACCACCATATGATTATGAGAGACGCCGTAGTGGAGGGCTCCGGAAATTTCGACAACATCCGGGCTCTTCAACGTGCACCCAAATCTGAGCACACGGGCCTACAATATTTCGGCCTCCATCGGAAATGCAGCCGCCGCAGCCGGGATTCGAGCCCGTGACCTGCGGTGAAGCAGCCGAGTACCTTAGCCACTAGACCACCGCGGCGGGGCGAGCTTCAGGAAGGTAGACCCGTGGTGTCACTATTGAAAGAACCTGCTCACTAAAGTTACACGCAACCTTAAAGTTCGGTTGTAGTGTGAAACTATAGCGGGTGATGTTCAGCGATCAAACGCCCGAACACCTAGCCGCTCTGTTATGATAGGGGACTCACCAATTTGATGCCGATGATGAAGCTCCCAGTGGTCCTCCATCATCAGGTGACGTTGCTAGTGGTGCACAGATCCATAAGTCCAGATAAAGTCAACAGGTAAAGTCCGCATACGTACGCAAAACAAAAGAAAGGTTGAAACTCGACTTGTACGTGTTACGAATATATCGCACGCTCCGTGCCTGAAGCAAGCCATCCCACATGGCGCTGGCGAGCTGATGTACACAGAATACGCAGCGCGACTGGCAGCGAATGAAGAACAAGGGGGGGGGGGGGGGGCAGCCCACGTGTAACATGTTTAAAGACGATAGCCTTTCTTGGGGACCTTCGACAGCAAAATTATGTCTGTCTGTACGTTTGTCTGTTTGTCCGCCCTAGCGATACCTCAAACGACATTAAACGGCTAGCCCCATCCGCAGCGCCCACCAATATTGCTCAAGGTTTAGCGCTCATAGTTGTGCAATTGTCCACTAAAAAAAATTGCCCGCAGCTTCCCTCGGGGGAACACTGAGGAGGATGCGGAGCATATAATTGGTTAACGGGGTGTTAAAGTGCGACTTACTTGGGTCGATGGCTAAATTGGTTAACGTGGTTGTGAAATGGGGTGTTAAATTGCGACTTACTTGGGTCGATGGCTAAATTGGTTAACGTGGTTGTAGGAGGGGGTGTTAAATGAGTGAACACGTACACACGTATGCGAAAGGGCGGCGCTGGTCGAAGGGACGTCGATCATTGTGTTTGTGGATTCGTTGGAATTCATTTCACCGCGACCTTGGACGTCGACGCGTCGTACAAACCAACCGACGAGCGGCAACTGAGCGAGCGAGCGCCGACCTTGAGTATATATACAGCACGACGGCGCATGCACTGTCAGCTGTTGAATGTTCTCGAAGCGCGACGCCACATGCGCGTCCACTGGAGAATCAGGAGAATTGTAGATGTCGAACGCGGTGTGTAGAGGAGGAAGGGTGCACAGATGGTGGAGGAGTGAAGCGCGCGCGGTGTGTAGAGGAGGAAGGGATGCACAGATGGTGGAAGAGTGGGCGACGGCGCGACGGCGCATGCGCGCGCGTCAGCTGTCGAATGTTCGAGAAGCGGTGCGGACGGCGCGGACGGCGCACTACAAGGCGCGAGTATAAGATGCTTCCGCATCTAAAACAATCATTGCGCATATCGGACGCGCCATCACAACGCTTCGATGTTTTGTATGTCTGCCTTTATACTAGAGGAGGCAGACAGAAGTAATTAAGAAATGTAGCGTTTATCGCGCTGCATTGACAGTGCAACGCGATGCTCAAAAAGGTGCTTCCAACGCTTTGCTACGACGTCACGGTGGTGGCGAGTGCCCGTCGCTTTGCGTTCCACTCATTATCACATACGAGACTGGCGCGTATCTTTCTCCGCGGGCTGCACGCCTTCGTTTTCGAAGATAACTGCCAGATGGCGCTTGCGTCTAACGTGCCTCGATGCGCTCGTTCGTCTTCGCTACACGCTCGAGGCACTCTAACGCAGCGCCTTTAGAATACCATTCAGCAATTTTTTTTTGCGCAGAACATGAAATAAACGTTTTGTTCACTCTCTCCAGACGCAAGACTATCGTCTTTCGACGAATTTTGCATTGTAACATGCAGATTTGGAACCAATTTTTTTAACGGGGACTCTCCGATATTCGCGCATGCGCTGCTGCAGCCGATTCTCGTGGCGTCATTACGTCATGCGATCGTTCTTTGCCATTGTATCGGCGATGGTCTGCGTGCGGTGTACTGCTGAGAAAAGAATTAAAACAAAACAATTGTACAAAAAATCGCAGAATAAGGCCCTCACGGCGCATGATCTTTGGGCTGAAAAAAAAAAAAAGACGGTAGCGCCTAAACCAACGTTACTAGATTACCTCAGTTTGCAAACTCCGCCGAGATGCGGCGGCGAAACGCGGCCCCCTTCGTTTCCCGCTCTCTAGGTGGCGCTTCCGACGCCATTTGACCGGTCGCCGCATCGTAACGGAGCCTTCGCGCAATGTTAAACGGAATTTACGCGGTTAATTTTGTGTAATGGGAGTTATTTCCCCGGAGGGTGAGCGAAGGTTATTACGAGTGTGCAAGTAAATCACCAGTTGAGCCGCTAAGGCGATGCCACACGGCAGAGACGTGAGCGCGATGCCCGAATCTTGCGGGACTTCTGTTCATACAGCTCTTTTGCGTTCCTGTTCTTTAAAATTCGATTGCCTATGTAAAAAAAAACCATTGACAGTGGGCCACAGCATTAAGTCTAAATGCTAGAGGGCTATGCACTTCGATTCAGGTGCACGTTAGAGAAACCCCAGGTGGTTAAAATTTCCAAAGCCCTTCACTACGACGTGCCTCATAATCATATCGTGGTTTTGGCCCGTAGAACCTTCGATATTATTGTACGATGAGCCACGTACTACAGCCATCTAATGACGCAAGATATGTTAAAGTGTAAAGCCCAGAACGACTTGTTCGTTCCAGATAACTGAATCGTATGATTCGCATTATTTTAGAAGAAAGATACCGAACTACTTCAATAAAAATTTGGCCTTTTTAAGGCTATAAAATGCGCGAGATGATGAGAACACAAAGTCAAATTAAACACAATTTATTGAACACTGAACAAAGTCAAATTAAACACAATTTACTGAACACTGAAACAAACAAACTGGAAGCCACTTTTCTTCAAAGGCAAGAGCCAGAGTTACAGGAGACGTGCTTTTTTGTTTGCTACAGCCACCTTTTCCTTGCTTTCTAATTCATGGTTGAAATCTCTGGAAAAGAAATGCATTCTTGTCACAATGACAAAGTCCAATATTTGGCAAGTGAATGCTGATTCATGGTCTGAACAGCCCAAGCGAGCAATGCTGCACTTTTCAAGCTCTTTAAATCGTCACACGATTTCAATTCAATATCCGCACCAGTGCTATACACGGCTGATGTAACACGTTGCCCCTTGGCACTGACAGACAAGGCCAGGCGGTTGAAAACTACTACAGCCCTGTCGATCTCTGGAATGTCTTCTCTCATTGTCAGCTTATATAACACGATTGTAGTGCCAACAGCTTCGAGTGACCAACCCTGGATCCGTTGGCCTGCTGCTGCTATGTCAGACAACTCGCTGAAGAGCTGTGTGTTGTTCTCCAGCGTAAGACTGTTTTCACTGCCACCACTGCTTTCGTTAGAGACGCCGAAGTCAGGTGTCGCAGCTTCTTGGTCATTGTCCTTTTGATCTTTTTTACGCTTAGGCTGAGGCGGTGCACGCACGGTTGGGGCCTTGCGTTTTCGCGCTGGCTTGGACAAGTACTTCGGGCAATTTGGAAAAATGCGCGGCACAGCATCTTCATTAAGAGCCTACTTACCACGCGGAATGAGAATTACGTCACCATGAACGTGGTGCACGTAGTCCTTCGCAATATCTACCTCTCGGAAGTGAAGATCACAAACAGCGCAAGAGCTTGTCAGTTCCTTATCCGATCTCGCTATAGCCCGTCGCCACAGTTGAAGGCGCACCTCGTCAGCGGCAGGCTTGAAAAAATGTCTCTTTTCGGCCGCGGATTTCGTCGAATCGTACCCACTTCGGCAACCAGTCACAAAGCAGGGAGGCATGTTTTCTCTAATTCAAGAACCGTCACATGATAGATGTGACATGTGAGCTGTGTAGCTCACAGGGAAAGCGATGACTGAGTTGAAGACATTAAAAAACACCCGGCATCATGCAGATCATGCCGACGCTGACAGCGTCGGTGCCACGCCGGGCACCACGTTGATCGCTACCGCAGTAAGTTGCAGCCAGAGCACACACTACGCGAGTTACGTCGAAATAAATCTTGCTGGGACTCAGTGACAGCGATGACTACGAAGCACACTTGAAAGCAACAAAGCAGCACCCGGCATAAGAACACAACTGCAGTAACTCCGCCGGCGTGGGTCCGGGCACCTCCGTGCTGCGCACTCCGCACCCTTCCCTGTACCGGTCAAAAAGCCGCAAGCGCGCCCCCTCTCGGCGGTGCCGTTGTCAGACGGCACCGCCGAGAGGGGGCGCGCTTGCGGCTTTTTGACCGGTACAGGGAAGGGTGACACTCGCGGCGCCGCACTTTGCAAACTGAAAAAAGTATCTAGTAACGTTGACCTAAACAGCAGATGCTGAAGCAGTTTTATGGCTTCCATGCGGTTGCCTTTTCGCGTACACCCTGGGCTCTTGAAATTCAACCCAATAACTGGCATGACTTGCAATTATGTTGAGACCATGATCAAATAATAACCTATCTATATTTGTGATCACTGCTTTACCTTTTGCCGTGCCGCCATTTGTTCTCTTTTTTTCTCTTGTAGTAAGATACCACGTATACGCTCTGTTTCTTTTACTCGTACCTCAAGTTCGCTGTTTCGGTACATGGCTACCACGTTCCGCTGATGCCCCGAAGGTAGCGGGTTCTATCCGGGCCGTGACGGTTGCATTGAGATGCCTTAGTGCGTTAAACACTGAATTTCCGGAGCAGTAAGTACGGCGTGCCTCTCCGTCATTTCGGGTTTCGGCTCGTGAATTGAAAGATATAGATATAGTGAAGCTCAGGCATCAGTGCCTGTGGGGCTTAGTAGACGAGAAGAACGAAGGGAGATAAAGAACAACCGGCCTAGAGCAACGGCTGTTCTCCGAGTTCCATTCATTACAATGGCGTAGTAAACGAAGAAGTCTTACGTCCCAGCTTCGTCGTCCAGGACAGCCACCAACGTGCGACCGCCGTAAGCGCACCTTGAGGACGGCGTCCGCGCCTCCTTGGCAGCTGTTCACCTGCCGCCACTGCCACCACCGTTCGGGTACGGCGTCAAAGACTCCTCGGCATCTCCAGTACACAACTTACAAGGAACACGGCCCACGCGTCCTAAGCCATAGTTCCTGCCGTGAGCACTGGAACCACCACGTACTGGGCGAACCCCACACATGGTGCATGGGGCACCTCAACTGACTGCAGCGCTGAGTTCTGGGGTGCCCTCACGCAATTGTCCTACCAGCTCGTCCACTTGGTGTCGTTGAACTCCGGATTCTGTCTGCCCTGTCACCATATAACGCTTTCTCGGAAGTGCCGGAGTTGCGAGGCTTCTAGGATGATGCTGATAACACCATCAGTTCTCACCTTGCCTGGCGGTGGTGCCGAGGCGTGACACAAATAAGATGGCATCATGCTACTGACCTTGCTGGAATACAGGGCCAGGCTCATTGTCGTTTTCGGCCGGATCCGCCACGAAACATGCACGCCGAACCAGACGAATACCGAGTATGGAGCTAAGGAGGAGCATGTCCTCGAGGCGGCACTTAAACACTGTGACAAGTAGTTTTGACGTAATTCCTCACAACACTCGGCTCGGCTGGTTTTGACATCCAGTTGAGAGAAACGACCTCCCGCTGAACTTCGGTAACTGGGCCGATAACGTGGCACCTGCACATGCATGACATCGAGCCGCCCAATACCCAACGCGACCTCTTCTTATGGTACAAGTCCGCGTCGATGGAATCACTGAACTCACGGCAGTTGTACAAACAGGAGCTCCACGTACTGCTCTACATAGACGTCATGCCCCTGTCACCCTCCAGCCTTCGTCTGATGCACCCTTGTGTGGCCTCAGCGGGGGCGTGTTGCCTGTCGGTGCACTGGATCTTCAGATACACACTGAAGCCGGGAGCAAGTTTCTCGTCGCTGTTCCTATCCTCGAGGACTTGCATGTGGACATAGATTTGGGAGCTGATTACCTCTTGTCAGGTGAAGCTCAGCTCGCCATAGAAGGTGGCTGGGTGAAGCTCCGCTGTTTGACACCGAGCATTCTCCCATCTTTGAAGTCCCTAGTTGAACAGCCATAGTCACAAACGTCCAGCAACGCGACCCCCTCAGTGACCAGCTGCATGAAAAATTGCCTAATTGTCATTTGCTGCGTTTGCGAGTGCTTCTCTCAATAAATCCACGGCTTCCAACGACACACCCTGCAAGGAGGCACATCTTGAGCTCCCACGCTGGCACCAGGAAGCGGAAGCCGAGCATGGTGACTGCGTGGAAGCTCCAGGAGGCCAAGCATGAGACGCAAAATCTGCCCCATACATACATGCAGTGTTTTAATACAGAGAGTGGGTGGAGCGATGAACTATATCCCCCCCTCGCACCTCCGATAAGGAACCCTGCGCACGCCTATGTGAACGGCCGACTGCATCCACCCATCCGATTAAGGCAATTAATGCTCGTGCACCTCGCCTCGCTCACGTGTTTGAGCGTTGCGTTGCTTTTTATTTATTTATTTATTTGTTTGTATGTTTATTCATTTATTTATTTACTTATTTGAAGATTTACTTATTATATCCTCAAAGGTTCCGTATGAAACTACATGAGGTGTGGGCGACATGACAAAGAAAAAACATGTGGGGCACGTGGAATTCGAGCAAGTGTCTGGATATATGACGTCTTCGATAAAACGGCCTGATGAATTGCGCCGTCGTACTTCTATACGGGAAAGATCCATCTGCTAGAAGCGATGCAGTACACTGAACCAGTTCCGCATTGCCAAAACAAGCTGCCTCTTATGGTAGCTTTTAGCACAAAATAAACACGAGAGACGGACGTTGCTACTGTACAGCAGGTGTATGCTGGGAGTGCTTTCAGTTCGCACTTCCTATACTTTGTCAGTCTCATCTTAAATAAGTAAGCTATAGTGGAAGACTTGTGTTTCCCTAATGACATCCTGAAGCACATACACGCACAGAAGAACCTCCGCTCAAGCTCTCGCCTAGAGAGTTTTCTATCTAGTACGTTCTTTGCACTTACGGCATCGTGCGATGCGTATGAGGCCGCTAGTCCGGATCCACTTTATCCGCTTCGCTCCTAGTCGCTATTCACCCAATAGTACCATGTGCACTTCGAGCACCCAGATAGTGTTACAGTGTCAATTATATGGTGGTTTGGGGACGTTAAACCCCACATGTCAATCAGTGTACAGTTGTGGTATGCAGCAAGCCGCCAAAAGAAAGCAAAGAGTCACTGAAACTTGTCAGTACAAGAAAGAGAGCATGTATTCCTCAAGTGCGGAGCACTGGATCGTCCTGTGCTATCGTGTGCTGTTATCGTATGCTGCCATCGTCGTCCCATGGCGCTTATCTTCATGCAGGCAAAAGCATCTATAGCCAGCGCCTCTGCTACAAAGATGCTTGGCGCGTGAGTCACAAAACTCGTGCTCTTCCGTTTGCCTTTCTACTAGTTTCTAATGGAGGCGCTTGCTAGCGCTCCTTGTGGTGGCTACTTGCAACCTACATGCACGCATGCGCGCTGCACCACCCCCGACACCACAACACCCTTCCCCCCTCTCAGAGCCTTGATGGACAGATCTATGCTATAGCGTACCCTTTATAACGGGATGGTGAGAAGTGGGCCACCAGGCTCTACAAATAAAAGAAACGTTTTCCGAATTTTGAAATTGCTCTAATGCACTAATTGATTATTTCCAAATAATCTATCTTACTCTAGAAAAGAAATGCAAATTGACTTCCCAACTCTGTGCCCTTTACGTCAGAATGTTCCTATTTCGCTTACTTCTTATTTTAATTCATTTATCCTAGTTTTCTTCCAGCAATACTTACTTATCTTACAATCTCTTACTTATCCCCATGATGGGCACTTTCAGCTTTCCGTTGTCATCTGTAAAACTCAAACTCACGCCCAAGCATACACCTTGAATGTATATCTGCACATTTAACCACAATATGCTCTGTCGTTTTCTTACCTTGCCCAAAGCATATGCATAGTGCTTCTTTGCTAAATCTTGCCCAATAACCGCTCGTTCTATTACGCAACCATATCTCGCTTCCAACAGTAAAGCGCTTTCCCTTGAATTATCATGAAATACCCCCTTGCTTATCTCACTTTTGCCCTTTCGGTAGTTATTCAGTGTCAGTTTTTTTTACCATCGCTGTCATCCAGTGAATTCCCTTCACTCCTCCGACTTTTCATTTGACGTTCTTTGTTCTCATACCTCTCACACTTCCAGTCGTATATTTATCAGAGCCTCCTAGTTCTCTTTCTCCACTGTGTGTCAGCGCTTTCTCTATACAAATAACGGAACACTTTCTCTGCCTTTCCATTCTCTATCATATTCGTAGCCTCACTTGGAACCTTATTTTGCCCCGAATTTCGCCTCGAAACTTGTCCATTCCTTATCGCCCTTTACATATTCAACTGCCGTCTTCCCGTGAGCGCCCACCTCAAAAGCGTCCCGCTGTCCTTTGATCTACATCCACTCCTGATTGCACTTCTCACCTCATGCACACCACTGAACTCCCAAAAGTAAGCACGGAACCATTACACCTTTGCGCAATCCTCGAAGCACCTCGTACCTATTGTATCGCCCCAACGCTCTGTACTTCATTACTGCAGCACTAATGTTCGCCTTTGCTGCCGTTGTTCTTTCCTATACCTCCACACATCTATCACCCTCAATTATCCATACAATGACGTACTTGTATTCGCTTACCAACGGTATTTCTTGCTTGTGTTGACACCGCTTGATCATTGGGCCGTGTAGAATGGGGCACCAAGATGGCGTATAAGAGGGTAGAACTGGGCGCCATCTCTCGACAACCGACCGCAACTCAACGCAGGACGGCTGCATCAGTTTAGCGAGTGACGCAGCAGGCATCTTTCTAGAGGAGGCGTGATATAGAGTACTGTAAAGAATGGGGGCGGGACAGGGAAGTGAGGGGGAGAAGAAGGAAAACCAGGATGGGAGAGCATAAAGCACAGCACAACCTTGCATGTCATTATGCAATAAAGGCGAAGAGATAAGAATAATTAGTGGCGTTTAACATCCCAAAACCACGATACAATCCAGAGAGACACCGTAGTGGAGGGCTCCGAAAAATTTGACCATCTGGTGTTCTTTAACGTGCACCAAAATCTAAGCACATGGGCCTCAAGCATTTTGGTCTCCATCGCGGCCGCGATTCGATCCCGCGACCTGTGGGTCAGCACCTATAGCACCATAACCAAACAAGACAACCAAAAAATAGAGTTGCGTGAGTATTCTATAATAAAGGGGCGAGACAGGTTAGCAAGGTTAAGAAATAAATAAACGCGGGGGGAGAGGGTAAAGTATAGCATATCAATCTGTTGGTCAGCATTCTTTAAATTTCAGTCCTACAGGACTTTAGTAAAGTTGTCATGTCATGTCATTTTACAACACCAAAAGAAGCGTATAGGTAGTGTTAGATTTTAGGGGCGAAGCTCCTTATAGCAGCACTCTTTTGTTCCGCGTCCCGTCGTAGTATGTAACAGTGATGCCAACTTGAGGCAACGCTTTATCCCTAGAATGACCCCTCAAAAATCCCTAGATAGCAGACAAAATCTCCAGATTGCATTTTTTTTCTTTTCGCAATTTGGTATTCACCTTTATTAGTCTAAACGCAGCTTGCTCTTCGCCTCATTTGCTCTGAATCTCATTAGAGTTAGTTTATAGCTTACTAGCAGCAACTTCAGCTCTTTGTTTCAATATTTTTTGTGGAGCGATGTGAATTCGCTTCTTCGAGCAGACGACTCTGGTTTCACAGCAATGCCTCTTGAAATGTTCTTGCAATAGTCTCTTCTCTGTATGCGCAAATTACTGAGGCAGCCGGCCGAGGCTTGCAGGACGACGAAAATGCTGGACATCGTGACACGTAACCCTTTGAAGTCTTAATCACCATACATTTCTTTCGTCATCCGCTTCAAATGCGATGGAGTGATCTGGATGGTGTAGCAGGAGCTGTCCGTCAAGGTTCTTTTTGCGTGCAGCAAGCCGCACAACGCGTCTGTTGACAACCTGTTTCTTTGCTTTGTTTTCAGCAGATTTACTTGCGAAAACACACGCTCGACCACAGCGCTGGAGTGTGGTAGGCACAAAATGTTTTTCATAAACGCTGACAACAGGGGAAACTCTTGTGATCCATCGCCTCTTCGCATCTGGGATACGGCGTGCCAAAACTGACTCGCAGTCAAGCCAGCGTGCTCACTCAGGTCCATGTTGCGGAGGAGACGCCCCTCCCTGTCCAGTTCATTCACTTTATTTTCCCTCACGATCAGGGGAAATGAGACCGCAAGGGGCGCGATTGATGGAATCGTCTTTCCCATGACAACTTTCGGGTCCAGGACTCGAAGGTTCTTCAACTGGTGACTTTTCAGGGGGAACCGCAAGTATATCTGACGAGCGGCTTCGATGAAAAACTCTAAGCACCGCAGCCTAAAGTTGTGAATCTGGTCATCGTTTAGGCCGTGTGTGCCACCGGATAGCGCTGCAGTTGGCTTTGCTCCGAGATATATTTTCTCTAGTGGCAGGAACTTGGCGGGGTCTTTGTACTGCACATCGGACAACGGCGTGGCCTCCAAGTAGTCCCGCTTGATGTAGCATTAGAGTATGCATTTTAGCGTGCCCGAAACCTTTTCGTGCAGCAAGTGGATTCTGGTTTCCTCGGACTGCATTTCTTTGTTTAGGTTTGTAAAAAAAGACAGCACGTACTCAAAAAACTCGAGGTAAAGCTTAGTCGACGGGTTGCTAAGCTTCTCGAGAATGGCTTCTGCGGCAAGCACGCGGTCCTCAGTGGCTGCTTTTTTGAAAAATGAAATCAAGGCCGGCATCTGCTCAAGTAGGCGGGTAACAACAACTTGGAGGGACAGCCACCTGGTTTGGCTCGGGTGCAGTAGCTTATGTGGCTTCACCTCTGCGAGCCTTTGAACCTCCTGGTATGCAGACGTCTGCTTGGGAGACAAAAAGTACTTGTACACATCGCGGGCCAGATCCTCCAGTCCTCTCGGTAGTGTTTTGCACGCGTAGGAGGCACAGAGATGGAAGGAATGGCAAACGCACTTCAGAATGAAAATTCCTGGAATTTGTGCTTGCAGCATCGATGCGACGGAATGATGAGCACCCATCATCACGTTTGCTCCGTCCGCCGCGAAACCAATCAAGTTTCTTTCGTATGGAATTTCTGCGCTAGTAAAGACTGCCTTCAGACTGCTGAAGAGAGACTGGGCGGTTCCGTCGCTGACTGGTACCAAGTCAAGAAACGCATCCACTACGTCGCCGTCGGCATTCATCACTCGGGCGACAAGGGACAGATGCTTCACTGTTCCCTTGTCAGTAGATTCGTCGACAAGCAGAGAGAACTTCTGTCTGCGCAAGAGTTCACAGATGTCTTGGCGACTATGCTCTCCAAGAACATTTTTTACGATGGCAGTGCACTTCGTCCGGCCACAGCTCACATTCTTTGCAATTTGGGAATCATCGCATGCTGCTTTGACAACGTCAACTAAATGCCCCATGACATTAAATGGCAGGTTATGCTCTGTGATGAACGCTGCAAGCCTTATTTCCGCCTCTTTGACAGATTTGTCTAGCTGAGTTTGCCCACTTACTGCAGGCATAGATGTCAGCGTGCGGGTCGATTGCAAGCTTGCAGCACTGTTCCTGTGCTTGGAGCTTGCGAGGTGGCGGTCGATTTCCGATTTTCCACCTTTGCAATCAGCGTTGCATGACTTGCAGTAGAAGTACAGGGGCCCTTTTTTACTCGCTGCTAGCCATCCCTTGTACTTTGGTTCAGCTTCCCATCTCGTCAAATATTTTTGATCGTATGCTTTCGCTTTCTTTCTACTCGGCTCACCTTGCTCAAAGTCTCTTCGTCCAGAAGTTGCCATTTCACATGGAGCGCGCCTTCACTTTGCACAGTGAAGGTGCGCGGCGGAGGTGAATTTCGCGCGTTTTTCCGTGCACTGTAAGTCACAATTGCACTTTCACTCGCGAAGCCAAGTAGTCACTCGTGAAGACAAGTTCGGAAAAGTTCCTTCGAGTGTACAGCACACCTCAGAGTTTCCACAGTTGCACTTCACTTGCGAAGAAAAGTTGTCACTCGCGACGACAAGTTCGGACAAGTTCCTTCGACAGCACACATCAGAGGTTGTTACTGAGAGAACCTCGCGTCATAGAAAATGAAATTACTTTCTCAATGCTCGCGTTACAGAACCAAAGTCGCCCTCTCTCGGCTTGCACAACGCCAATGCTCTTTTAAACGAAAAAATTGCCCGCAGCTTCCCTCGGGGGAACACTGAGGAGGATGCGGACCATATAATTGGTTAACGGGGTGTTAAAGTGCGACTTACTTGGGTCGATGGCTAAATTGGTTAACGTGGTTGTGAAATGGGGTGTTAAATTGCGACTTACTTGGGTCGATGGCTAAATTGGTTAACGTGGTGGTAGGAGGGGGTGTTAAATGAGTGAACACGTACACACGTATGCGAAAGGGCGGCGCTGGTCGAAGGGACGTCGATCATTGTGTTTGTGGATTCGTTGGAATTCATTTCACCGCGACCTTGGACGTCGACGCGCCGTACAAACCAACCGACGAGCGGCAACTGAGCGAGCGAGCGCCGACCTTGAGTATATATACAGCACGACGGCGCATGCACTGTCAGCTGTTGAATGTTCTCGAAGCGCGACGCCACATGCGCGTCCACTGGAGAATCAGGAGAATTGTAGATGTCGAACGCGGTGTGTAGAGGAGGAAGGGTGCACAGATGGTGGAGGAGTGAAGCGCGCGCGGTGTGTAGAGGAGGAAGGGATGCACAGATAGTGGAAGAGTGGGCGACGGCGCGACGGCGCATGCACGCGCGTCAGCTGTCGAATGTTCGAGAAGCGGTGCGGACGGCGCGGACGGCGCGGACGGCGCACTACAAGGCGCGAGTATAAGATGCTCCGCATCTAAAAAATAGAAATAGCGAAGGAAAGTTAGAAATAAAAAATAGAAATTAGCAAAAAATTACATTCTTTGCAGGTTCTTATTATTAAAAACGCGTGGTTACTCAGCAACACCAGTCATTAAGCTGCATAGCGTTTCATTTCAACACTCTAAAAAATCCCTAGATTTCACAAAAAAGACGCCAAATCTTTAAAAGAGACAAAAAACCCCTAGATCTAGGGATAAATCCCTAGGGTTGGCATCACTGGTATGTAACCAGTTTTACGCTTTCACCTGCAAACATTTTGACCTCCAAGGTGGTGCCGGTGAGAGATTACTTCTGTGCATTGTCGAACAACAAAAAATAGTGCTCAATGTACATGCCAATAGCTCATAATGGGGTATGAGAGACAGAAGCATTTGGCTTTTAGTTAACTTGCATGCTGCGATCCCCATTAGCAGCCATTGCATGTACATTGAGCACTATGTGAAGGGAAAGGGTTGCTACGTTATACCCGCTGGGTGTAACCACCTTAGTTTTAGAAAGGTTTAGCGAGCGTTGAGCCGCAGTGCCATGAATACAATGAACTAGTATATACCATGAATGAACTCGAGGTAGTTAAAGGTGGGAAGTAGGTACGAAGTGCAAGCCGTAAGAAAGTAAAAGCCGAATTCTCCTGTCTCTCATTTCCCATGCAGCCATTGGCATGTACATTGAGGTCTATCTGCCAGGAAAAGGTTGCTACGTTATACTCACTGGGCGTAACCTCCTTGGTTTTAGAAAGGTTTAGCGAGTGTTATGCCGCAGTGCCATGAATACAGTGAACTAGTATATATCATGAACTCGAGGTGGTTAAAGGTGGGAAGTAGACCCGAAGCGCAAGCTGTTAGAAAGTGTGCGTGTGCCACCTCTCGTTTAGTCCTTGGAATGTCCACTGGATGGCGGTGTTTCTATATGGGGAATATATGATGAAAAGATGCGAGATGGTGGTACTTGGAGTGTTGAATAGATGGACGAACGGACACAGAGACAGATGCATGAATGAACGCATGAACGGACGCAGGGGCGGATGCATGGACGAACGCAGGAACGGACGCACGCACGGACGAGCGGATGGATGCATGGACGGTCGCACAGACGGAAGGAAGCAACAACGAATGGACGGACGAATGCTTCGCCCCACTCTCCATCATTCACTCCGTTGTTATGCTGTCAATTTTTTTGTAGTAATGGTGCGCAATCTCGAAATAAATTGCGAGATCGTTTGACGTTCCTGGAAAGCTACGCAGACAGGAGCTCGTCAAAGCACAAAGGTAAAACAAAAATTGGGCTCGTCCGGGATTTGAACCCGGGACCTCTCGCACCCGAAGCGAGAAGCATACCCCTAGACCAACGAGCCGACAGCCATTTGGTTAATGCATATCCATTATTTTTATCATGCCATAAACGGCGTAAACTACCAGAACATGAATATTAAGGGGTTGTTTTGAAATCGTCCGGGGGGCCTACACGTTGCTCGCTACGCTAGAAAAGAGCACTTCATAAAAATTAAACCAACATGTTGTGGCTGTGCGTACGTTGCAATCTTTGACAGTCTGGGATTTTGCTTGGCATGACAGGTGTCGAAGTGTCCTCCCGTGGGGTTGGGGTCCCCTGCTCGTCTTGTCATGCCTCGGGCCAAATGGCCTGCCCGTTCATTCCCCTACACTTCTACGTGCGCCTGGCACTAGCGCTGTCGTTCGATGCCTCTTGTTTGTAGGTCACAGCTTCCTCAATTTCAGAGAAAAATGTATCCATACAGCCCGACTTGGGAGGTTTTATGAATATCCATGCTGCGTGTTTTTAACGACGTGTTCTGTTATTAGTTGTTAAACACTAAAAACAATTAGGTACCTGCAGAGACTAGGCAAGAGAACGGCTACGGCTATTACCGTTAGCACAGAAGTTCTGGTCCGCTTACTGTGCGGTGATTGCCTCATCTGTTACTTAAGCAGGGACCTCCGGTTCGCCGCCGAACATCCGGTTAGTTTTTATTTCAAAATAAATTGCTAAAATTGTTTAAACTGAACTACATGGTTTCGGTTCAAGATATTTGTTATCAATATTTATTTATTTGTTCGTATGATATGTTTGATATGATAATCCATCACGCGTTTACTCATGATGTAGGCCATTGAGCTCTCAGAACAGTTAATGAAAATAATCAAACGTATTCACTGCAAGAGTAAGAACAGTGGGGACTGTTGCAGCCTTTGGGAAAGAAGACCTTTACGACACGCGTGGCCTTTGTGCTGCATTTCTGCAGCGTTCAGGGGTAGCAAAAAGAAAAGCACCGGGGCGACCTTAACGTGCTCACAGACTTTCTCAGCTAAAATAATGTCCGAGGCACGTGCCAGCGAGCCCCAGTATTTAAACACTTTCTTTTTCTATTGTACAGGAAGAGCATGTCTTATTAAAAGCAAACAACTGCCATTTCTTGAAAAAAATCTCCGCGGTGTTGCCAAATGCTCTCTAAGCAGGATAAAAGAAGAAAACAGATTCTAAAGAGTTGGAGTCTATTACCCACACGTGACGATGATTCAGCTGTCACTCTTCATCGAACAAACGAGAACCTGCCGAGCACGTCCAAGACCAAGGTGAAAGAGCACCGAGTTCAGTGGTGAATGGGCGAATCGGAAGAGCGTAGGATGCGCAACGAACACGTGCGAACACATGACGCAAGAAGGGAGCGTCCCGGTGACACTGATTAGATGGATTTAGCCAAGTTTCCCAGCTTTCCATGCAGTTCAAAGCAAAAAAGCATCAATATGCCACTATATGGCACAATGTGAAATGATTCGTCTATCATGTATAAGAAAAACGTGCAAATAGGATCACCGATTTCACTGCAGTCGTATATGGTAGCGAAATACAAGAATGGCAAAACGATGCACCAAACATTACGCTTGTGCAACTTAACAATATGGGTCTATAACAGTATGGAAGTTACTAGAAACACCATATTTTATGTATGGCAGCCGAAAAGCGTAACATTTAGAGGTGCGACATTATCTGGAAGCTTTGAGATTGTCCTTAGAACAGCACCGTACGATAACACTGATTTACACCGACGTGAGGATGTTTCACACCAATTCACGGACCCCGGGGTGGTTCCGGAAAATGCCGGCATGTTTCCGTGGGGGCAAGGTCTGTCGCCCAGTTTTAATCCGCCATTACTCACAGCGCAGTGATGAGCGCCAACACAGAAGGGAGTCCCTAAACGGAGTGAAGGCAAATGGGCAGGCCACATCAATGGGCTGTGCTGCATGACGCATTCCCCGGAAGGCAAGCAAGAGGAAGGAACTCGAAGACGACTCGTTGTGGACGAATGGATGGCATGGCTATAGGTTTTCACCGATAAACAACCGGATGATATCGAAGGCTGAGAAGCCGTAAGGACGCCAAGAATTCTTGTTGAAGTGTTCTGGATGCACAATGCGCGAATGGTAACGCAAGATCACGGGGAACACAATATTTGAGACAATGTCGAGTTTTTGCTTGCCTAGAATTCCAGATTCCCAGGAATGGGTGAAAGGGCCTTTTTTTTTTCAAGTGGTAGAGACGCGGACGTTATATGCTGAACTTGCGGGTTCGAACACCTCGAACAAAAAGGGAGATTATGCGTACTCTGATTCTCATCTTTCTTAATGAAGTAGAAAATAAACGAAGCAGTTGTCACTGTTACTCGGCGACGGCTACCGCTATTCATTTGATATTTTCAACTAAAGATAAAGACTACAATGTCTTATATGCTTTCCTCGGGCTGATTGTTCAAACTATTTCGTTGCCTGTAACAAAGAAATCAACCTATGAAAACAATTCCCCTCTTGTTCATTCGAAACGGGAAGCTCGCCACATGGTAGAGTTATCAGCCTAGGTTAGCATACGGGGTTTTAGTAGTAATCAGCCATCTTGAGCCAAAGTCGCGTGCGATCCTCTGTGAAAATCTTCCACACGTCACCTTGCCATCAAGTGGCGCTGGCTAACACTTCTAGGAATTACATGAAAAGACACCCAAGTTGACGGGGACACTCATGCAACTTCGATTGGTAGAGCGTTAGACGTGTACTTTGAGTGTCCTGGGGTCAAATTCTAAAGATGAAATGGGTGCTATGTCGTCCACTTTAATTCCCTTTAATTAAAAAAATCATTCTGCGGTAGAGCAAATAACTTCGCCTATGCTTTCCTTGGTTTAGTTGTCTGTTCATTCATTCAGTAAGGTACACATAAAACAAGCTCACAGCGGACACTACTAAAGCGCAATGTCTTTGGCAAGGGTAACTATTTTCAGCCTTTTGAAATTCTCTCAACTTGCACAACTTCACAGTTTAAATTAAGTTCTGCGTCAGAGTCCATGTGCTATAAGCATGTCTTCAGGTGCAGCAGTGTGCTCAACTTGGACGACATAATTCTGTGGTTAAACTGCCAATTTCGCATGAGATATTGCAACCAAGAAACATTAAGTGCAATTATAGTGGCGAGCGCATGCAGTCTTTGGAATCTAATCTACGGGAAAAAAGCATCAGTTAGCGTGTGACTTGATCACATGTACACCACAGTATATTTGCTGGAGCAGCGAAAAGTACGACAAGTTCGTGCAGATGTAGAAAAACGGTCCATAAAATATGGAGACTTGGTCTGCTAATGAATTCATTCGATCTCATTTCTACATAATAAAATTCTTCAAATTAGTTTCTTGGGCATAGATTAGCCACTGTCAACGCGATTACCACATTGCAAGGGCTCCCAGAAAGTGAAGTGCCGTGAATGCAATGAGGTGTTGCATATGGTAAGTGGTGGGAGTGTCATTGAATCTGGCATATTCGTCAGGGATTAATCAGTTATTATGCGATCCTGGCAAGCTTCTTCCTAAAGCTCGTCTGAAACATCAGCTTCAATGTTTTCAAGACGATAGTCTTTCTTGGGGACCTTCGACGCAAGAATTTTGGTCTGTCTGCCTGCCTGTCTGCCTGCCTGTCTGTCTGTCTGTCTGCCTGCCTACCTGCCTGCCTGCCTGCCTGCCTGTGTTTAGAAAAAGTTTTTAACGATTTAGAGTACGAGGTACTCTACTATGGGAAAGCTGATAGCCATCCCGTGGACCTCTGTCTTACATTTGTCTCTTTGTCCACTCTTAACGGCGTCGGCTACTTGAAACGGCCGACCCCATCCGCAGCACCCACCTATGTCGCTCAAGGTTGAGCGTTCATGCTTGTGTGATTGTCAACTAAAAAGCAATCATTGCGCATGTCTGGAACATCATAACAACACGTATATATTCTGCATGTGCGTCTCTTACTAGAAAAGGCATACATAAGTAATTTTAAGGACCGTAGCGCTTATCACGCAGCGCTGACCATGCAACGCTTGCATGGAAAGGCAAGTGTTTCCAACGCTTTGCTAAAACGAAACGGTGGTGGCACCTACCCGTTACCTTGCGTTCTACACCTTATCACCTCTGAGATGGGCGCGCACACCCGTCTCAAAGCCACGTGCTTTGTTTTCTAAGACAACTGCCAGATGGCGCTTATGTCTCACATGTGACGTGACTTGATGCGTTCGTTCGCCTTCGCTGCAAACTCGAGGCCCTCTAAAGCAGCGCCTCCAGAATACCATTCACCAATTTTCTTGCGCAGAACATCAAATAAATGTCTTGTTCATTCTCTCCACACGCAAGATCGTATTTCGACGACATTTGCAGATTACATGCAGATACGGGGCCATTTTTTCCCCCGCCATTTCGTGGGCATTCACTCTGCGATCAGTTACGGCAGCCAACTCGAGCAGCCTTTTTTTTTTTTCTAGGGAATCGCCCTGGTACAGTGTACCCTTGCCTAACGAAGCCATTTAGAAATTTTTATTCACACGTGCCGATCTCGTCGAGGAATCTTTCACCAGACTCGCATTATCTCAAGGGCACAGCGGGTGGACATACATGGGACAGCGGGCGCAGATATGCAAGCACATAGATATCTTTCTCGTGAAAAACGCACATGCTTTCGACATTTATTTATTAGGATTAGGCACCCCCACCCTTCGCCCTCTGAAGGGGAGAACTGCGCACGCCAATAGGTAGGTTGATCAAACTTCGCGGTGTGAAAGTGGCACCGAGAACGTTTCGAAATAGGCGCAATAAAAGTCAAACTAAAATGTACATATGAATAGGGAGGCGTCCTGCGTGTGTCTTTTTGTACGTCGTTTTTGCGTCTACTATTTTGAACCATCTGTGTGAATTTGCGTCCTATGACGCAATTTTCACAGTTCTTGCTCTGATCAGAGTCAACACAATCTTAAGAGAATAGATTTCTCCCGGCCTGAAGTGGTTATTTCCAGCAATTATGCACAGCAGTCGTATTGAAAAGTGTTCTCATTCGAATACGTGAGTTTCGTACAGACGCGGCCACTCTTTCAAAGAAAACACTTGCGCGCAAAGTATGTGTAGATTTCATTTTCTTGCATAAAAACAAGGGTTTAGATTCGCATAAGACTACTGGTGGTTGACAGCTCACCTTTCCGATAACTAGTAAATCACACGTTCAACGTTTCCCCATCCACTTGCAGGTAGGGACCAGCAATAAGAAAGGATAATTCGAGTGTTTTAACAGTGACCGAGTCTGTACATGCATTACACGAAGTGTATGACTTGTACTTACGAGAAGTACCATGCAGGAGGCAACACATTGGAACCCGGAGGGATGCCAAGTCTACTTTCGCCAGGAATGCAAATAGACAAGCTGAAACGGCACAGGAATAGCTCGTTACTTCAGACAGTTCACGTGGCAAGACGATTGCTTTGCAACTTAGGCGAGCCAGTCTAGAGCGTCATCGGGAGAGGTGTCATGTACAATAGTGTAGATGGCCTGCGCCATTAGGCATGGCCGTTGTGCAAGACGCGGTGTTCTTCATACGCCTCATTCACTTGAGGGAATGAAATGATGAAGATCACCGAATCATGCGACCTTATACAGATGGAGTGCTCATTAAAAGATTGAAGAGCACACTGAAGGCACGATATGAATGACGTCTTAGTGCTAGAAAGGCCACGTTAAAGAGGGCTGGACACGTATGTCCCGTCTTTACAGTCTTGCAACGTCATTTAGAGGAATGATCCAAGTAGCCTAAAAATCTCAAAGCGCAATATAGACTTACTTTAAACAGCGCTGCCGAGATCTGAATAAAGTCAGAGAATCTGACCAAGGTAGAGGCGCATGTGCACCTACGTGAGAAAAACAAGTAATAGTTGAAACGGCTTTGGTACGCAAACTGAAAAAAAAAACGCGAAATGTATTACAATCTTCCGTAGGAAACTACTACATTGATCATAGTTATTCCCCAACATTAGAAGGGAGAATGGAAGGTATGAAACTAAAAGCGAAGAATTCAGCACAGGTCTTGTGCCTTTTGCACGTTGGCAACATCAGGTAATGCTACGTTTCCAATCGCAAGGGTAAAAAAAGAGGGAAAGACAACTAGGTTTAATTAGATATTTCTTTGGGGATTTACATGCTAATACCAAATGTAGAGAACATGAAACACGCCTTGGCGAAAGGCTAGGGAAAGTCCAGCCTTAAACGATGCTCTAAAATATATATTTTGACCACGAGATCTTGGTAGAACATTTAGAATTGACAAATTTACGTAAACGAAAAGAAACGTTACAGACGAGCACACAAGTAAATACGAGTGAAATAAAAATAGAAATCATACTTAAATCATTGATTGAGGCATGCCCATGATGTTCTCGATGAAGTCGATGCAAACTCCGAAATGTTAACAGGTTGACTCCGGGTGTCATGCACTCTAAAAAAAGAGCGAATAAAAGGGTGTCTTTTTGTCCCCCAACAATAATCGTCATATATTATGTGTTCCATCCTTGCGCTATCGCCCCGCGCCTGGTACATTCCGGTCACGATCGACATGCCCACTATCAGGGTTACATTGCATTCTCTATAGAAAAGTGGTCAGCGCCGAGTTTTCAAGAAAGGAAGCGCACGTAAGCCTGATGACGATTATTGTTGTGGGACAAAAAGACACCCTTTTTACTCGATATTTTTATAGTGTGGTGCAATCAATACAAGTGGGCCACGACCGAAAACATTATGCGAAATGTGCCAGGAACATACTCGAAAAACGTTACATGGTTCCGAACATCTTGTGCTTGTTATTTTTTTGACGCAGTCGTCTATAGAAGCCTTGCACTGACAACAGGGTGAAACAACCATGTTTCAGCACGAAGATAGCGGAAGGTGATATCTGATCGCATGTTCCTGCTACCGGCGCATCGCATGCCTGTTATACTGTTATGCCTGCACACGGGTCCAAAACGTCCCCGCAGCGTGTTTTCCCCATAGGAACAGCTTAGCCTCCCCGCGACTATGCTGGTTTGTGGTCATGAAGGCCGCAGTGGAGCGACGGTACCCTGTGTCCCGAGCACCACGAAGAAGTAATCGATTTAAGCGAATCATCAAATCTGATCGTTACTGGCACACAAAAGAGAGAATACCCTAGAAAAAACACATCCCTGAGAAAAAGAGTCCTAGTACGAACATGTTTGATTGCAACTGTCATTGTTAAAGGTAATCATCGTCATCAGCCTAACTACGTCCACTGCAGGACAAAGGCCTCTCTTGCGTTCCACCAGTCAACTCGGTCGTGTGCTTGTTGCTGCCACTTTATTTCCGCAAACTTCCTAATCTCATCTGGTCATGTAACTTTGCCTCCCCCTCACCCGCTCGCCTTCTTTGAGACCTGAGTCAGTTACCCTTAATGACCAGCGGTTATTCTGCCTACGTGCTACGTGGCCCGCCCATGTCCATTTCCTTTTGACTTCAAATGTGATATCCTTAACCCCGGTTTGGTTCCTGACCTACTCTGCTCTCTTCTTGTCTGTTAAGGTTACAAGTATCAGTTTCCTTACCATCGCTTGCGGCATCATCCTGAATTTCAGCTGAAGTCTTTGTAAGGCTCCAGGTTTCTGCTCGGTAGGTAAGTACTGGCAAGGCGCAGCTGTTATATTCCTTCCTCTTGAGGGATAGCGGCAGCCCACCAGTCATTATTTGATAATGCTTGCCGAATGTGCGCCACTCCATTCTTTTTCCTCGCTTCAGTGTCGTGGTTCAGCTGCGCTGTTACTACCTGTCCTAGGTAGACGCACACTTTTACAACTTGAAGTGCGCTGCTACCTTTATCGAAGCGCTGTTCTCTTCCGAGGTTGTATAGCTACGACACCTCAAAACGTTTTGTGGAGCCTCAAGCCTCACACGTACCTATTAATTTAATACTTCAGCAATTGCATGGTCAGTATCAGTTTCAATTTACGAGCATGCATTTTATCTTTATGTCATGACCCAGAAGGTAACAATTGTATCATAACCAACTGCGGCATATTGACGCTCTCTCCAGGCCACAGTATTGTCTTGTGCTCTGTGAGCGTGCAACCTATGTATTCTCGACGAATAGAAGCAGAACAGCCGTGAGCCGAACCGCCGCCATGTGCTGCTACCACGCGACCACCTTTTGAGCCATGACTACAACACACAACGTAACTAAAAAGAAGTCAGTGTTTCGCTGCAAGGGTGAATCAATGACTGCGATAGCAGAAAATTGGAATGCTATGAAATGTACTTCTAGCAGCTGTTTAGCATCGGAACGAGCGTAACACTCCATAGTGCTGGTGTAAAACGAATACGGTTGCTGCAGAGAGTTCTGGAAGTCCATTTCCTGATCACTGTTCTCTCAACGAGACCATTTATGTATGGCGAGGTAAGGAGCAGGAGAACTTTCGCCACTATGCCCTAATCATCAAAGCCCACCGTTGATGATCAAGCGACGCTGACCCCCTGAGTGTTGACGCCCCCTTCGCAGAAAGCCCCACGGGTGGGGCATTTCGTCTCTGCTTGAAGTGCCTTAGCCCCGCCGCGGTGGTCTAGTGGCTAAGGTACTCGGCTGCTGACCCGCAGGTCGCGGGTTCAAATCCCGGCTGCGGCGGCTGCATTTCCGATGGAGGCGGAAATGTCGTAGGCCCGTGTGCTCAGATTTGGGTGCACGTTAAAGAACTCCAGGTGGTCGAAATTTCCGGAGCCCTCCACTACGGCGTCTCTCGTAATCATATGGTGGTTTTGGGACGTTAAACCTTACAAATCAACCAATCAATTGAAGCGCCTTAGATGGTAGGCTTCGCACACGGGCCGATGTGTTGCACTGCATGCGACGAAGATGGCCGCACGTTTCATATCTTATTCAGCCGCGTTCATGCACAGCTCTTGGTCATGCGTTATGTATTTTAAATTACACACTATTAGCAGCCTAAATATACTACATGTTTATAGGAGACAGCAGAACGAACACGTAGGAAGAACAAAACTGACAGTAAATCTGCTGCAGGCAAAGAAAAGGTGAGACGGAAAAAAAAGAATAAAAAGACAATAGATCACACTATAGGTGACGCAATCCACATTTCGAATTTCAGTTTGCACTTTTGGTGTTTTGCTTCTCCAAGTTACGTGCGCTACGTTACCGTAAGGACACTTGTATACAAAACCCGCTTGTATACAAAGTCTACGAAGTTACTAGAAGTTCTATTTTCCTGAAGTCTACGCATGTCTCCTTCTCTATGCCACCACGCGTTCATCCAGGGCCCGAGGCAACATCATTGGTCTGCGGGCAGCTGACGCATCTGTGACACCTGATATTGTCAGTGGCAATACTCGAGTGGCAGCTACGATGATCGAAGGCAAGGCGGCAACCACGATAACGGAGTACAGCGGCTCTGATGTGAATAAAACATTGGGGTAGCCAGTAGAATGTGCTTAATGTTCGCTCTCGAAAATTGCAAAAAAACACTGCTGGCACTGTCGGTTTGATAAGCTATGTCGAAAATATTATAGTCAGGTCAGGTTAGGTTCGCATAGGTTACCTGTTACATCACTTGCCATTTCTATGAGCACCGCCAGTGCACCGCCAGCACACGAAACCAAGCAGGACATGAGACAATAATGTGGGCTTTTCCATTCGCGGCATACTCAACCCCAGACGACGATAAGTGTGCTGAAATTGGCTGACTGGTGCGCATTGAGCATGTAACACGCAGCCAATATCCTATTATAAGAAATTTTACGAATGCCGTAGATATAGCATGTAATAAGAGATGTTCTTGCCCTGACAACCATACATACAATATCATCGCATGAACTTACTTCGTCTAATGTACGGTTGTAACGTAGGCCATAGTCCTCATATTTTTGCAAGCGTATCGTAAAGTCAGAACAACTCGCCAGCCCCAGCTGATTTTAGACATCTGCGCTGAGCGTCACAACATTTTGGCCGATCAGCCACACGTACCCAATTTCCGGACATTTCAGTGAGCGCACCTGTTTTGAGAGGAGGGGCACACTTGAACGCAGTGGGGGGCCATCGCTTTCATTTCCGGCTTCTTTCTCGAAGCCCTCAGTCGATAGTCCCGTGCGGAGCAGCCTGGCTGCTCTGTCCGAGAATCGGTGTCGACGTGCGCTCGATACCGGCTGCTAATATTCTCCTGTTAGGCATTGGTGCATGCAACAGCGTGTACTGGATCTTGTTTACATCTCTCGCAAGATAGGAGGCCGAACTCTCCAGTAGTAGATGCTAAAGAAAAAAAAATGACCGATTTCCCGTATGCCTTCAATTAGCATGACTCGAAGCCGAACGAATCGATGTCGTTTTTTAGGGGCGAAGCTCTTCATAGCGGCACCCGTTTGTTTCTCGTAGCCGTTGTAGTGGCGTGTAACAAGTATAACATTTTGACCTCCAAGGTGGTGCTGGTGAGAGATTTCTTCTGTGCGTTGTTAAACAATAAAAGATTGTACTCAATGTACATGCCAATGCCTGCGAAGGAGGAATGAGAGGCAGGAGAATCTGGCTTTTAGTTAACGCGCACGCTGCGAATTTTTTATTTTTCAACAACGCGCAGAAAACAAGAAAGGGTTGCTACGTTATACTCGGTGGGCGTAACGTCCTAGGTTTCAGAAAAGTTTAGCGAGCGTTGGGCCGCGGTGCCATGAATACAGTGAACTAGTATATACCATGAACTCGACGTGGTTACAGGTGGGAAGTAGACACGAAGCGCAAGCCGTAAGAAAGTGTGCGTGTGTCTCCTCTCGTTCAGTCCTTGGAATGTCCGCTGGATGGCGGTGCTTCTATATAGGGAATATATGTTGAAAAGATGCCAGATGGTGGTACTTGGAGTGTTGCGTAGATGGACGAACAGACACACAGACAGATGCATGGATGGATGCATGAACGGACGCAGGGGCGGATGCATGGACGAATGCAGGGACGGGCGGATGGACGCACGGGCGGCCAGACAGACGCACGCATGGATAGACGAAAGCAAGAACCAATGGATGAACGGATGCTTCGCCCCACTATCCATCATTCACTCCGTGGATATGCTGCCATTTTTTTGCTCACTCGATGCCGCGCCACCATTTAAAAGCTTCTCTGCACCGAACGTCAATCACCTTGCATTGCCTTCAAGATCGGAGGCACGTCACCTACCTTCACTTTCGTGAAGGGACTGCCTTCGACCAAGCTACGTAACGATATGATGACGTCATAATGGGGAGTTGCGCAGTACGTGACATTACAGTGACTTCATAATATCACAAAATTTAGCGATCTGTTACGTCATGAAGACGTTTTATGGTGGCGTGATCATGCGATTTTCTTTTTCATCACTCACCCCCGACGCCGGTGACTCTGATGTTCAAATATCGCGCTTGGAGAGAAGTTTAAGGCTTTTGCCATAAAAGGGCTATCATACTCCTTTTTTTTTGGGGGGGGGGGGGACCTAACGAGCCGCCCCGCCGCAGTGGTCTAGTGGCTAAGATACTCGGCTGCTGACCCGCAGGTCGCGGTATTGAATCCCGGCTGCGGCGGCAGCATTTCCGATGGAAGCGGAAATGTTGTAGGCCCGTGTGCTCAGATTTGGGTACACGTTAAAGAACCCTAGGTGGTCGAAATTTCCGGAGCCTTCTACTACGGCGTCTCTCATAATCATATCATGGTTTTGGGACGTTAATTCCCACATATCAATCAATCGAGTCCTAACGAGCCAAGTTCACGTGTCTTTTTTAACATGTGAGCCAGGGGCGTAGCCAGAATAATATTTGGGGGGGCGGGGGCATCAGCCTTCCTCCGTGGCGTGACTATCGGTGGTAGTTTCAGCAGATTGTGTGCACATGTTGTGTCCACATGTTGTTACATGTCACGCATCTCATGTTTATCATGTTTGCACTAGTATCATACCTTCGTCATCCATTCGCGTCCCGTAATACAAAATTTGGTATAAGTGAAGCTAGCAAATTGGCCGCCAGCGCATCATGAGCATGGCATGTAGTCATGTTGTTACATGACACGAATCTCATTATTATCATAGTGGCACGAGTCGTATATTTCGTCATCCATTCACGTATTGTAATACCGAATACGGTAGATGTGACGTTAGCAAAACGGCCACGAGTGCATCATGAGCGTGTCGTGCAGTCATGTTGTTACATGACACGTATGTCATAATTTTCATGTTAGGGTCTGTCGCTTGTGTTTGTCATGCAATCATCTAATACCATACCAGTTTTTCAACATGCCATGTGAACAAAACCACCGCAAGAGCTGCAGGACCATAAAATGTAAATTATTACATTGATGACACACATGTCATGATTTTCATGTCATGACCAGTCAAATGTGTTCTTCATACAGTCATGTTATGCCATACCAAGTTTGGTATCGATGCCATTATCGAAATGGCAAGGAGAGCTAAAAGTCATAGGCGGCTAGATAGATAGATAGATAGATAGATAGATAGATAGATAGATAGATAGATAGATAGATAGATAGATAGAAAGTTAGATAGATAGATAGATAGATAGATAGATAGATAGATAGATAGATAGATAGATAGATAGATAGATAGATAGATAGATAGATAGATAGATAGATAGATAGATAGATAGATAGATAGATAGATACGCTCAAAGTCGCCGAAGTTCGCTAAGAAATGCTTCGAATTAAAAAAAAAAGCAGTCTGGTTGGAAGGCAGCAGTAATAAAATTGAGGGTGAGACAGTGTGCGGAGGCAAAGAACGATCGATAGATGCGTGAACGCTGCTTCGGCTTCTTTTCATTACCGCGGCCTCCACGGCTCTCAGGTAAACAAACGGAAGCCATGATGTCACATCGACTGCTCTTACGTACAGTCAAGCGCAGGGCCGCCATAGGGCCTTGATCGCAATAAGGGGGCTTAGTGGCCGCATTGTGGCGAAACAGGTCCCACCCAGCCTGCCTGAAAGGGCAGCCCAAGTGGCTCCTGTGCCACCTTTATTGGACAGCAGCTCCCGAGTGTGGCAACCCTTTGGGAGAAGGCGCCTTGCATTCAATACCGTGAAGAAAGAAAAAAGGTATTGAAGAATAAGGGAAGACCTCTGGAGCTATCACGGCTCCCCACGACAATGTGCAACGGCAAGGGCTGGGTGGCGTTGTGGTTGGGAAAGAGGCCAATTTCTGCAACTTGTGAGGAAGCATTACGGGACTCTATGAAAGAGAAATGAAAGAAAGAAATGAAAGGGAGGAATGGAAAGAATATGCCATCAAGAGAGCCAATGATACATTGACTGCGAAGCGTCAGGATAGTGCACCTTTTTTTTTCCTTTAGAAAAAAAAAGAACAGGGGTGCCCGGACGTACACTAACCCGAACATAGTATCCCTGGTATCACATGCGCACACAGTGCCACAACCCGCTGCAGTCAAGGTGGTGAAAATGCGGGATCTCAGTCACCAACGAGAAGCAAAAAAAAAAAAAAAATCACACATCCTGTCGCTAAAAGGAACCATGTGTAGACTCGAACCAACGGGCGCTAACACATACACTGGTTGTTGACGCTGGCACTCATCGGGGCGTTGCGCAGGAGAGATACCTGAGGGCACGCATAGTACGCAGTGATGAACAGGTGTTTTCTGGTGAAACATGTCAATCGCAGCTAACAAACAATGAGAGACAGGGGACTCTGATTAGACACAGGGGCCCACAGACCGCTTTTAGTTGCTGCGCATGCTGCGAACTTTTATTGTTCCAAACGCACAGGAGAAATCTCCCACAGGCACTACATTGGAGGTCTAGATCCCGTGCCTATATATACGGGGTGGCCAATGAACGGTTGTGCAGCGCGAGCAGTCGGCGTTTTCAATCAAAATACTCTCTAGCAGGTGCTGACTGCGTAGACGTTGTGAGACGAGAGAGAGGGAGTCTAGGAGAGGAGGGGGAGCGTGCGCGCATGCGCAACGGGGGTGTAAGCACCGCAGGGAGGGATGCCTAGAGGAGAGAGAGGCTGAGCAGGTGTAGTCTAGCAGGCGCTTCCTGCGTCGGCGTTGCGATCCGACAGAGGCTGGAAGTGTGGGAGAGGAAAGAGAGGGGGATGCACTGTAAGCACGGAAGAAGGAAAAACTTAGGAGAGGCCCTGACGTCACTTGCTGTGAAGCAGTGGTGAAGCCGGAAGTTCGTCATATTGACTGGGCTAATTCTCCTCTCTTGTTTACATCCGAATGTAAAGCAGAAACCGCAACTCTCTCTCCGGCTCGGAAAGCACGTGGGCTGCGCAGCGCGCGTGGCGTTACGATCCGAAACTAATGAAACGCGGCTCAACGCTCTGGGTCAGCGCGACACCTTCGGTGAAATCATTTCATCCGAGTATTAGCAGAGAGAAACGGCTCGCCGACAACGCACGCTAGGTGCACTGACAACGGCCAGTGTTTTCACGTCATTAATTCAGCAACTGTACAGACAACACAATTGGTCATGCGCCTTCTTCTATGGTTGCATTCCGACGCGAGGCCGACACAGCGCCTGGTTACTGTGCCCGTGTTCCGCGTGAAACTCACCGGCGTCAGCATATGTGACCATGGTGACTTTGAGCACAGTGCAAGTGACACTTGAACGTGGTTGCTCTAACGTTGAGATTACAATGCGGGAAGCGAGTGTACAAGCGGTCGGGAGAAGGTGTTTTATTGCGCACATGCAAGTTGTTACTGTACACATACCAAACATGAAACTTCGTATGTGCACATGGTCCTCATTGCATCTTGCTGGGCACAACAGTTTAGTTCGTTGCAAAAAGCACCACCACTGTCCAACCATCACTGACCTGCAAGGCGTGCGTCGTCGTTCCACTTTGTGATGGTGCTCAGCGCAATTTCGCTCAACACTTCAATTCATGCTTCATCCACGTCATCCGCCGAGTGACACATGAATATGCGCTCGTCCTATTCACTGTTCAGGTCCCGTGGTGGACGAAAGGTTTCGTAAACGTTGCTAAGAGTACAGTAACTGTCAGCAGAACACTGCGTAACCATTAACGCGGCGCAGAGCATGGATATTGTCCGCCACGGCTCAGCACGAGACTTGCGGAGGCACACATGCCGCCACCAGCAACGGCCGCCCACTGCTAGACCAGCTACACTGCGCAACACGTAACCATAGTAACGCCGCCATTGTGCCCAGTGAGTATGGCCGCCACGATGTCATTTCCTCCACACTTTTCACGTAGCGCGCCGGCTGAGCTTGCCCTCTCCTCTTTCCTTCCTCCATGGGTGAAGTGTGGTCACGCCATAAACCGGATTGAGTTCGACCATAACAAGCTTCGCATCTAAAACATACAAACCTTCTATCATGCCTTCCGCTACGTGAGACCTGAGGAAGCGTGTCACACGGGTACCTCATTCGTAGAGTTCCCACTGATTGAGTCAGCCAAGCGTCAATAACGCAAATGCTTGAACTAAGCATGCAAGGTTGCCCTGCTGGAGTAGAACCTTCATAAGCAGGTTTACAATTCGTTGCGCTTTATCGACTTTTGCCTGGTTGTTTTCGCCATCACATGTAGCCACGTAGTGACGCACCACAGCGCTCACGCTGGGGGTGTTCAGGGAGAGAGGCAATTGTTCGCTCTGCAAAGTGGTGGTGCCTTCTCGCGCATGCCGCTGCATTCGAGTCAGTCATACGGTTGCGAAACGTTTTAGTAAATTTAAGTGTAATAATGCGAGTTCTTCTTTGTTATTTTTCATAAATGTGTTATTTTAGACCTCTTTCTTTCATTTTAGTCGCGCTTGAGCACCACAAGCCTTGTTACGACCTGCAGTGAGCGCTTTACCGTGTGATCATGCCACATTATATACATGGGCGAAAACCTGAGCTTTTGAAGTGCTGCCCACTTAAAGTCCACTTAGTCAGCGAATCTCTCTGGTAACAGTGGGAGAGAGTTTTCGCGTAACCAGCGGGAAATTGCGATCAAAAAAAGGTGAATAGACAAGCATTTAAAAATAATGAAAACAGGATTGCACGGGATAAGCTCCATGAGGGCCTTTTACAGTGAACCATGAGGTTCACCTTTTTCAAGCTGGGCCTGGACGGAACTTCTAGGGGTGCGTGAATAGTGAACTTTAGTAGCAAATCAAATAGGAATCGAACAGGGATGAAAACAAATCATGAATAGTATTGCGATTCCATCTGAACAGTTTCCGAATGCAAGGCAACAATTCTCAATGCCGCCCTAGATCAGCAACGTGACAATTTTCATAACAGTTCTAGAATTTCATAACAGCTAGCCTGAGAATGCGCATGCAAGGGACTACAGTATTCAAGATTCTACTTTATCAACAGGTGTTAAATAAAATTGGCACATAAATATAAAACAATTTTCACCAGTAAACATCATCAAGAATTTTATAGTGAAGACTGCTGAAGCTGTTCCTTCGAAGAAAGTGGAAGTTTAAGCAAAAGCGTTCTCATCTTTCAATCAATATGGCTTCGAGAGGGCCCAATGTGCGTGGGCTGCATGGATCTGAGTAATTCGAAGACGTAATCAAGAAAAGGTACCGTCACTCTTCCCAGATCTCTTTCTTTCAAGCACTTTTTATCTAGCTGATTATTCAGAAACTATCAAAAAATATTCGGCTTTGTTAATGTGCGCTATCAAATTCAAGTACTGAACTAAATAGGCTACACTTTAATTAGTTACTGGAAATGTTCGCATATTGACACATGCCTAGAAAATTTAGCTCTAGGGCCACTATGGCGTTTACGCTTATGGCCTATTCTGTGGGAAAATTGTTCCCCATTGCATTGTTTTGCGCTATTCTTGAGACAAGAAGGAGAGAGGGAATAACACATACATTATTGATAAGTTGAGTCGCTAGTTGTTGGGCTTCCTAGTGCTGCCGAGCACTGGCACTTGCAGCCGTCTGAGCTCGCTCAACCAGGACCTGTAGCTGTATTGGGTAAGAGCTGAATCGGATCGCTGCCACTCGACTGTTGTAGGATAATATTTTGCCGATATACTGAGATTGTCATGATACTCCCTGGCCATGAAATGATGTGGCCCTCTGAGAAGAAAATTTACATTGTGGATTGTGCACAGAAGCACTTCTTGATTTCACCCTCCTCAAACCAAGCTGAGAGGACGTTGCTTATATTCACTAGACTACAAAAAGCATATTTCATGACAAAAATAACGCACTGTCGATCTGAGATTATAGGTACATGCACGTTCTCAAATTCTTTCAGCAATTGAAAGACCTCGCACTACCAAGATAGTGCTGCAAAATACCATTGCACACACCAACGTCGCCTACCGGCTTGTAAGGGCAGGGCGAAGGAGATGACATGCTAGCGTTCGCTTCACTTTTATACAATTTGAAAGTTCCCCCTAATGTGAAGTATCTAAGTTGAGCACCTGGTGCTCCCAATCGTTAACCACTTTTTCTAAACACACATTCTGATGCCCATAGTAGAGTACCCTGTACTCTAAGTCGTAACCCACTTTTTTCTAACCTCCCCCCCCCCCCTCAATTCGGGCTTCAGTGTCGGTTGCTTCTGGGGTGGCACCCGGAGACCCACGGGACGACTTTCAGCTCTCCCATACTAGGGTACTTAGTACTATAAATCGTTAACATCATTATTAAACACAATTCAGTGCTTAGTACTCTAAATCGATAACCACTTTTTAGGGGTGAAGCTCCTTAAAGCGGCACCCGTTCATCCCTCGTAACCGTTGTAGTGTGTAACAAGTATAACATTTTGACCTCAAAGGTAGTGCCGGTGAGAAATTTCTTCTGTGCGTTGTTGAACAATAAAAAATAGTGCTCAATGTACATGCCAATAGCTGCTAATGGGGAATGAGAGACAGGAGCATTCGGCTTTTAGTTAAGGCGCACGCTGCGATCCCCATTAGCAGCCATTGGCATGTGCATTGAGCACTATTTGACAAAAAAGGGCTGCTATGTTATACTCCCTGGGTGTAACCTCCTTAGTTTTAGAAAGGTTTAGTGAGCGTTGAGCCGCAGCGCCATGAATACAATGAACTAGTATATACCATGAATGAACTCGAGGTGGTTAAAGGTGGGAAGTATATACGAAGCGCAAGCCGTAAGAAAGTAAAAGCCGAATTCTCCTGTCTCTCATTTCCCATTAGCAGCCATTGGCATGTACATTGAGCACTATCTGACAGGAAAAAGTTGCTACGTTATACTCGCTGAGCGTAACCTCCTTGGTTTTAGAAAGGTTTAGCGAGCGTTGGGTTGCAGTACGTGCCATGAATACAGTGAACTAGTATATACCATGAACTCGAGGTGGTTAAAGGTGGGAAGTTGACCCGAAGCACAAGCCGTAAGAAAGTGTGCGTGTGCCACCTCTCGTTTAGTCCTTGGAATGTCCGCTGGATGGCGGTGCTTCTATACGGGGAATATATGATGAAAATATGCGAGATGGTGGTACTTAGAGTGTTGAATAGATGGACAAACAGAGACACAGACAGATGCATAGATGGACGCATGAACGGACGCATGGACGAACGCAGGCACGGCCGCACGAACAGACGCACGCACGGACGGGCGGATGGACGCATGGACGGTCACACAGACGGACACATGGACGGACGGAAGCAAGAACGAATGGACGGACGAATGCTTCGCCCCACTCTCCATCCTTCACTCCGTGGATATGCCGCCATTTTTTATAAACACACAATTCACTGCTAAGCGTGCGAGGCCTAGGGGATGGCGCTATAGCTTCTCATAGAAGACTACCAAACATTCGGAATCGTTGACCACTTTTTCTAAACGCTAAAATTTTCTAAATGCTAGGCGTTCTTTTTGTCGACACGATCTCGCACAGCTTCTTGCTCTCCAATGGTAGAATAACAACTACTCTAAATCGTGAACAATTCTTCTTAACACACGCAAGAAAACGGCATTCCATGACTAATTTTTGCTCTCAGATGGTAGAGTACTAAGTATTCTAAATCTCTAAACATTTTTTCTAAACACACGCAAAAGTTTTCAGGGTGGGGGAGGGACGGTTGTAGGTGGGGCTCACATTTGTTCTTAGGTTGTAAACCACTATATGATATAATAAATACTTCCATGTACAACTTACCTATGATAATGCTGCCTACATAGACCGTTTTCGCGTCCACACTAGTAAGTTACCGACATCGGTAATTCCCTATGTTAAGCGGTGTATTTCTGTACCCTAATGACCGTAGTATTAGTCGCCGCCATTGGGGAAGAGCCACGTGACTTCCGCGAAAACGTCTCGTGTGACGTCATACTACATTCACAGTAAGCAAATGAAAGGCAGAGACTCTGCCCCGAGTCGCATTAGAATCGCTATTTTGTCAGTAGCAATGGTATAGCCCTGCGGCGGCTGCATTTCCGATGGAGGCGGAAATGTTGTAGGCCCGTGTACTCAGATTTGGGTGCACGTTAAAGAACCCCAGGTGGTCTAAATTTCCGGAGCCCTCGACTACGGCGTCTCTCATAATCAAATCGTGGTTTTGGGACGTTAAACCCCACAAATCAATCAATCAATCAGCAATGGTATAGCCCCACGTCATTGGGGAGGACCATGAGTTACGCCATGCCGCTTCACGGTTCTCACTATTTTGACCGCATCATTACAGGCAGAACATGGGCCGAGAATATTAGTGACGTACTGTGCTACTAATGATGTCACGTGACCCTCACGCATTAGATGGCTACTGGAAGTTTCAATTCTGTGGTCCTTACGGGACTCCAGCATGCTTTAAGGGACACTGAAGAGCAAAACGATTTTCCTGTCACTAGTAAATAATAACCTTTCCCAAATCCAATAACACGATGCTCTCGCGAGAGGACGCTTGGTAAAAAGGAAGGAAGGAACAGCAGAGAAAGGAAAATAAAGGGTGTTAACCAGTCTAGAAGGACTGGTACGTTGCCATGGAGGAAGAAAAAGACAGGAAGGAGCATGACGTCACGCCACTAGCCTTTGCAAGCCAATCCGTTTTGAAGGCACAATTATCGGCTCAACACGTGGCTTTCGTATCAAGATCACGCAAGAAACGAGACTTGCCAAAGCTTCAGCACTCTAAAAAAATATCGAGTAAAAAGGGTGTCTTTTTGTCCCACAACAATAATCGTCATTAGGCTTGCGTGCGCTTCGTTTCCTGACAACTCGGTGTGCTGGCCACTTTCCTATCGAGAATGCAATGTAACCCTGATAATGGGCATCTCGATTGTGACTGGAATGTACCGGGCGCGGGGCGATAGCGCAAGGATGGAATTGATATGTGGGGTTTAACGTCCCAAAACCACTATATGATTATGAGAGACGCCGTAGTGGAGGGCTCCGGAAATTTAGACCACCTGGGGTTCTTTAACGTGCACCCAAATCTGAGCACACGGGCCTACAACATTTCCGCCTCCATCGGAAATGCAGCCGCCGCAGCCGGGTTTCGAACCCGCGCCCTGCGGGTCAGCAGCCGAGTACATTAGCCACTAGACCACCGCGGCGAGGCGCGCAAGGATGGAACGCCATATAGATGACGATTATTGTTGTGGGACAAAAGGAAACCCTTTTTACTCGCTTTTTTTAGAGTGAGAGTGTGGCGCCCGGTATATTTCATCTTAAACGCGCCGGTCCCAAACGCGGCTGGTCTGCGCCGGTACGGCGCAGACCAGCCGGCTCACGCAGAAGGTTCAAAACGGGACACCACTGAAGATACTAAAACCTACCGCCCATTCAGACTTTTTGGTAACGTGCTCGACCGACACGGTGGGCTTCACTTGTGGGACGTAATACTAATTTCTTTTTCGTTCCTTCATCTATACTATCCTACAATGGGGACAGGGATGAGGGAGTTCGAAAGATGGAGAGAGAGAGAGAGAGAGAGCACGCACACAAACCCGCACTTCACATTCATCATAACATCATACATTCGCCTATACCCACCGGTGCAAGTCGGTTCTCTTCAAGAACCAGCAACTAAAAATTCTTGCATGAAATCTCATGACGTCCTACATTTTGACGGTGTTTACTATGGCCTGCGTAAATCCTAATAAGAAAAAAAAGAAGCCCGTTGTCAGCTGATTGGGCCAGAGGCAACATACCAAGTTTCAGGAAATTTCTTCGAGCAAATGACGTCAAACTGCTACCAATACACTTTATTAGTGACCCCTAACAGACAGTAATGCGAGGGAAAATATAAAGGATTATATGGACTTTTGCAGAAATCGCAGCGCCATGCCTTGCCCTTGTGAATTGGGGGTCGGGCATTGTAGGAGGACGAAGCGCCGGGCGGGCAGAGCAGACGATGCTCTCCTACTTTCGCTTGTTTTCATCGCGTTCCGTGGGTGGTTTGGCTTGCGTTTTGCGCTTGTGTTGTGAAGAAACGGCTACCTCTTAGTGTTCTTAGCGCTCCGACTTTCATGCACGCCAAATAGATTGCAGCCTGTTCTGTTCTTGGATGTCATAGCACGCGAAAGACACCGGAAGTTTCATTTCATTGCTCAGTACTACTTCAGGACTACTGCTGGGATACTGCAGCTAAGTTTCATCTTTGCTAAGATGTTTGAGCTCTGATTCACTGCGTTACGGAGTTGGGGTTTTGCAATTGAAGCATACCATGTAAATACCACGCGACGTTATGCAGGCGACAGCGTCAAATCTTTCAAGAAAGTATCTAATGGTTCTTTGCGCATTCACATAAGAATATTCGAAGGTGAAAACCATCTCGTTTTTATTGTTAGTCCATGTGCTGATTCCACCCCACCAGTCCATGAAAGTGAGCAAGATTTTGACATGGGTGAAAGCCGTGTTGCATCGGGTCTGGGTGAGAGGACTGGTGTAGCTTAGGTGCAGGAGAGTACTAGTCTGACTTGAGTGGGGCAACTGCCCCGCTCAACTGTCCTATCCATATTTGTCATGAAATTGCCTTCCTCGTTTGCAATTTTTGCATATGCACAAGTTTTTCTTCACAGCTTAGCCTGCTCAATTCTCGTCATGTTATATCTTGTGATGTCATACACCTTTTGCTTATTGATTAACTTTGAAAGATCCGCTAGCTCTATTTTGTTGGTAGCATTTGAGGCTTTACTAGTTTATCGTTTCTTATTTTTTCGTCTCCTGAAAAAAGTTTTCCAGCCTCCTATCTAGTGACTGTACCTCCGACTTCCATTGCACACTATTTGATGATACTAGTAAGACTATCGCTCAGTGTGTCAACGCCAACATCAATTACCTCGTTTAGAGCCTCGAATATCTTCTGAAGCGAAACTCTGAATTACTGTACTTTCCCTCTCACCACTAGCTTATTAGTTGACTTTTGCTGATCAGTTTATGTCTTTGCTTTTTTTAAACCTAGGGGAATACGGGCTCTTACCATTCTATGGTCACTGCATCGGATCTTGCCAACTACTTGCACCTCCTGTACAATACGTGGGTGTGCACACGGAATGAAGTACATATCATTTTTAGTTTCACCATTAGGACTTCATCACGTCCACTTACGGTTAGTCTGTTTTCCGAAGAAGGTATTCAAGATCCGTAAATTATAAGTTCTATGAACTCTACTAATAACTCCCCTCTCGCTTTTCTAGAGCCGATACTATATTCTCCTTCTGCATGATCTGCGACCTCTTTTGTGCCTACTTTCTCATTAAAGTCGCTCATCATAATAGTATACAACATCTTTACCTTAATAATGGAACTAAACTTTCACAGAAGTGTTACCAAATCTCCATGACTCGATGTAGGTGCATAGACCTCTACCACCTTCATCTTGTGCTTTTCGTTAAACTTAATTTAATAGTTGCCATCCTCTCACTGATGCTATAGCATTCCTTGATGTTACCAGCAATTTTTTTTGTGTAAAAGAAACCCAACCCCTAGTTCATTTCTGTACTAATCCATGGAAGCGAAAAGCGTGCCCATTCTTCAGTGCTGTAACAAGCCTCATCATGTTCTCCTAACTTCACCAAGCACTATTACATCTCTTTTAAGACCCTCTCTGGAATGGGAACCACTAGGGATACGAGTTAATGAAGAGTACCTTAGTAACCTTCGCTTCGCCGTTGACATTGCATTGCTTAGTAACTCAGGGGACGAATCAACTCATGATTACGGAGTTAGACAAGGAGAGCAGAAAGGTGGGTCTTAAAATGAATCGGCAGAAAACAAAAGTAATGTACAACAACCTCTGAAAAGAGCAGCGCTTCGAGATAGGTAATAGTGCACTTCAAGTTGTAAAAGACTATGTCTACTTAGGGCAGGTAGTAACCGCGGAGCCGAACCACGAGATTGAAGTAACTAGAAGAATAAAAATGGGGTGGAGCACATTTGGCAAGCACTCTCATATTATGACAGGTAGATTGCCACTATCCCTAAAGAGAAAGGTATATAACAGCTGTATCTTGCCGGTACTTAGTTACGGAGCAGAAACCTAGAGACTTACAAAGAGGGTTCAGCTTAAATTGAGGACGACGCAGCGAGCAATGGAAAAAAAAATGGTAGGTGTAACCTTAAGATACGAGAAGAGAGCAGAGTGGATTAGGGAACAAACGGGGGTTAAGGATATCATAGCTGAAATCAAGAAGAAGAAATGGACATGGGCCGGGCATGTAGCGCGTAGACAGGATAACCGCTGGTCGTTAAGGGTAATTAACTGGATTCCGAGAGAAGGCAAGAGGGTTAGGGGGAGGCAGAAGGTTAGGTGGGTAGATGAGATTAAGAAGTTTGCGGGTATAAATTGGGAGCAGCAAGCACAGGACCGGGTTAACTGGCGGAACATGGGAGAGGCCTTTGTCCTGCAGTGGACGTAGTCAGGCTGATGATGATAATGATGATGATGATGATGGTGATGATGAATTCCCCGAATAGCATAGATAGACCAGTCTTACTAGATAGTGTTCTAGCGTGGACTTTGCCAAGTTCAGATTCCATTGGTGGCCTGTCCGGACCCAGAGATTCTTAGCACCTTCCCCTGTGTCGCAAGTTTGACCACCACTTGGACATTTGCTTCACTGTCACTGGGGGTCAAGGTAAAGGGCCAAGGGTTAATTGGTACGTTCGTAAGTAAGGCAGTAATCAGCAGAAATGCCGGCACTACTGAATCAGGGCATCTATAAAGCCTACGTATATATACTGGAAGAAATCTGCAGTGGCTCCACAGCCATCAGTGTTCTCCATAAAAAAGCGACATAATCCCAATATAGAAGGGTGCAAGGCAGGGAGACACGATTTCGCCAATGCTATGCACCTCATGTTTACAGGACATTTTCAAGGCCCTAGATTTAGAAGAGTTATGAATGAGAGGTATTGGAAAGTATCTTGGTAGTTTGTGATTCACTGATGACATTGCCTAGATGAGTAACTCAGAGGACAAATTACAGCTCATGATTGTTGAACTGAACAGGCAAAAAAGAAGAGTAGGTATGAAAATTAGTATGCACAAAACTAATGTAATGTGCGACAGTCTCGGCAGAAAACAGCATCTTGCGATAGGTGGAGAGATGCCGGAAGTTGTAAAGGAATATGTCTACTTAGAACAGGTAGTAATCATGGAGCCGAGCCTTAAGAGTGAAATAACTAGAAGAATAAGGATGGGGTGGATCACATTCAGCAAGCATTCTGAAATCATGAATAATAATGTGCCACTTACCTTCAAGGGGAAGGTATATAACAGCTGAATCTTGCCGGTATTTACCTATGGAGCAAAAACCTGGAGGCTCAAAAAAAGGGTACAGCTTAAATTGAGGACGACGAAACGAGCGATGGAAAGGAAAATGATAAGTGAAACCTTAAGAAACAAGAAGAAAGCAGTGTGCGTCAGAGAACAAACTGGAGTTAAGAATATCGTAGTTGAAATCAAAAAGAAGAAATGAACATGGGCCAGGCACGCAGCACGTAGTCAGAATAACCACTGGTCATTTAATGTAACTGACTGAGTTCTCAAAGAAGGCAAACGCACGAAGGGCAACAGAAAGTTATGTGGTCCGATCAGATTAAAAAGTTCGCTCGTATGACGTGGCAGCAGAGGGCACCAGACCCGATTGATTGGCGGATCATTGGAGAAGACTTTGCTCTGCAGTGAGCGTAGTCAGGCTGATGATGTATGTCTTTCGATAACGGGATCACGTGAAGTCATGACACGTTTTTATGACGTCACAATACATGAAGGTGTTTGACTCGGTATATGCTGTCGTCATCACGGCATTTTTCAGATCACTCGAGGCCACCGAGGCGGGACCTAAACTGTCAAGTTTCACGTTTGACGAGGCACCTGAGGTTTTTGCGTAAAAACAAAAATTTACCACCGGTGGCTTTGGCATGCCAGCGTGATGGCGTCGACAAGAGCGTCGCAAAAATCATCGCATGATGGCGTCACCATAGGAAAAAGACGACGGCGTCAAAATCGAGCCGAGAGTGTTCATATATTCGCTATCGCGATAAAACAAAAAAAAAATGCACGCAGGGCTTGCTCTTAACTTGAAATCGTCGGACAAACGCTAGCAGATTACCTTTCTTCAGCTGGCGCAAAGTTCGCCTACAGTGCCACGGTGGCAGAAACTGCGGCCGACCGCCTCCTCCCCGCAGACGAAGCGGGGAGGTCACAAACCTAAAAAAAAAAAAATAGCCCCGTATCTGCATGTTAATCTGCAAACGTCTTCGAAAGACGATAGTCTTGCAAGTGGAGAGAGTGAACAAAACATGTATTTGATGTTCTGTGCGAGAAAATTTGTGAACGGTATTCTGGAGGCGCTGCGTTAGAGTGCCTCGAGCGTGCGGCGAAGGCGAACGAGAGCATCAAATCACACTACACGTGAGACATGAGCGCCATCTGGCAGTTTTCTTGAAACCCGAAGCACGCGGCTCTGTGACAGGCGTGGGCGCCCGTCTAAAGGAAGTTTCACATGACAGAAAAAGTAGTGATTCTCAGTGCGCGAATTCGCTCGCAGCGAAAAAAAAGGCCAGTTCGCTCGCGCCGCAGTGGTCCGCGGTGAGCTTCCAACATGTTGGAAATTTTCGCTCCGGTCGCAACGGCGGGAGCGACTTTTGGTAGAGACCCGTCGAAATAGGGCCGGTCCGGCTATGCCGTCGAAATAGCGTAGACGTAATGGCTGATGCTGTGCATTTTAAAATATTTTACATTAAGAAGTGTTCTTAAACGTCGAAACACGCGGGCCCTTCGTTAACGTTTATAGAAACTTAATGATATAATACAGCACAAATCATTACATTACTTTCGAAATATTCTGTGGTGTCTGCCAGAAAGAAGGGTGGCAAGAACTCGCCGCTTCCGTCGCAGAGCGAAAATTATGTACCACGTGAAACGAAATCACCATTGGCGGCAGTTGCGAACAGAGCGAATGGAGCGAAAGGAACGATTTTTTTGCTGCAATCGCAGCATGTGCAACAGCCTTTAGAGGTGATAAGGTGTAGAACACAAGACTACGGGTAGGTGCCACCACCGTGTCGTCTTAGCAAAGCGTTGGAAACGCTCGCCTTCTCGTGCAAGTGTTGCATGGACAGCGCCGCGGGATAAATGCTATGGTCCTTAGAATTTTCTAGTACACACATACAGAATATATACGTGTTGTTATGGTGCCTCAGATATGCGCATAAATTGCTTTAAAAGAAGAGAATCTTTCTTGGGGATCTTCAACGCAAAAATTTTGGTCCATCTCTCTGTATTTCCGTCTGTGTATATGTCTGTTTATTTGTCAGTTTATTCACCCGTAAAAGTACTCTAAATGGCACCAAAGTGACCAAATGATACTCCAAATAGCCAACCCCTTCCGCAGCGCCCACCAATATTTCTCAAGGTTCAGCGTTCATACTTTTGCGATTACCAATTAAAAAGCAATTATTGCGCATATCTGAGGCACCATAACAACACGTTAATATTATGTATGTGTATTTTTTACTATAAAAGGCACATATGAGTAATTTTTTAATTGAAAATTGCACAAGTATGAAGGTTGAACCTTGAGAAACATTGGTGAGCACTGCAGATGGGGTCAGCTCTTTGGAGTATCGTCTGGTGCCGTTTAGAGTATTCGGTACCGTTAATGGTGGACAAACAGACAAATGTAGAGACAAACAGGCAGACCGAAAATTTTGCGTCGAAGGTCCCCGAGAAAGCCTATTGTCTTTAAAAAGTATCTTCAAACATTGGATGCGGCGGTCAGCCGGGGGGGGGGGGGGGGCAGCGCAGCTTGCGATGTGAATTAATAAGCGCTTTTGCAGCCAGCATGGCCGGTGTGTCAGTACCCGGCTGGTGTCGCGTAACGTCCTGCCTTGTTCTCGGCGCCGCCGCTAGATACACCAATTTCTGAAAAAACCCATTGAATTCCTTATTTTCTGCTAGTTTCTCGCTAAAATGGAGGTTTTGTGGCCACAATTGAGCATCAAATCTCTCAATTGGGCCATTTATCTCGGCTGCAAAAATTTAGTTAAGTATCCATGTATGGAAACTGCTGCTATGACAACTGTTCTTTTTTTCTTTCTTCTGACATAGTTTTAAGCAATAGCATAGATCGAACTCACGCAGACGGCCTAGATTTCTCATTATTTCTTGAATCATTCTCGATTCTTCGGTAACGGACAAGGTAATTTTTCTCTCAGAACCAACGGCGCCTACACCACAACCGGAATTCATGCGAAACGAATTCCTTAACGCTTTCGTGTTTTAACAGTGCCAAATATATGTCAGCTTCATATATGTTGTATTATGTCACGCTGCATGGGTTTAACAGGAGGGGCACTGACAGAAGCACCGAAAAAAAGAGACACAATCAGAACAGGTGAGCGAACACTGGAAATCATTCATGAGGCGGCGCTTCCGGCTGCCCCACAAAAGGAAGGATGGAGAACGAGTGAAGGGGTGAAAGCAGGAACATAAAAATGAGATAACAAAGCTACATAAGTGTAACCACCATAAAAAATGTTGCGTGTGTCATTGCTGTGCAGCGCTCCTAAGCTTACTCGTTGTTAGGGACTGGATCGTGTCGCTTAGGACTGTAATTTATGCTTTTCCCAGCGACAAAGCTGGAGTTCTTACTCATGTGTCTAATTTTACCCATTGCATGCTGTAGACCTAAACTAGTTCCCTCTTCTGCAGTTTTTTTTGTGCCAAACGAGGCATTGGCGTGATCAAACCATTAACAAACTGCATCTGCACTCTTTGCAGCACGAGGCCGAGTTCCCCGACTTGCTGCTGATCTGTCGGCATGCATACCGGTACCCTCGCAGTCAGGTGTTTAGGCATTTGCCTGTTTGTCATTTGTAACTGTTCTTGCATGTCAGGGGAATGTGACAAACCACGCCAATGGAGCATTCCGCGAATGATTTGGTGTCTAACCTTGCAAGAGAGTAACCTTGTTTACTCTCTTGCAAAAGCCTTTTTATTGCGCCAGAAAACAGCACGCCCGCACCACGTTTGACAGCATCTTTATTACGCTAAGCTGCAATGAAATGTGTATGTAAGGTGATGATGATGATGCTCTTGGGACCATTGGCACCTACCCACTCTGGGAGATCGGCCATGAGTTGGGCCGATCATACATATTGAATTTATGAGTAACATTTACCAAGAGCTAAAATTATTTTGAGATGGCTGTTTTTTATTGTAACGTTAATTAGGATAGATTGTAATTTTAAGTTGGGCTATTTTGTGTAACCTCTCAGACACTTAAGATCGTTTTACTAGGAAGGCTGATTCAAAAATTGTTAGTAGTTGATACACCTACCTAATCTATTCGAGTCACATATAAACTTCTCGACCGCTTTGAAAATATTCCTGTCTGATTGTCCCAGCGCAGAAGCCACGAATGATAACAGAACGACCGACGTAACCAATAGACCACATTGCCGCAATAAAATTTCCATACTGCGTTTTCTGTGTAAGGAAAAACGTCGGCCGCTCAACAAGAAGTGTTCGATAGTTTCGAGTTTGTTGCAATAGGAGCAAAAAGGGGAGATTGCCAAACCCGCTCTGTGCATGTAAAAATTAAGATTTGTAATTCTACAACGCATTCTTGTTATTACAACTTCAGCTCGTGTTGCTTCTCATCATTTCCTGCTCCAAGGGATTGTAGGTGCAGAAAGTCCGGTGATGAATCGAGACTTGGATTAAGCACAGATATGCGTACTTTCTGAACCTTACCGCAGCAACAAACGCCGTAACAGGAAGGAGAGAGATGTTTTCGCCAGAGAGTCCGCAACGTCATTGAGTACAATTACTTTGTGTCCCGGCAACCAAACTAATCGCAGGTTTCGCAAATGATGAGGAGCAAGTAATCGCAATATTCTTAGAATATTCGAATCTGTTGAAGCAGTTAGTACTGCACACAACGACAATGTATCTGTGACTATAGCACATAAGTTATAGTTAAAAGAACGTTACGTAGAGCTAATATAACAGCTAACTCGGCCAAAAAGATTTTTTTGTGTAATTTGGAAGCCTAACAGAAAACGACCAGTCTAGCTGTGTAGAAATGTTCTCCTCTCGGCCTTTTCTTCACACGGCGAAGCGTTGGTTGCTATCACAACCGTCGAATCAATTTGATTTAGTGCTCTTGGAAAATGCTATTCAGAAGACTACTGAGTGGTCATTTCGCATTGTTCGGGAATATATCGTCATATGATATGGCACTGAACCTCCCACTAATAGGCGCTATGTCATTAAGCCTTATGTGCAATGGGTTTCGCAGCTTCTGGGCAACGATTACTTGAGGAGTATGAAAGCGAGGCTATGTTATATTAAAAAACAGAGCTGAATCACTGATAAATATATATTCTTATCGTCTTATCGGGGAGTCCGACTCTTAAGAATATTTGAATTGTTAATAATTTTAATCTAAGGGGTAAAGAAGGAATTCATGATTCCTTATATAAAACAGAGTTTACTACAAATTCGGGTAACCCCAGACACCAGCGAAGTGCTTGGCGCTCAATTAAAGCTATAGACGAATCTTACATGCTGGTACGCCAGAAAATAAGGCACACTTTAACTCCAGTGTAGGGCATATGTACATCCAGTAAATCATTATTAAGGGGTCTATCCGCATGCCCCATCGACTATTACCAATCCTTCTGAGTAGGCCTAACGCACGTGACGCTTTGGTCACTGTATATTCAATATGCAAATGACAGTGGAGCTTTCCATCATAGATGATTCCGAGGTACTTGAGTGTTTGCACTTGGGGAATATCTGCTTGGTGGAATGAGAGGGGAAGATTTATATCGTCTTGCACATTTCTGTAAAATAACAGTCAAACAAATGCTGTCTAGCCAAGCTCCAAGGTAGATAAGTATCCTTGTAAAAGGATTTAAAGTGATTGAATGTCATACGCAGATGCAAAGAATGCTTTGTCACCCGCGTAAACAAACGTGTTTATCTCTTTGATGACGAGCAATGGAGCTAAGGAAGATATTGAATAGTAGCGTGGACAAAACCGCTCCCTGGAGAACACCTCGTGTCTGTCTGAATTTCTCTGTTGATATCCCACCATGTACTCAGTAAAACTCCCTGTCTAGCAAGAACTCAGTCGTCCATGCATTAAAAAGTCATGCAAGCCAATCTCTCTCATTCTTTTTAGTGAAATTGGGTATTCGACACTGTTGTGGTCTTTAGAGATATCTAATGTGTCTAACACTGCATACTAATGCTGCATACCGGTCGTTTTTTCTTGCCTTTCCTGCTTTGCTTCGGAGCACGGCAAGGCCTCAGCTCGCTCAAGCCTTTATCCGTTATCGAAACGAGAACCTATGAGAGACATTGAAACCCATTTTAACGAAATAATTTTCATTGGGCTCGGAGGCTGGGATCCTATTTTGTGTGGGACTCTGGAACCTGAATTAGTCTGCAAGTCTAAATACCGGGAGTTTTCTGCTTCTTGGAGTCTCCAATGCAAATTGTGATCCTGTGTGGGCAGTATCCATAAGGTCAAGGTGGTATGGGACGTTAAACCCCGCATATAAATCAAAATGTCGATAATCTCAAAGCGACTCGTTTCTGAACCTTCACGAAGAAAATAGCATATAATCGTTAACGTATTTATAACATTTCAAAGCGCCACAAGTGCATATCTTGTCTTCCAATTGCTTATCTCTTTTTTGCGAGTTTCAAATCAGCACTGTAGCGCTGTGCTTGACCCTAAAAATACGCCACCTTTTCGCCTGTACAATACTCTCTGGAATTTGGCATAATGGCGCCAAAGACATATTAAACAGTTCCATTAAATAGCCCGCACTCACCCTAAAGGAGTTCTGAAACTGCACACTTCTGTAGGCGTCAGTGCTCCCCCCTCGGCTGAGTAGTGTCCGGTTGCGGTACGCTGTGGGGAGTCTCTAATCGGAAGTGGGCTGTCGATCGGGAGGACCTGAAGGCACCTCTGAAGGAACTTTGTGCATATCTGATAAATGCCTTCTTTCTCGATCATCCGCAAAGGCTTGTTGTCCTTTTGGGTTTTCATGGTGGAACACGGGTTTAAACAGTCGTTATTGCTTTCCTGGATGCCTTTTGACGTTTTTTTTTTCTAATCCTGCTCTTTAGAAGATTTTGCTCAATGTTTTCGAGCTGCTTTCGGCATCCGCTCACCTGCGTCATCTTTGGCTTCAAAGTTTTTTTGCAAATGCAGCTGTAGCTCTTTGGCATACTCTTTGATGCACAGAATCACAAATACTTCGTTCTTCTCTGAGGTTAGAAGCAGCACCTTTTGTTCTCTCACCCACTCGACTGTGCTTGTCGTGCGTGTTTAATTAGCTTTGATCGATCGGTATACGATGGCGTGCTTCAAGGCTTCTAGTCCGTCCTAAACGCAAGCTTCTCTTTCACCTCCTGTCGCCTTTTTTGCCACGTATCGAAGCACGCAAATGTCTGCCGCGGTCGTTCTCTGTTGCACAGCGAAGTTCGGCCTCATTTCTAAACATGATGAAACCAGAGTAGGCCACGGTTACCTGGACGTGCTGATTACTGTGCAACTTCGAGTTGGGCCTTGGGCTTTTTTTTCCTTAGTAAAAAACCATGACATGTCAATTCACGTTTTTTTTTTCGTTCCGTGCCTCAGCTACTGTCAGAAAGAAGCTGAACCTTGAATGCTAAGAAGCGAGGTGTCATTTGGAAGTGGCTCTGACGTTCTGTTCAAGAAGGCAGATTTGCCTCTGGGATTCGGTGTGCAATATCTTGCAAAGGCTTCTGAAAAGTGGCATTGCTGCAAAGAGTGAATTAATCACCAACGCTGTCGAGGGCAATCAGCCCCCCGATAATGGGGTAAGTACCGGCGTAGAATATCCTTGATAGAGCACGTACGTGAGAAAGCGCGTCCGGCATCTTGAAAAAGCTACGCAAGTCAGCACAAGGAAACAGAAAAAAGGCGTGGAACGCAGAAGTCCGATGATCTCGAAATACAGTCCAATTAAGCCCTCCTCTGCTCTATGTGGTAGAAGCGTGATATATGTCGTGGATTGACACCGGGTATGACACCGTCCTTCTCATGCGTGCCGCAAACGCATCCGGCTGTCCTGCTGCGCCGCCAGCAAATCACGGGACCACCGACGTCACCATCGTGTCACCGCCGTCATCAACCAGTTCAACGACAACAGCTATAAATTGTCAGCAACCACCCGTCAAGCTTTGTGGGCTCTGTGGCTGTTCCATCGCACGGTCCACTAACCCTTTCGTCTTCGCAATGCAAGTTAGTGTAGCATATGACCTGTTCACTAAAAGAAATAGCAATTATTTTTTGGTACAGCTACCGAGCCCACATTGCTGTTGTGCCCTTGCCGTTCAATGTGTGAATGTCGCTCGTGCTCTCTTACTTCTGTCGGGGGACGTGGAATCCAATCCTGGCCCAAACTCTCTTCCTAAGGACCATTCACCTAAAGACCCCCTCCCAGCAAGCCTTATTCTTTCCGAGTTGCAAAAGTTATCTTCGGGTCAGTCTACACTGCTCGTGGAAGTGCAGGGACTCAAATCTGCGCTACTAACAACAAACAAAGCCATGGCTGATCTAACTAAACGTATTATGGAGCTTGAAGTTCACTACCAAGGTCTTGTGACAGTTAAGAAAGATGTCGAAACAATTATAGGTAACACCGCAATAATGGCCCGTCAAATCTGCGACATGGAGGCGCGGGTTGACGATGCCGAAAATCGTTCCAGAAGAAATAGGCTCATCTTTTACGGCCTCCCTGATCCGAACCCGTCCGAAAATTTTCAGACTCCGAAGAAATACTTATTAACCACTGTCGTGACCACCTAAACTTAACTCTTGACCCTAAACTTATTGAACGCGCTCACCGCCTTGGTCGGCACCGGCATGATCACAAGCGGCCTATAATACCCAAATTCACTTTTTTTAAAACCAAAGAGGAAATTCTCTCGAATGGACCCAAACTAAAAAGTACTGATTACAGTATTGGGGAAGATTTCTCCGAATCTGTTCGAAAAGCCCGAAAGCATCTTGTTGAATTTGCCCGTACGAAATCTGAGCCCTTCTCCGTGCGGTACAAGACTTTGTTTCTTGGTAAAAAAAGATACGTTTTCAACGAAAATTCCCAAACTGTAAACGAAATTTCCTAGCAATCGCCCCGTCGTCCAAAAAACAAACACACAAATTGTGTTAATGTTACAACACCTAAAACAAGCCTTTCCTTCTCTGTAATCTTCACTAATATACGTAGCTTCCTTTCAAAACGCGACGCAGTATCAAACCTTGTATCAACATCGGACAGCAACATACTGGTTCTCACAGAAACATGGTTGAAGGATGACGTCACAGATAGTGAGGTTCTTGCCGAATTGCCAGAGTTTGTTGTTTTCCGGAAAGACAGGAAACAAACACGTGGCGGTGGCGTACTTATCGCTGTCAATAAGGAGTTATCCTGTCCACTGATAAATGTCCCTTGCAAGCTGGAAATTCTGTGGTTAGTCTGCCGCGCTGTACCGGAGACAATTCTGTTAGGTGTGGGCTATGGGCCACCAGACAATGATCCAAATTTCGCATAAGATTTAAACGATATACTCAACCAGCTAACTACTAAATATTCCACCGCACATATCCTACTTTTTGGTGACTTTAATTTTCCTGACATTGATCGGCAAGACGCCAACCAATTAATAACAGGCCACTCTAGAACAAAAGAATTCATTAACGTCTGCTTAAATTTTAACCTAACACAGCTAATAACAGAACCTACACGTATTGCTGGTGAAACTTCTAATATTCTGGATCTAATACTGACAACTAAACCCGAAAGCTTGTCACATATTACACATCTTCCTGAGATTAGCGCCCACAAAGTTATTTAGGCTGTTTTTGAATTCGTCCCTAAACTACGAAAACCATGCAGTTAAACTATACGTCTGTACGACAAGGGGGATTACAACGCAATAAACGCTGAACTCGAAGCCTTCCTACCTCATTTTGAAACAACATTAAGTGAACGATCCGTGAACGATAACTGGTTAATTTTCGAAGATAAAACTAAGGAGCTAACAAACAAGTTTATTCCTAGTACCACCTTCCGTTCTAATTAACAAAATTCATGGTTTTCTAAACTTTTAAAACGATTTGAAAATAAGAAAAAACGACTTTTTCGTGCAGCTAAACACGCAGCTACCGCCAGCGCATGGAATAGGTATAAAGAAGCTTAAACCTTTCATTATAATGCCATCCGAACCGCAAAAAGAACATTTTTTCATACTGATCTTCCGAAGATCTTGGTAAATAACCCTAGGAAATTTTGAGAAGTAATTAACCCTAAGAGACTTCCAGGTATTATTTTGAATAATCGTTCGGGCGAAGAAGTTAGTGATTCTGAATGCGCAGAAGTATTTAACTCAGCATTCGCTTCCGTGTTCACAAACGAAACTAATAGTCCCCTTCCGATTTTTCCGTCTAGCATCGTCTCTGTAATGCCCAGTATTGATTTCGTTGCTTCCGGAATAATATCGTTAATAGACAAACTCAATTGCTCTTCTTCAGCGGGATCAGACGATATCACCTCAAAATTTCTGAAAAATACCAAGCACATGTCTGCCATATACTTATCACTATTGTTCTGTCAGTCATTATCCACAGGTAACCTACCAAGAAACTGGAAAATAGGAAAGGTCATTCCAGTCTTCAAATCAGGCGATAGATCATGTCCTCTCAATTATCGCCCCATTTCCTTAACAAGCGTGCCTTGCAAGCTCATGGAGCAAGTCATTTACACCGAAACCATGCACTTCTTGGACTCTAATGACTTTTTTCATTCCGCACAGCATGGATTTCGAAAAAAATTTTCCTGTGAAACCCAACTTGCCCTTTTCGTTCATGATCTGCACACTAACCTGGACAATAACATACAGACTGACGCGATCTTTCTTGACTTTGCAAAGGCATGTGACAAAGTATCCCACAACCGCCTGATGTTAGAACTTTCGAAATTAAACTTAGACCCTAAAATTTTAACTTGGATTCGAGAATTTTTGACTAATCGTTACCAATTCGTAACCGTTAATGGACATAACTCTTACCCTCTGGCAGTAACATCAGGCGTCCCGCAAGGATCTGTTCTTGGACCCCTATTATTCTTAATATACATTAACGATCTAGCTTTTCATGTATCCAGCAATATTCGTATGCTTGCAGACGATTGCGTTATATACCGTACTATTACTAACACATCAGCCCAAGTTGCATTACAAGATGACATTAACCATGTGCTTAACGGGTGCAATCGTTGGCTAATGACACTAAACCCGAATAAATGCAAGTCCCTCTCGTTTCACCGTCGGCGCAGCCCCCTCACCTATCCTTATCAAATCGGTAAAGTTGCATTGGAAAATGTCATCACATACAAGTACTTGGGAGTCACTTTGAGTAACGATTTATCATGGCACGTCCACATTACCAATATCATATCATCAGCTAACAGATCGCTTGGGTTCTTAAAGCGGCACTTACGTCATGTTCCCCCTCCTGTAAAACTACAAGCTTATAAATTTTTAATTCGCACCCAACTTGAATACGCGTCGCCTATCTGGAGCCCTCATCAAGCATACTTAACCGACGCATTAGAATCACTCCAAAATAGAGCAGCTAGATTCATTCATTCCTCGTATCCCTATAACGTGAGTGTTTCATCTCTTAAACAAGAATGCAATCTTTCAAACCTTGACATTCATCGCCGAGTTTTCAGCCTCATTTTGTTCCACAAGCTCTATCACAGTCAACTCGGCCACCCGCCTTATATCTTGCCTCCTGCCCGCACATCTCACCGCACCACTCATTCTTTTCATGTCGGCCGGCCACGCGCCCGTACCACGACATTTTCCGCCTCTTTTTTTTTTTTTTCGTGACGCTTCCAACTGGAATGGCCTTTCCACTGATCTTGCCACCATAATGTGCCACTCAACATTTACACAAAATGTCACTCGTTTCTTTTCAATTTGAATACATTACATTGTTCCTTTTTGTGCCACTAGTTCTCACTTTGTCTTCTTTTTTTGGCAATGTGTTACGCCTGTTAATATGTATACTGATCCTGCACATGTATTATTTTATTTCTGTATTGGTTACCCCTGTTCATACTTGTACCCATCCTGCATATGTATTACATTTGTTATATGTTTCCCACCACTTATGTTGTGCCCCCTCTAGGGGGTCTTTAAGGTAATAAAGTGAAGTGAATTGGATTATTGCGCTGCCCGAGCGTAACAGAGCGGGGTGGTGCGGAGTGGCAATAATGAAAGCACAGAAAAAAAACACAGCCAGAAAAGGTGGGCACTAACAGGAAGGCTTTCGTGAAGCGCCTTTGTAGCCGCTTCACAAAAGAAAAAAAAACAGAACGAGGAAAGGGCGGAATGTGGAAACATTAAAATGGGATCATAGCGCTAGATAGGTGAAACTGCTTTCAAACACATTGCGCGTGTTAATACTGCGTGCCACTTCTCCGCATGCTCCTCTTTGCAAGGGCTGGGATATGCCGCTTAGGAATTCCATTTTTGCTCTACTTATCGACAAACTTGGAGTGCTTACGCATGCACCGAATTCGCCAGATGCCATTTCTAGGCCTAAACTGCTTTACCGTTCTGGAATTGCCATGATGGTTAAATGTACGAATGTGTGTGTTCGTGTGTTTTTAACAGCCAACGAGGCTGCTTCCACTTCGTGCGACTTGAAGAGGCTCTGCAACATTTCAGCAGTGGAATGGTTCCAGTAAATGAGCTGATTGCCTCATGAAATGATCACTGCGAAAGTTTTAGAATCTGTCGAGTATATATAGTGAAGTAAAGGCATCTGTCGCACGTTGCCAATGCATTCTCTTGAGCACTTTTAACGCTACAGCATTAGAAACCTTGTTTCGCGAAAATTCTGACTCCGGCGTTGGTGTCGACGTGGGCGTGGTTGGTTGTGAGAGAAAAATAAAGTTGTCCGTGACCGAAAAAACAAGAAGCCCCGCCGCGGTGGTCTAGTGGCGGTGGTCCTCAGCTGCTGACCCGCAGGTCGCGGGATCGAATCCCGGCTGCGGCGGCGAATGCATTTTCGATAGAGGCGAAAATGCTGTAGGCCGTTGTCCTCAGATTTGGGTGCACGTTAAAGAACCCCAGGTGGTCGAAATTACCGGAGCCCTCCACTTCAGCGTCTCTTATAATCGTATGGTGGATTTGGGACGTTAAACTTCGCATATGAATAAAAAATAAAGATGCAAATACAATAAATGACAAAAACTTCTCTGCATGGCAAAAAAAGTAGGCAGTTCACATCATCTTTCGAATACCAACCAGTCGAGAGCCTATGCCCTACTGCCATCACATGAGAAAACTGCGGGCGTCCCGAATGGTGCCGCAAAGATCGTAGACGCAGCAGAGAATCATGCACCTGTTCTCCGCAGTTGCAGAGATAGCGACCATTTAAGATGTGTTACCGTGAAAGTGGAATATGGTACAACTTATCAGGATGGCATGTGTCTAACGGGTTAGGTCATTGCCAAGACTAGAGTGCTTTTCCGCCAGTGCTAGATATACAAGCACCGCCGCTTCTGAGAAGTGACGTTGCAGCTTTTCCTCCCACAAGATACCCTCCGCTTCACGAAAATTGTGACCACTTCGAAGAAAAGGCGCCGAGAGGCTAAAACAAGATAGCTCGTTTAAGAAAATGCAGGCAGGGCAACCACTGTCGCGTTCGCATGATATTCTTTCAGAGGATAGTGCAGGCCGATTTCTCGCTTCGACCCCGGCTGCAACTAAATGCACTGTCGAACTCGGAAGTGTTCATGGCAAGGTTACACGCGAGCTGACCGCGTGGCTCGCTGCAATAGTGGCTGCAGTAGCTCACGTAGAAAGTCTGTTCGTCAGACAGCCATTCTAGCAACTTCAGTCGCGTGGGTGATTTGCTCGGTTTCAGGGCCGAGCTCGCCCGCATGGCTTCCAGGGCCACGTGAACCGCAAACTGATCGATGAGCAAACTTCGTTCCATGTCCGACTGAGCCACGTCGAACCTGCGTGCGCACGCGCATAATGATCAGCGTCATCTGACGTTACTCAATGTAACAGCTAGCTCTCCGCGTCAGAAGTCTCGTCCATCACGTCGCTTTATGCGAGTGATACACATCACCAAAGATCGTTGATTGTATGTAATGAGAATGGTTCTGCTAAGTGAGAACTGTACGCAAGGATAGCTCATCAAAATAGTAAGCTCTACTTCAATGGAAACTATCTGTTCGTGCTAACATGTACGAGTATTCAGTTACGAGGTGGAGGGTGCACCGTCTCTGCCAATTTAGTGCATTTGTCTATGCCTATCACATACTCTGGGAACACTAGCGTTACTAACGGTTTCGGCTGGTGCGAGTGTTATGAGCAACGTCTCGCATATATGCTTTGCACCGTGTTTTACGCAAGCTCTCTGCATACGTACATATATTTCTGAAGCGTCTGTGTTCCACAGCGAGCTCCGGCATAAATCTTACAGCTAATACTGATTCAGACCACATTATTGAAAGCATTTGACCAATGGCAGGCTGCTGACCCGCAGGTCACGGGATCGAATCCCGGGTTCAGCGGCTGCATTAACCCTATCTTTTTTCAGTGAGTGAACGAACGTGCAGAGCCATACTCGCAAAAACAACTTAGCCTACGCAGTTGTTATTAAGACGAAGTTTCAACCAATCTTTACATTGGCCATATCAAACGAAGAACCCGACCAGTTACTTAGGAAGAACTTGTTAGTCGAATGATTTGTGAACTTGGTTCCCAATTTTGAGCATCCGCTTAGAACATGAAAGATCATAAAGAGTGGATGCTAAGGCAGCGGCTTTCATAAGGTATGTGCACTTCTGCGACTGATATTGAAGTTGGGGCAACTTTTCTTCGAAATGTCTGTTATGATCACCAACAAGATGACATACCGGCACTGTTGCTGCTTAGGAGTTTCCAGCTTCCACCACGAAATCGTGCGGCCGGTGTTGTCCAAGGCGCGACCGTGCATGTCAAGGGAGCGCGCCATTTGCCTGGCAACCTTGAAACCGAGTCCCGCAAAGGTCATGGCGCTCGACCCTTGCCGAACGTACGACGGCGGGAAGAGTGCGGACAGCGTGAACCGAAGCTCGTTCAGCGAGTACAAGTAGCGCATGCCTCCCGACTGCCAACGGTACCTGCCAAAAGTGAGAGACCGGATACACGCACGACTTGAGCCACCTAAGGACCATTTCTACAAAAGGTGATTCACGGAGACGGGACGTAAGAGATGAGCGGGAAATGAAGGCTAATAAAGTCAATAACGTTGTCACTCCTAAAAGTTTCTGCTGTTAATTTATGCCGCAATCTGCTGTGCGAGCAGTGGTGCTCGCAGCGTGTAGAACGCATGCAAGACGACCGGGTATCACCTCCAATGACACTCCTTGTATATATGACGTTAACTTAATCGGCTATAAATTATGTGCACCGTGAGCTATAGAAGCCACGGCACGGCTCATCTTATCTCGAAGGCGGTTGCGTAAACAGCTGCGAATTCCGTGTAGCAACAATTCCTAATATTTGAATTTTAATCCTAAACTTAAAAAAAGGTCAGGCTATTGACTTTCACAGTCACTTTTAGGCATGTTGCCCATAGGCTTAATTTAAAAAAAAAACGACTGCAACGGGAATTGTATTGCTTCGTTTTATATACGGAAACCACATTTGTCTGGCGGGAACTGTATTTGTTGAGTGCTGACTCGTTGCAACGTGTCAAACTGAATGAATAGAAATTATGGACAGTAAGGTGCATTGCAGGTCTTCGGGTGAGATTTGCTTGGTTACATGTGTAATTGGAGAATCAGGTGTGTCTAATATTAGTGTTGCATCAACCGATAAAAAATGTCTGGAATGATTACAGCAGTGCCTCACCTCGACGTCATCAGGCGCTCGTAGTGCGAAGTCGCGAGCGCCGCTCGTAGAGCTTTCCTCGACAACATCCAGGACTCGAAAACATTTCCGGGCTTATTGGAGAAGTTGGCGTATAGCGTATCTAACGCCGAATCAACCTGTAAATAAGGATCTAGTGGCCAGAGCCAGTATTTCCACACGAGTGTCTCGAGCTTCGATACGGCTTCCCGCTTCGTAAAATTAGATATTGCCGAAGATGCCAGCACCAGTTCGACGAGGGCATCGGAGATCTTTTGAAGTACATTAGCAACCTTCTCCTTTTCGTGGTCATTGAATGCGTTTCTGAACATGGGCGCCGCTTGCACTATTCCGAACGATTCTTGCGAGGCGACGAAGCACAGCACGTTTATTTTGAGCCGACCAGCGGTGGTCGCCTGCGCCGGGAAGTCGAAGCTGGCGTTAACCATCCAGGCGTACGCGTAAGAAAACGTCCATCCAACGACGTCCATCACTCTTGTAGCCGGAAGAGACACGAGCAGACGACCGAGTCTGCCTAACCGCTCCTTGTTTAGAAACAGGATATTCGTAGTGCTTGAGACGTTTCCAATGGCGTTATTGAGGTGCTTGTCCAATAGGCTTGACCACTCAATCACCGACAAGACTTTTCCGAAGGCCCGCGTGATGTTACCGAGGGAAAGCAGGATGTCAGAGACGTCTCCGCTGTCGTCATCTTCGAACGAGGGAAGCAAGATTTTTCTAAAAGATGCTTCGTCCTGCCGGAGCTGCTTTACAGACGCATCATCCAATGAGACCTTGCCGCCGGTGAGGTAGAGAGACATCTCCCGGAGGGCGGCGTCGTACGTCGCAACGTCAAACATTGCTAATTGCTCCGAACGCAGGGCGATCAGGTCTCCGAGTTCCCTTATGATCACCGTAGGGCCGGCGTAGTGCGAAACTGTTTGAGACACGATGACGTCGAACCAGAGGCTTACCCTCCAGTTCACGGCCAAGTCTAGGACGATGTCAAACACGCTGAATAGAGTAATGTTTCTCAAAGATGCGTCGCGATATGGCCATATGATGCCCCGGTCGTGCATGAATGCCGCAAAGTCGTCCGCGGCAGCGTGGCGGGTTGATTCGATGCAATTGACCACGGCAGCGAAAGCCTTGGTAGCGGCAGTGTACGTTTGATTCACCGCCAAGAAGGTCTGCAAAAAGTGAGAGATCGAGAACAATGTAAAGCCATGCTGGTCATACGCGGTTTTATTTGCCTGTATGGCTTTGTAACGTACACAGTAAAAGCGTGGTGTGCACCTATTGTATTGACGTGCACGCATGGAGGAACTGGATTCCATTTTCCGTAATAATCGTTCATGAATACCATCTTAAGGTATGGAATACAATCCTGTGGGTAGTTATGCGACATATAAATATCAGTCTTGGTGGATTAATGATGGATTACTGATTTGTGGGGTTGAACGTCTAAAACACACAATATGATTATGAGAGACGCCTTATTGAAGGGCTCCGGAAATTTCGACCATTTGGGGTTCTTTAACGTGCACCCAAATCTGAGTACACGGGCTTAGAACAGGTTGATAAATGACGTGTTGGCGGTTGCTATACTGGCACCACTTGTGTTTTTGCTTGGCACTTCTACCTATAGTTGCACAGATATTTTTTTGCTGTCATGAAAAGGGTTGAACATTTAGGTGGTGTGACATTCAAATTTTAAGGCCCCATCGAGGAGGATCTCTAGAAGCTGCGTTCCCAAAATGCGACCATAGAGTTAAGATCATTTTTGCAAACGGTGATTGGTAGGTCTTCCTGGCCCATACTCGATTGCAATCATTGCTAGAGACACGATGATGAGACAGACACACGCGTGTGTGAAGAAGGTTGTTTACACTATTAGGCTGAATAGGGTGGTTGAAAGCGTTATGTATGTATGTATGTATGTATGTATGTATGTATGTATGTATGTATGTATGTATGTATGTATGTATGTATGTATGTATGTATGTATGTATGTATGTATGTATGTATGTATGCATGTATGTATGTATGTATGTATGCATGTATGTATGCATGTATGTATGTATGTATGTATGTATGCATGTATGTATGTATGCATGTATGTATGCATGTATGTATGTATGTATGCATGTATGTATGCATGCATGCATGCATGCATGTATGTATGTATGTATGTATGTATGTATGCATGTATGTATGCATGTATGTATGTATGTATGTATGTATGTATGCATGTATGTATGTATGCATGTATGTATGTATGTATGTATGTATGTATGTATGCATGCATGTATGTATGCATGCATGCATGTATGTATGTATGCATGCATGCATGCATGCATGCATGTATGTATGTATGTATGTATGTATGTATGTATGTATGTATGTATGTACGTATGTATGCATGCATGTATGTATGTATGTATGTATGTATGTATGTATGTATGTATGTATGTATGTATGTATGTATGTATGTATGTATGTATGTATGTATGTAAGCTCAGTACAAGCGGTGTTGGCTTGTGCATACACGTATATACGCACGACAACTGTCATTTGACAGAAAGCCTTCTCCCCACACGAGTCCAAAACTGACAGTCCGCGTCTCACCTCGGCATCTCCGAGCGTTGTCATCACGTCGCGGATGTAGGCGTGCGCCATTGGGCCGGTATGTGGGGTGTCCTCATGGCGAGCATCGTCTCCACAAACGTAGGCGTACAGATCGTCGCAGGGGTCGGCAGACTTGTTGAGCCTGTTGAGGATGTCCTTGGAATGCTGCATGCAATCCTCCGTGTCGCAGACCCCGAACCGTTGACTGGAGCGAAGGTGCACGCTACGAACGACGATGAGGAACAGGATGGCCAGCGCCAGGCAAAAAACGGCGAGACCATAGAATGCCGCAAGGTTGGACATTGGTTGCTGCTTCAGCCGTCGGTCTTCTTCCAACCGATCCGCCTGAAACATGTTAGGAAATGTTATATGCAGTTGGGGCTTAAGCTGACGACAATATATGACGTAAGTCACGACCGTCGAAAGGTGCTTATGAAATGGAGCTGTTTCATTTTACCTTCGTTGTAAGGAGGATGGCTTGCTCTCGAGAAAAAGCTAGAGGTCTCCACAGCTCCGGAAATGTATTCTAAATGCGAAGCATTTCTTAGCGAACTTTGGTGACTATCTATCTATCTATCTATCTATCTATCTATCTATCTATCTATCTATCTATCTATCTATCTATCTATCTATCTATCTATCTATCTATGCGCCTATAACTTTTAGCTCTCCTGGCCGTTTCGATAATGGTATTGATACCAAGCTTATTATGACGAAACATGATTTTATGAAGAACATATATCACTAGTCATAACTTGAAAATCATGATATGTATGACATGAATGTCATGATTTACATTTTATGGTTTGCAGCTGTTGCGCTGGTTTCGTTTACATGACATGTTGCAAAACTAGTATGGTAAGGCATGATTGCATGGCGAACACAAGCGACAGACCCTAACATAAAAAGACCCTAACACAAGCATTTCATGTAACAACATAACTACATGCCACGCTCACGATGCGCTCGTGGCCGTTTTGCTAGCGTCACATATACCAAATTTGGTAATACAGTACGTGAATGGATGACGAAGGTATGTGATAGGTGCAAACATGACAATCATGAGATGCGTGTCATAACAGCTTGACTACATGCCACGCTCATGATGTACTGGCGGCCGTTTCGCTAGCTTCACTTAAAGGAAATTTGGAATTACGGGACGTGAATGGATGACAAAGGTATGATACTGGTGCAAACATGATAAACATGAAGGGCGTGTCATGTAAAAACATGACTACATGCTACGTTCATGATGCGCTCGCGGCCGTTCCTCTAGCTTCACATGTTACAAACTCAGTATTACGCGACGCGAATGGATGACATAAGTAAATGACATATCCAAACATGATAATCACGAAATGCCTGTCATGTAAGAACATGACTACAAGCCACACTGATGATGCGCTTGCAGCCGTTTCGCTAGCGTCACATATGCCCAATTTGGTAATACGGGACACCAATAGATGACGAATGTATGTGACTGGTGCAAACAAGATAATCATGAGATGCGTGTTATGTGAGAACATGACTACATGCCACAGTCAAGGCCGCCAATACCTTTCGACGTGAAGCGGTGCGCATGCTCGCCGGCGTTCATTTTGTCGCCTCACGCCGGCGTTGCCACGCCAGCCGCCGGTCCTGCCATATACCTGCAGGCGCGCGGCGCGCTGCGTCTTTGACGCATGCATGTTTCAGCGCGCCCGGCGTCCCTCCATCACAAAATGAGGGAGATGTAGTGTTGTCTGGGTAACGCATCGGCGCGAAATGAACCATGTCGCATTTCGCACTGGTTGCCTTCGAGCCGCGCCGATGGACGCTGGTCGCGCCTGGCTTCGGACTACAGATGGTGGTGGTGGTAAAAAACATTTATTACAGAAAAAGTTTACTAGAGAGTGCCGACGTGGCCCATCGGCGTGCTAGAGTGGCAAGACCCTATTCCGGGACGCCAGTGGAGCTGGAGGCTGCCCGTGCGCGCTCCACCAAGGAGCGTTGTGCAGCCAAGGTAGAGCAACCGAGCAGGTGCTCCTCCCAAGCCTCTCTAGTTGGGATAGGAAAAGGGGATGAGAAAGGGACGGGATTAACTGGGCACGATGCTACGACGTGATATGTGTCGGCGAGCACATGACAGGTCGAGCAGGTGCCATTGATTTCCGGCAAAAAGTGCCTGGCGACCGCCGGACTTATAAAGGTGTTCGTCTGCAGGCGGCGTAGCAGTCGTTCGTCCGCTTTCTCCAAACCGCGTGCGGGGTCCGGGTAGAGGCGGCGCGAAGCCCGGTAATAAGCCAAAATTTCGCAAAAGCGCGTCAGGTTGGTATTGCCAGATTCCGTCTTGGGACATGGAGGGGCAACGGCCCGGACAGGAGAAGCGCGGGCAGCGGCATTTGCCGCCTCGTTGCCGGGCAGGCCCGAGTGGCCTGGGGTCCACACTATACGAATGGGATGAGGGTTAAAGCGCCAAGAGGCTGCCTGTAGTAGGCTAGCCGCCAGCGGAGCAATGGAACCCTGAAGGTACTGAGAACAGGCCGAGCGCGAGTCCGTCAGGATGGTGCGTGAGGCAGGGTGAGAGGCGGCCAAAGCTATGGCAACCTCTTCAGCGTGCGTTACTGTGTTTGCTCGAAAGGAGAGGCCATCTACGTGTTTGCCCTCTGTAATCACGGCAGCCGTGAAGTGACCCGAGGGGGAGAGACCCGAGACGTCCACGTAGAAAACACCAGGATGATCGGAGTGTCGCGTATGAAGGGCCGCGGCGCGTGCTAGTCTACGGCCAGAATGGAGGTCAGGGTTCATATTACGGGGTAGAGGTTCCACCCATAGCTTTTGACGCCAGAGCTCTGGTACCGGCTGCAGAGGGTCTTGGTCAGATATCGGGTTAAGGCCAAGTCTGTGTAGAAGACGGCGCCCTGAAGGCGTCTGCGACAGTCGATTGATTTGGTTAACGCGATGAGCTTCGCGCATCTCTGCAAAGGTGTTGTGTACCCCCAGAGCCGTGAATCGGCTGTTGGAAGTTGCAATAGGTAGGTCCAGAGCGCGTTTGTATACTGAACGAAGAAGGACGTCCAGCTGGTGCTCGTGTCGACGACGCAGGCGAAGGTAAGGCAAGGCGTAGAGGACGCGACTGGTCACAAACGCGTGGGCCAATCGGAGGGACTGAGACCCGCGGAGGCCGCCGCGCTTGGTAGAAACTCGCCGTATCATGCGGCTCACCTGTTCGCTGGTGCGTCTGAGGCCTGCTATTGTGCCCTTTGGATCCAAGGACGATGTGAGGTGAAGGCCAAGAACCCGAATATTTTGCACTGACGGGACGGGCCCGGACGGAAGAAAAATTTGAGGCGGCGGTAGCGGAGAGACTGAAAGAAGAGCCGATTTAGCTGGAGAGCACTCCAGGCCGCATGAACCTGCGTAGGTGTCCACCAGAAGGGCAGCCTTTTGCAGGCGTTCTTCGATTTGCGCTAAGGAGCCGGTGTTGGTCCAGATTGTGATATCGTCCGCATATAGTGCGTGTTGTATTCCCTCGACCTCGCTTAGAAGAGAGGGGAAGTTCATCATCGCCAGGTTAAAAAGCAGAGGAGACAGAACTGCCCCTTGAGGTGTACCCCGCGTGCCTAATAAGTACGGGCCGTGTTCGGTAGAATTAAGGCGAATGAAGGCGGTGCGATGTGATAGAAAGGCGCGAATGTAGTTGAAAGTCTTCTGCCCGCAGTTTGTGGTAGACAGGTTAGTGAGTATAGTGCTGTGTTTGACGTTGTCGAACGCCCCGCGGAGATCGAGAGCGAGCACGGCTTTATCGTTATGGCGCATAGTAGTCGGCTCTATGATATCGTGTTGAAGCTGGAGCAGGACGTCCTGCGCCGACAGATGCGGGCGAAAGCCAAACATCGTGTCGGCAAAGGTGCTCCTGGCCTCCAAGTAGGCTGAAAGGCGTTCGCGAACCATGGTTTCCATGAGTTTGCCTGCGCAAGACGTCAGTGAGATGGGTCTCAGTGCCTCAATACTAACGGACTTTGCCGATTTGGGAATGAATGTCACGACCGATGTGGTCCATTCCGTTGGAAGCGGAGAACCATCCCATATCGAATTTATAAGCTGGAGTAGCGAGAGGTGTGCTTGGTCGGGAAGATTTGCCAGGAGCGATACTGTGATTCCGTCGCGTCCAGGGGCCGTGCCCCGTCGCATTTTCGTGAGTGCAAATCGTAAATCAGAAAGCGTGTATGGGGCGTCGAGGTCGGTGTTAGGGGCGCCGGAATACGTATATGCTGGGCCTGCGGGATCAATTGTGCGGCAGATGTAGCGGTCACAAAGTTCTCGCGCGAGTTCATCCGTAGTGCCCTGAAATGCATGCAGAACACGGTGGAGCTGGCGTTGCGTTTCTCCCCTGGTGGTGGAGGGATCGAGAAGGCTTCTAAAGAGTCGCCACGCACTCTTAGAGCTCATTTGGTTTGCAGCCTTCGAACAGGTGTCTGCCCAGTTAGCATCGGAAAGTTGTGCGGAGTATGCGGCCGCCTCTGCAGTGAGCGCCTCAATGCGAGCGCGAAGTTTCCGATTAAGTTTGTTGCGTTTCCAGCGCCTTATGAGCCCGCGGCGAGCGTGCCAAAGATGTAGGAGGTGTGGATCGATTGCAGGAGTCAAATTAGAGGTTGCAAGGGTGCGAGTGTTCGCTTGTTTCATATGAAGAGAGTATGATGCCCACGCTGCATATTCGGTCGAGGAGAGGCCGGCGGGGAATGGTTGCATTCTGAACTGAGTCCAATCGGTGAGACAGGCTTGGCCCCAGTGTTGGCGCATTTTCTGCCGCGGTGTGAACAAAATGCGGAGTAAAAAGTGATCGCTGCCTAGGTTTTCGCCTAAATTTTCCCATGTAGCATCGCGGATGTGACGGGTGAGGGAGAGGTCGGGGCATGTGTCTCGCGTGACCGAGTTGCCGGAACGTGTGGGTTGTGCCGGATCGGTAAGAAGCGTCAGGCTCAGCGAGGAAATGAGCTCCTTGAGCTCTCTGCCCCGGGCCTTCTCGTAGTGGTAACCCCAGTGAGGGCTGGGGGCATTAAAGTCCCCGACAATCACCAGTGGTTGTCGGGCCGCTATACGCAGTGCCCGATGGAAGAGATGCGCAAACGAAGCCCTCGCAAGGCGAGGGGGACAGTACACGTTTAAGATATGTATTGATGGTTGGCCCCTCCGCTGAGACAGCACTGATATCATGCAGTAGTCGTAAGGAAGATCCAGATCGAGGTCGATCTGTATCGCCGTGTAAGCTTTATGCACGAGGAGGCATGTGGTGGTGCCGCCTACATAGGAGCAGTATCCAGAAAGGGATGGAGCAGGGCCAGATTCTTGGAGCGCCAAGACGGCCGGCTGAGAGCCAAGTGAGCTGAGGAAAAGGGAAAGATGTGAACGCTTTCGCCTGTTCCCGAAGCCTCCAGGGTTCCACTGTATGATCTCGAATTTAGACGCAATGTTTGAACGGGACGTACGATTGGTAGCCATCGTGACTGTCCTAGGTTTTATATTTGGTCCTCCATGTCCCGCTCGGAATCCTCAGAGGCAGGGAGGGGCACGGAGGCCGGATTGTCCGACGGCGGGGTGGTGGTAGCCACCTTACGACGACGCCGTGGAGCTGTACCCTCACTGCTCACCGAGCAGGAGCGGGAACGCGATGCCTTGGGTTGAAACTGGGTGATTGCCCAGGCTTGAATAGCCTGGGTAACCTCTACTACTATGCGTTGGACCGAGAAGCTGGTGAGGAGGTGATTAATCGAAGCTTCGACGCGCGTGAGGCGTTCCTCTACGCGCGGGGTGTGCTCTTCGCTAGGGAGAGTTTGGTTAGCGGGCAAGAGAACCTGAGGTGCCCCAGGAGCCTCAAGAGCTTCTGGAGTAGATGTAGCACCGGTTCCGAGTGCTGGAGTACACATGGCTGCTTGAACCGGCGGTTTAATGGGAGTGGACTTAGCGCGAGGACTAAGCTTGGACATAGCTGGCGTAGCCGCCTGGACAGAGGAGGCAATACCGGATGGCCTTGCAGTACACTGTTGTTGGGGTTGAAGTCGCTTATTTAAGAGTTCGAGTTGTTTAGTTAAAAGAGAATTTTGCTTTTGAAGTGCCGCAACTTGCTGGCGAAGGGCCGCAAGTTCGGGAGAAGGAGGCTCGACAGAAGGGGGTGAGAGAGGCTTAGAAGCAGCTTTCCCTGCCCAACTGCTCACCTGAGGTACCGCCGCTGGTGCTTCGAGCGGTGGGAATGCTTGAGAGTCGGCGTGGAGTGGTGGAGCCGAATGATGCAGGTTTGTGCTGCTGTCTGGCTGTGACGAACATGAGGTGATCCCTCGAGGAGATGTTGAGGGCTGCTTGCGTTTCCGATATTTTCGGTATTTTGCCGTGCAGCCACTGGTCCCAGTCTCATGGGCGCCGTGGCAGAGGAGGCACTTGGGGTGGCAGTCGTGGGCATTGAGACCTGCAGGTGCGGGGGTTCCACATTTGGCATACTGGGTTGGAGCGGCGTGAGGGCACTGAGGTGGTCGATGACCGATGGTACCGCACTTGGTGCATACAGGGACCGTTTTCTTATAGGCGCGGATATACGTCGCCACGCAGTGGTAGAAGAGGAAGCGGGGTAACTTCGTGCCCTCGAAAGTCACCACCGCCGCCGCGGAATCTCCGAGTTTGCGGACCGCAAGGATAGTACCTTGAGGCCAATACAGTTCAGATTTTATCTTTTCCGGGCTTTCAGCAGGGTTTACATTGATGACGCCCTTGCATGTATCCCCTGGTGCGTTGGCGTGGCCTCGAACGGGCAGCTGCTGATCCCCCACTTGCAGCTGGAAGTCCCCGAGGAGTCGCTGTGCCATAGGCAAAATGGTGGTGCTACAGACCAAGATGTTCTGTTCCCAGATTGACCACACTTGAATTTGCGTGGTAGTCCGGTCGCCGAGGTAGCTGCGGATGGCGTCGCCCGCGCGATCGGCCGGGACAAATGTGCGTAGCTCGCAGGGAACGCGAGGTTTCAGCACTACGATGTAGTCGTCGCGAGAGAGGCAAGGAGTTTGACGCGGACGCCACTTGCGTTGCTTCGCTGGCTGCGAGGACGGAGCAGAGGTAGGCACACCGCCGGAGGGATGGCGCGCCGGCGTTCCTTGCAAGGCTGGGGAATGGTGGCCAGCTGTGGCGTCTCGTTGTTGTTGAGACGCAGACTTCGATTTCGCTTGCTTGCGTTGCCACAGTTTCACCATGTCGTCGAGGTATTCATCTTCTGATGGCATAGTGTTTTCGGAGGATGAAAGCTCCATGGACAGCATTTGGCTTGAGGTAGGATCATAGCCCGTAACCACGTTAGCGGCCGCCATCGCCGGGCTGAGAGCCCTTAGCGAGGCGGCGTTGTAGCCGGGAGTGAAGGACGTCCCTCAAGTTGTCAAAACTGGACCCACCTGGACGAAGGTGTTGTCTAGGCGAAGCGGAGAACTTGGCGGTGACGATAAATCCAAGTTTCAGGGGTACCAAGGTGGATGTCCGCAGAAATAGCAGAAAATCTACGGAGGCGATGTGGAGTGCGTCCGTCACCATCGAGCGCTCGCAGCGCCCCCCCCCCCCCCCCCGGACTACAGAGTGCTGGCGATTTGATAACGTAGCGTTGGTGTGCCCTGCGTGCGCGTGCGTCAACGCTGTATTGAAGTGTATTGGGTCCTTCACGATGCGCTCACGGCTGTTTTTCTAGCTCCACGTATACCAAATTTGGTGTTACGTGACGCCAATGGATGATGAAATGCATGACTGGTACAAACATAATAATCCTGACACGCGTGTCATGTAAGAACATGACAGCATACTACATCCATAGCGGGCTCGCGGCCGTTTCGCTAGCTTAACATATACTAAATTTGGTATCCCATGCCGGGAATTGATAAAGAAGGTAAACGACTCATCCAAACATGATAATCATGATTAGGAAGTCATGTACAGCATCATTTTACCCCACCTCGTAAGTGTGCTGATTTTAAGGTGACATATCAACATTTCTCAATCGTGATTCACATATCATTCATTCCCATTGTAAGGTGGATCTGCCAATTTTCGAAGACATTTTCTACGCAGTTTCCAGGGATTCTCGCTACCGTTAGCTGTGTACAGATCTTGTTTTGTTGATCTAGCGTTAAAACTTCGTGAATGTTTCTTGTGTAAGTGTAAACCAAATTGTTAGGGTAAAGAATCGACGAACGACAGCACGCACTAGTTGGATGCACCACTAGTCTCTAAATCACTGGTTAACCTCTCAGCTACCCAACTGGAAGCTTTAATTTGTCCGAGAAACTTCTTGGCGTTGCAAACTGCTGGGTGATTCGTAGTCCACAGTCTGGTAACAGTGGCTGAAAATGTCAGCAGACACCTCATAGCTCTTTTCGCCTAACCAAAGGTAGTAGATTTCAATGTCTGAATAATTTTTAGGGGCGAACTTCCTTGTTTAGAAAAAGTTTATTTACAGCATGTACAGAACACAAAGGCTTCATACCATTCCAGTAACAGGGCACATATACATCAGCACATCTATATTTCACGACTAACATCACTACGTTACAGTGAAGACATTTGCTCTAATATACATGATTATGTTGGCATACATGTACACAAATATTCAATGTGATATCACGATACAAGGGTATAACGATACAATAGATCCAAATGAAACACAATTTGTAACAAATGAAATCATATATAACAACTCAACGGGCGCTGCTTAGCACCAAGTCGGTCGAAAAATGAGTTGTATCCTTTCGTGTTCCACCTTCACGAAAGGGCACGACCAATGCCGCAGAAACTCTTGCTCCCCGAGGAAGAAAAGCTCTTCAGAGAGGAACGCGAGGATCTCTCGTCTCATTCTCCCCAGTATCGGCCACAAGGCACGCCGGCGGCAATTGGCAGCTACGGCCTCACATCGGTTTCTCCACAGGCTGAACAGCCCCGCAACTATTAAGAGAGCGGAGAAGCGGCTACGCGGAAATCGGCCGTTGGACACGAAAGTTCGCACACCCTGTCCCCGAAAACCAGTATTAACCGCACGCCAAAAAAGGCGGGAAACCACACATTCAAACGTCGCATGTCGATTGGTCTCTACCATGACGCAGTTAGGGCAAGTGGAAGTGCGAACTACCTGCCATCGCTGCAATCGATCTCGCGTGGGGAGCAAGCCCCAGCCCAACCTCCAGACAAAGTCTCTGAGATGCCCTGGCAACACTGCGGCAGTTATTGGTTTCCAAGCGCGGTTCAATACAGATTGACGATGCTGGGGCACCAAGGGCCGTAGAAGGGCGGCCATTGTGTCCACCACTTTAGAATCGGCCACCTCTATCTCTGGGCACGTAGCTTCTAAACGTCGGTGAAATGCCAGAAGGGCTCGATATAAAGATGGTAATTCAGTTGATTGGGGACCTTTGTTTATTTGGCTATCTGGCAAGAAGACACGTAGTGATGGCCCCAGATGGTAGCGAGCCAGTGTCTGAGCGGGCATGTCATCATTGCTTAGTATTCGCAATAGAGTGCGGAGGCACAATGTGGAAGCCGCGACGGAAACGTCAGGGAATGCAAAACCGCCTTGATCTCGCGGTTGAGCTAACGCTGGACGCGATAACAATTCTGTGCCACCAGACCAAAAAAATGAACTGATGCAGCTTTGCACTTTCCTGCAGACGTGGAGCGGTGGTTTAACAGAATGGCAAAGGTACTTCCTTATGGCGTGGCTTGGGCGTCCCTCGTATGTAACCACCAGTGGCACATACCCGAAATAGGTATAACACTTGACCTCCAAGGTGGTGCCAGTGAGAGATTTCTTCTGTGAGTTGTTTAACAATAAAAAATAGTGCTCAATGTACATGCCAATGGCTTCTAATGGGGAATGAGAGACATGAGCATTCGGCTTTTAGTCAACGCGCACGCTGCGATCCGCATTAGTAGCCATTGGCATGTACATTGAGCACTATCGGACAAGAAAGGGATGCTACATTATACTCGCTGGGTGTAACCTCCTTAGCTTTAGAAAGGTTTAGCGAGCGTTGAGCCGCAGTGCCATGAATACAATGAACTTGTATATACCATGAATGAACTCAAGGTGGTTAAAAATGAGAAGTAGATACGAAGCGCAAGCCGTAAGAAAGTAAAAGCCGAATTCTCCTGTCTCTCATTTCTCATTAGCAGCCATTGGCATGTAAATTGAGCCCTATCTGACAGGGAAAGGTTGCTACGTTATACTCGCTGGGCGTAACCTCCTTGGTTTTCGAAAAGTTTAGCGAGCGTTTGGTCGCAGTGCCATGAATACAGTGAACTAGAATATACCATGAACTCGAGGTGGTTAAAGGTGGGAAGTGGACCCAAAGCGCAGGCCGTAAGAAAGTGTGCGTGTGCCACCTCTCGTTTAGTCCTTGGAATGTCCGCTGGATGGCGGTGCTTCTATATGGGGAATATATGATAAAAAGATGCGAGATGGCGGGACTTGGAGTGTTGAATAGATGAACGAACGGACACACAAACAGATGCATGGATGGACGCATGAACGGACGCAGGGGCGGATGCATGAAAGAACGTAGGGACGGGCGCACAAACAGACGCATGGACGGTCACACAGACGGACGCATGGACGGACGAATGCTTCGCCCCACTCTCCATCATTCACTCCGTGGATATGCTGCCATTTTTTTTCAAGAGGCATAACTGTCCACTCGTTCTTTTAAATTTTATTTCGACAAAAAACCTCACAAAACACTCCTCTTAGTCGTTGTCTTCACGATTATTTCTATCAACGCACCCTGCCGGATAGGATCACCGAGACCACAAACCGGTGAAGATGATTAAACAAACATCACGAGGTCTTCTTAGCAATGTCAAATACCTGATTCTGCTTTACGCAAACGTCGATGTGTATACTGGAATCAAGCTAACTATCTCAAGTGAGGCCTACCTTCTTTAGATGAACTACCTTCTTTAGATGTGACTCGAGAAAGTCACATGCCAAAATTTACAGAGGTGACCTGCTCGACAACATTCGTGGTTCTTACCTCCACACACGGGGCTGTTTTGTGAGTTTAGTGATGTTTATGATCATTGGTATTTGTGTGCTTGTCAGTATGCTTGCCGGTAAGTACGCTATGCAAATCACCCTGCTGTTCTTGAGAAGTTGAGACCATGTGTCACAATCGGTACTGACGGCACTTACGCTGAGCTGCCCAGCAGTCGATCTGCCAGGCATGGGAGAACAGGGTGGTGGTGTCGTGCGCACCACCTTGCCCAACGATATACTCTTGTCTATGGATGCCCGCCTTGACAGTGGTTCACGGGGATCAGGCCACGGCTCGTTCATGCTGTCCGCGGGCGCTTCCGGAGGAGCACCTTTTGAGATGTCATGTGAACTTTCCTGCAACGTATGAGACGCATGTAATAAAAGACCCTGTTGTTCCAGTTAGGAATGCCTGCACTGTTAAACCATCTGCAAGACCATTTTGAGGAATAGTAGAAAAAAGTGCTTTATACTTATAGCCTGCCTGAAATGCTATAGCAATATCTGGTGAACCTAAGACAGAAACAAGGCTTATCTTCAAGCGCAGCAGCCAAAAGTTCAGACAAACTGCGATATCAATATGCTTGTGTCGTGACAGCGTCACTATTTAAATCTTTGTCAGCACATTGAGTCCCCAGTAAACTTTTCACATAATCACAATGTGACAGCGGAGACAGCAACTTAATTCAAATCGGCCTAGAATAGTTAGAGTAATGAACACTCGCGATTCAGAAATATTTTCAATAGGACTATAGAAACAATGTATGTTAGGTCCAGCAGAATTATATGAGGTCAAAGAATTATAAAACTAATCTTTTAAAGCGAGTTCAAATCAGTCCTCATAGTGAAAACATAGTAACTGTGCTGGTCAAAGCAAAAGAGAGAAGAAATTGAAGGTTATTTTAATCATAGACTTATTTGTTGGGTAGAGGCACTCGCACGAGGGCATTCGTGTACCAAGTATGCTGTCTTAGCTTAGCTCTGACAGAAAAAAAGAAAAATAATTTTAAGGCTCGTTTTTCGTTTCTCTTTTTTCTTGCTCTCATATTTTTTTCATATATAGCGTGGACCTCCTTCTCGCAGACTGGATGCCGTCAGGTGGATCGAGAAAAGTTACTGATCAGCTGCCTGCTTGTAAAAAAATCGCGTGCTTCATGACACTGACAGGCAGAAAAAGTTTCACACTCACCACCATAGACTATTGGCGCTGCCTAACATTACTCGATTTAAATGCCCATTCTGGATGTTTCAGCAATAAAGCACCAAGTAATGAAAACTAATAATGAGCGGTACTTGTCTCCAACTAGAGCATTATTGTTGTGAGTGATATAAAGCACGTCAGAATATTTTTTGATCTGCCAAGCTCTGTAATTGACAAAAATTGCGCAATTAGGTTTTGAAATGTTGACTCTACAGTACAATTTTCAATAGAGACCTCGTAGCGTTCATTCAGAAAGAGTAAAACTTCTAATCTGCGGTAAGATGACGGCGCTGCCTATTTTGATTCAGTCTTTGTTTAAAGTGCAAAATTCAAACAATACAATGTGATTGGCGCTCAACGCACGGCGATATTAGTGCACTTAAATGTAAATACAAGGAATTATCAGACTGCTCACGCACGAAGGTCGCTTCAGCAAGCTATCGGTGACTTCGATGAACGTTAGGCGATGGTAAAATGGTGACTAAAAAAAACAGCATATCCACGGAGTGCATGATGAGGAGTGAGGTGAAGCGGCCATCCGTTCACTTGTTCTTGCTTGCGTCTGTCTGTGCGTCCGTCTGTGTGACCATCCATCCGTGCGTCTGTCTTTCTATGCGTCCGTTCATCCATGCATCCTTCTGTGCGTCCATCCGTGCGTCCGCCCTTCTGTGCGTTCATTCGTGCGTCCGCCCTTCTGTGCGTCCGTTCGTCCGCGCATCCGTCTGTGCGTCCATTCGTGAGTCCGTCCCTACGTCCGTCCGCGCCTCCGTTCATCTAGTGAACACTCCAAGTACCACCATCTCGCATCTTTTCATCATATATTCAGCATATAGAAGTACCACCATCCAGCAGACATTCCAAGGACTAAACGAGAGGTAACACTCGCGCACTTTCTTACGGCCGGCGCTTCGTGTCTACTTCCCACCTTTTACCACCTCTGTTTCATGGCTATACAGTAGCTCATATTCATGGCACTACGACCCAACGCTCGCTAAACCTTGCTAAAACCAAGGAAGTTACGCTCGGCGAGTTCAACGTGGCAACCTTTTCTGATCAGATAGCGCTCGAAGTACGTCCTTCTGATACTATTTTTTTTTAGTAAGCTAAGAAAGATTCGCCCCCAAAAGTTCAACGAAAAAGTGGCTGTCACGTGCATGCGACTGCGATACGAGACCTGCGGAGGCAGCATTGGACGCAGTGCTGGCATTTCTTTACTTTTCGAGCTAACTCTAAACAAGACAGAAGGGGATATGGTGAAATGTTTATCATTCGCCTGAAAAAAAAAAAAAATGTCGGCACTGCGTCAAATACTGCCTGTGGTCTCGCATCAAACTCCTACGTGGCGGCCGCTTTTTCGTCAAAGCTTCTCGTTTTTTTTAATTGGTACGATCCTACTACCGCTTGACGTCCATCATCACCAACAGCATGTTCAAGCGGCCTTATTGTGTGAGCAATCTTTGACAATTCCCTGAACTTACATATGGGGGCACTAAAACGTGACGTGTTAGGTGGCAACCGTATTGTAGTCTTTTAAAATTTCATGCACTTTAAACAAAGGCTGGAAAAATTAAGCAATACAGTTATCTTACCGCAGATAAAAAATATTATTATGTCTGGTTAAGCGTAACAAGTTTTATATAGAAGATTTTACTTTAGAGTCACAATTTAAAAAGTTCATTAAGCCAATTTTGTTAAGTGCCAAGTTTGGTGGATGGAACACAATATTCTGACGGGCACTACATGGCTCAGAAGAATACTGCGCCAATTCGAGACACGTAGCTCTCATGCATGATTTTTGATACTTAGTGCTTTTAAGCTGAAACACCCTTGATTGATTGATATGTTGGGTTTAACGTCCCAAAACCACCATATGATTATGAGAGACGCCGTAGTGGAGAGCTCCGGAAATTTCGACCACCTGGGGTTCTTTAACGTGCACCCAATCTGAGCACACGGGCCTACAACATTTCCGCCTCCATCGGAAATGCAGCCGCCGCAGCCGGGAGTTGAACCCGCGACTTGCGGGTCAGCAGCCGAGTACCGTAGCCACTAAACCACCGCGGCGGGGCAAGCTGAAACACCCTGTATACCCTATAAATTGGACTGGGGGGATGACCACCTCTGTAGATCAGTTGTTCGAGCATCGGACGTGTCATGATTCGAAGGTCGCAGTTTCGGTCACTGAATGCGGCAGCTTGTCTTTTCGTCCACTTTAGTTTTCCACGTGTATATCCCAATTACTACAAGCCACATACCGAACAATTTATTAGGTTTGACTGTCAATTGGTTCTCAATAAGGTTGTGTCTGCACAACGACCTCTTCGATTTTGCTTGTTTCGTTAAGAAGGTGAATTGGTGGTATTTCTTCGTGTTCCGCTGCAAGTGTCGTGGAAAGAGGATTGTCTCCTGTCAGCAACCATGTGTGAGATATCGACGCTATCTGGATGTAAAGTGGGAAAACGAAAGCAACTAAAGCTTACGTAGAAAGTAGAGCCACTGGCAGCACCACGCCGTCTTAGCGAAGCGTAGGAAACAACCGCTTTAGTTGCGATGACAATTATATGGACACTCTGCGCTGAATTTCACCACCGGCCCCAGCGTCGCCGTCGCTCCCCGTATATGTATACGTATCTATATATATGAAAACGAAAGAAAGATAAATAAAACTCGTGCTCATGGTACCGAACATGGGACGTCTCAGAAATGAGTGTGAAGGGTTAACCACCAAGCCACTGAGGAGCACGTCCTTCAATGCTCAAACGGCAAGGTATTTATATCTACCACTTACCGCTGGTGATAGGCATCTCAGGGGGAACTATCGTGCTTTCAGCATTACCAGCAAGATGGTGCAATGAGCGCGTGGTGGCGCGCGTTCTTATCTCCGACGCGTACTTTGCCCCTCCTAGGGGACAAAGTGGGTGGTCGCTCACGCATCCTTATCTCGTGGAGGGAACGATCGTATGTCTTGACTGGCGTTGAGCTTTCACCAGAACGTTTCTCTTGTAGTTACCGGGTGCACAAAAGTAACTGCAATCGTTGCACCGTCTACGTTTGCGAAAAGGGTGGGCTTTTCAGACAAAGCGAAGTAACAACTGTGACGCTTATTCGCGTTCTGTATGTGAGCGCGTTTCATGCGTCATTTGTGCGTGAAAAACGCGGGGCACGTTTTGATCTGCTTACCATTCGGCGCGTGACCTTCCAATTTCTTGCTATCGCGTTCATTGCTTCACCTCAGCGGCAAAGCTGTCTCTTTCTTTTTTTTGTTCATAGCGTCACATTGTCAGCGCAGCGTAACCAATACTACGGTCTTTAGAATTACGTATCTGTGCTTTTATTTCAAAAGGCACACTACTTATTGGTACGTATTAGTGTTGTGCCTCAAATATGCTTAATATTTGATTGTTGATCGACAATGTTAACAATTATGAATGCAACCACCCGATCCAGATAGCTGGGCGTTGAGAAAGCCTTAAATTTTCGCCGGGTGGCTCAGTTGTGCGACAGACATACCGGCATACAGACAGGCTGACCGAAATTTCTGCGTTGAAGTATTCCAAAGAAGGCTATCATTCTTAATAAAGATAACAAATTACGGCGCTGTGTTCTTTGTTCATCCTGTCGTTTTAGCACTGCTTTTCTAGGGGTAACCATAAACCAACCAACTCAAATGCGCACCATACAACCTTGTAGGTTGCAGAAATATTCATCTTTAGACTTCAAGCTACTGCTGTTATGTGTAGCTGGACGCAGGTGCGATATCTTTGTTTTGTGTGCTCCGCCGGTAGGGGGAAAGGCCTCGTGTGTACGAAGAGCGTAAATTGCTCAGTGAGCCTTCAACATTGGCTAAGTGGTTTCAATATTCGAAGACTCAAGTAAAAGTCCGTTCCAGCAAATGGTTTTAAGTTAAATGGGAGATTGGGCTAGTTGGTATTTCATTATTATTATAATAAAATACCAACGCTGATGCTCGTCTCTTGTGCTCGTTGTCTAAATTTTTGCGCTGAGCGGTTTAATAATTGGTTTCTGTAGCGAGAAATCCAGTTGCAAGTAAGACTCGCGCGTTCACGGCTCTTCGTTTTGTGGACAGCTTTTGTTTGGTCCCCAGCTGCTAATTGGTATAGACATATGCGTTGTTTGAAACAAAGGGACTCACGCCATAGTCACCGAAGACCGAAGCACTCCGCGCAGGGGAGCTCGGTGCCGGTACGGTAAGAATTACGTGTCCCAGTGACACGTGCCGGTCTAGGGAGGCACGTCGGCTCAGCGGTTCTCGAGGATCGGCTTGAGGTTCCATGGCGCCGATTTCCATACCATGACATGCCTCCCTGATGGCAGCCAGGATGCCACCATCGTGCACTTGCTGCAGTGAAGTATTGCGATAAAAACAATAGGCGCATGCTTAATCCAATTCGTTTAATTGTATATAAATTCACCGGCTTGTTGAGGAAGAAGCTTTCGGAGCTGTGTTTGGCTCTACAAAACTACAGCCTAATGCAAGCCGTGAAAACTATACTAAAAGAAGCTGTATAGCGGGATTTGGTATATGTCACATAGAACGGCAATAGCGTCAGCAATTCGGCTGTTAGCTGCCATGCCCCAACATTGCCAACACAAGTGGAACACCGAGCGTTATTCCTTGTTAATCTCACTGAACATACAGAAACTTTAGGGAACCTCTAATTCTGGACGCACTATCACTGGGGGACGGGTTGTCACCACTATTGCTTGAAATTTTTGCGAGATTCTAGGTCGTGTTTGTCGCTACCGATTCAACGAGGAGTGTCAACCAGATACTCTGAGTGCAGGCTCGGCTGTCATTACTCGACCCGAAGTTTAGACATGCAGATAAGTGTTCCCAAAAGATTGCTGGTTAGGATAATCACTGCAAACTTCTGCACTACATGTACGTAGCTTCTAAAAGCCTCATTTTTATCTGTAAACGTAAATGCGATAGGAATGAAGAAAAAAATCACAGCATATTCACGAAGCGAATGAGGATAATAGGGCGAAGCATTCGTCCGTCCATTCGTCCTCGTGTCCGTCCGTCCGTGCATGCGTCTGTGCGTTCAAGAATGGAAATGGCGGGCGGGTAACACCAACGAGACGCGAGCCAAGGAAGCCGAGCACAAGCGTCTTTAACGCGCCCGCCGCTCTGCTTCGTCCATGCCCCAACTACGATCGGCCACGTACGCCGACTATCAAGGAGACAAAGAGGCACTCGTTCTCCGCGCACCCAGGCACAGCCCGTGCAGCAGTCAATCGGAGAGTTGCGGTACAGTGCCATCTAGAATATCCCCACTTAACTGGTTTGTATGTACTTTTATGAGACAGTGTCATCTACTATACTGTTCGGCAGATGCTACCTTCTTTCTAGTCTCTTCTTCTTTCGGTTACGCATGACGCATGACAAGGTTAGACTAAGAGGAGCTTCGCGCCTCAAACGGGCAGTATTTCACTGAAACTTCATCACTTCATCATGTCATTTGGGCAGCATGCGTTACCTGCGACGACGTTGACCGAGGAACTCTAGCAGTCGCCACTGTCCGTTCAACTAGACCGAATTGTGTGAAATTCACTCACGCTTATAAATTGCGTTCGGGGCTCGGTGCGTATCACCTCTCTCATGGACACCCGTCGGTCAATGACGGCCCTATTAGGCAAAGGTTCACGGGGGTCCACGGCTGGCTCGTCATCGTCGACATCGTTCATGCCGGCTTGCTTTGTGTCCTTCCGAGGAGCTGCCATGTCCTTCTGCAAAATGCAAGAAAGACCACCTTAAGAACAGCAAAGTTCGAGTATTGCCTGTAACGCTGAACTTAACGGGGTCTTCTCGACGCTGTCGGCTTCCACCATTCCTGCTGCTAGCCGCAAATTCAACAAGGTTTGCATGCATCCATGACACCAGAATGTTTCTACTCATCAGTGTTACCCGTGATTGGCCCTGCCTGTTGGATGTGGCCCCTGAATATCCGCCTGAGTTGTTCAATGGTTACGTTGCTGGGCTGCATACGCGAAAGTCAGGAGTTCAATCCCGAATGTGGTGGCCCCATTTCGATAGAAGCAAAGCACTAGAGGCCCGTGTGCTAGGCCCTGTGAGTGATCCTTAAAGAACACCATGTGGTCAAAAATTTATCGAGCCATCCGCTATTAATCGTACTATTATTACGGAGGCTTCCTTAATAATAATATTGTCCTTTTTACAGGTAAAACTTCAGGTAATATTGACTCCTTAAAACTGGTTAGAAATAATCCTTTACTCATCTGATGTGCTGCGTACATACCATTATTGTCGACTGGCTTCCTCCAGCGACCTGCTCCTTGGACTCAGATGCAGGAAGTTGTGCAGGCTTCGCGTCTGACGAGGTTGCAGCGGATGTGCCGTCAACTTGGCCCTTCGAGGTGTCTTGGTAAGCCACCGAGCGCTTCTTCCCTAAGTCCGGTGCCGAGTTTGTTGAACCTTTGAGGCTCAATGTCGAGTGGTCACTAGCAGAACCACGTTGTCCCAAATCTGCGCTGATGCTCGTTCCGCGCTCCATCAGTATACAGCCAACTCAAGATTAACTGTGAAATAGAATTTTTATCTCAGCGCACAACATCAGAAGCTTGGTACTGCGGTACACTTTGAAAAGCCTTTTATCCCTTGTCGATGGTGCAACGGCACGCAGGCACGAAATGAAAGGGACGAGCAGTGACCATTATACTATTTAACGCATGCTTATCTCAAGCACATCAGCGACGATCGCACATATACGAAGAAAAAAATGAGGAGCAAGAGTAGAACTTGCTATAAGGAAAACATTAATCACTTGCATGACTGTGCGAATGGCTCAAGTCAAGATACTGGGAGCTGTTTGCATAAGCATGCTGTCATTGCATAACGAGCCGTATCGTAAAATGAGCTAACCTAACTAAATTTTGTCAAGTGGCAGTGGCGGCTGCTAAAGTTAGAGCCTAGGTTGGCACTTCGGAGATCGTGTATGGCCTCTCGTCCATGCTCCTTTTGTTTTATTCTCTATATGTTTCTACTCTTTGTTTCTTCCTGAGGCGTATTCTTTGCCAGTTGACCCTATTCATTCGTACCATTCATCTGGCTATAAGTTTCGTATGCTATAAGTTCCGTATGCTATAAGTTCCGCATTCCGTAAAAAAGGTCAGTATAGTTATCCTACATTCTGTCTTTAAACTTCTTTGCCGTTTCAGAGTCGAAAATGCAGTACAAACATGCCCGAAACAGCCCCTTAATAGCAACCCTTTGTTCTTCCAGTCAAACAAAATAACTTAAAAGCTATTTTCAGTCCTCTTGGACTGAGAAGAGTTGTTTTGACAGAGAATAGAAGATGGCTCACAATAATGACCCAACCGCAACGTGATTGTAGCAATCCTGAATCCCGATAGCTTGCCCCGCCGCGGTGCTCTAGTGACTTAGGTACTCGGCTGCTGACCCGCAGGTCGCGGGATTGAATCCCGGCTGCAGCAGCTGCATTTTCGATGGAGGCGAAATTGCTGTAGGCCCGTGTGCTCACATTTGGGCGCACGTCAAAGAACCCCAGGTGGTCGAAATTTGCGGAGCCCTCCACTACGGCATCTCTTATAATCATATGGTGGTTTTGGTACGTTAAACCCCACATATTCAATCCCGATAGCTTAACACTGCACACACGCTGCTGACTAGAGCGATGTTTGGATGACGACACGCAACGCCTAGTTCACGCTGCTGAGTCGCCATGCAGTAGTTCGACGTGTCACCAACATCTCAGAGTGCCCTCAGTGCTGTCAAGGCTGTGGAGAACGGCAGACGCGTCCTCTTTTAGCCTCAGTGGCATATCCTGAGGTGTGTTCTACATGGAACCTGTACGCGTCTTCCGAGATACTAATTATGCCGAAAAGGCATTTAACTTCTCCCGCTTCACAAGGGAAAAAAGTACGATGCCCTTCAGGCAGAGGTTCCTGTCGCTAAAACTATAAATGCGACCGGAAGTTGCTTCGAAGTCGTGAGAGCTATGGTTAGCGTTAGTTTTTTGCACAGTCCAAGGGCTGAAAGTAGCCCTAAGTTTCAATGAACACAGTGCAAAGTATGAAAAAAAGCTATCGTTTCACAAGCTTCACCCAGTGGTATGGCTTTCTTATTGCTGTGAGGAGCGTAACATGGACGACGACAGCGTTAACGTAACCAACCTACCTGGCGTCACACTGGTCTTGATGTTGCTGGAGGACAGGGCCTAGGTTCGGCGAAATGAGATCGATTCCTGGCAGGTACGAATCAGTTCGTACTGCACGTAATAACGAGCACCTTCTTCTTTCTTCCGTCTAACGAGCACGTGCACATGAATGGCTCGCCACCATCCGGGATTGCATAATTTTGGCTACCATTTCAATATGTCCAGTCAATAGGTACGACTACATTTGCAGGTATGTACACAATAGATTTCTGCACTGAATATTCGCTCACATTGGCGTTATAATTTCGCGAGGAACGTAATTTCTGCAATGATTGACGCTTTCTAATATTTCTTGCACTGAAAGCGAAGAGCTGACTGCTGTCATCAAAACAGCGAACTCATTTTTTATCTACTTTACTCTGGAATAAAGCAAGCAGAAATAAAGGAAATAGCTTGCTCCACGTTGCGAGGTAAACAGAGAAGAAGCCATCATAATGCGCTGACTTCAAGTAGTCACTTTCTTTCATGGCATGCATTGTGTCCTGGAACATATAGAAGAGGCTACAAATTTTTCAAGCTCCTAACAGACCGTAGCAGATAATCTGAATTCTTAACAAGATCTCACACAAATGCTTATCTAATCGCCAATAGATGATGAGTGGTAAACACAGTTTATAAGTCTCAATCCCAAGGACCAGACAAACAAAGGGTAAACCAGGCATGGGTATCAGCTGAAGCTCACAGCTATTTGGACGGAGGTGGCCGCTAGACCCTGGGGGCGTAGAGCTTCTTATAAGTACACTACAGGAAACTCTGGTGCTAGTGTCTGTGGGAGCTGTAACGCATGGTACTTCAGCGAGCATGGGAATGATGGGTAATAAACGAATTTGTCTAATCTTCATACTTTCGACTCCATCTGGCTTCGCATGGTTCGGAGGTGCTTTGTCACGAAACGGCAGTCAGCAAATGTTCAGATGTTGCTCTCCCCCCATAACCTTTTAGTCTCACACATTCAAATCAGGTCACGAAGTTGAAAACAGTTTTTTATCCTAAACAAAACAAAATCACTGCAACAAACAAATTCGCAAGTTCGGTTGAAGCCTGCAAGCACGAAGATTCAAATCCACGTCCTACCCATCATTTTCAACGTTTCTGAACGATCGCAGTGCCAGAGTAAATTCTAGTTAATTTTAGGAAAGTCTAAGTCTGGGTGTGGGGAGCCTGGTCAACGAAACGAAGTTTGATTCGAGATCTCTCTCTGTATTCTCTCTCTTTGTATTCTGTTGTGTTTGTTTGGGTGCACGTTAAAGAACCCCAGGTGGTCGAAATTTCCGGAGCCCTCCACTACGGCGTCTCTCATAATCATATAGTGGTTTTGGGACGTTAAACCCCACAAATCAATCAATCTGTTGTGTTTGTCAGAGGATCATAGGGTGCCCTAATGACCCTCCGAGATAACTTTCTTGAGGGGCGCTCCTCCACCGCCCGTTAATCTCTTTGGTAATAACACGCGCGTTTCCTCTTTAAGGCCTTTAAATACGAGGTGAGCTGAGGTAAACAAACTATAATGGTGAAGTATAAATTTCTAATGTTGGTATGTCATTTGGCCGACCCACTGAAAGAAAGAAGCCCTTGTTTCGCGCATCCTGCAAAGGGAGCACATTTTTTAATTCTTGAAACAATGATATGGAACTCTCGGTGTACTTTAATCGTCGGCGTCACGATCATATCCAGACTACGTATACGTATGTACGTGTACCGCAGTATTCCTAGCAAGCGCCCCCTGTTTTTTTTTCGGGGGGGGGGGGGAGGGGACGGAGATCTCAAGTAAGCGCCTGTTAAGGAGCAAACACGCCACTCTACCCTGCGACCACCTTTTTTTTCTAGGTCGAGTATCGTTCTTTGAAAAAGAACCACAACAATGAGTCCACTGAATAAAAGGAAGGATTAACAATAGAGAAGGCACCGAAGTTGACCAGGCCCATTCTTGGTTCGCTACCATACGCTGGGGGAATAGGAGAGGGAAGTATAAAGATGAGAGAGAGAGGAATGAGAGAGAAAGTAAAGAGAGGAAAAGCTGTCAGTCAGTGGGCTGACGCATATGCAGTGGTGGCACTACACAAAAGTCAAAGGCGTTTACATAGATCCGTAGTTCTCAGAAAGCACAAGAGGGCTTCGACTGCCTTGCGAGCCGAAGAAAGACAAAGACGGTGTTCCAGCACCATCTGTACAATGAGGGGCCTGTCGTCAAGTTATTGCAACACGTAAGAAAGTATTTGTCTTTCAGAGGCAAATCGAGGGCAACGGCATAGCAGGTGCTCAATTTCTTTGGTGTCGCCGGCCTCGCATGCATGAGACATGTTATGAATAGAGCGTTTCATTAGAAGCATGGATGGGCATTTTTCTATATTTAGTGGCTCTCCCACAGCCATCTTGAATATTGGCCAGGACCGAGCAAGCAGCCCTCTCCCAAATCTGTTCGGATTATCTTTAACCGTAGGGGAAGCGGGTATAAATAAAACGAAAATAATAAAAAACTTATATGAAAAAATTCGAAGTGCCACTGGGCTTCGAACCCGTGACGCCTGGCTCCACTGCTGCCACGTTAGATAACTTTGAAACATTTATTTTTCATAGTATTTAATAGGATGTGTATTAAAATATTATACAGCGTAGAGTGTTTAGAAAAAGTGGGTGAGAATTTAGAGTACTATAAGTACTCTACTATGGGAGAACTTAAAGCCGTCCCGTTGGCATAACTCGGGATGATTTTGAGAGGAGTTACATAGCGACAATAAGCGTTCAAGCACTAGTGAAAAAAAAAAGCACTAGAAGGTCAAGACTCTGTAGTCTGGGGCGAGTTCTTCATCATTTGCTGCACACAAAAAGTGGCAAAACTAAGCACTTCACCAAGATAAGGTACCTGTGCAGCCTGAAATCAAGTCCATCGCAAACAACCTTTATGCGAAAAGCCATTCGGATGAAATGCCTCGTCCTTTGTAATGCTAACGATGAGCATTATTTACCTGCTGGCATTACTAAGATCTTGGAGGTGATCGGCGTGTTGAGTACCAACCACGAGATTGTGTTGTGGGCGCAGTGAGCGTCATCAAGGCACGCTAGCTTAAAGGCGACACTCCTAGATTTAGTTTCAACAGCTATTGAGTTGCGCACTAATAAGTGGCCCGTTTCTGCATCCACTGAACGCCGGGCAGGAAACGCTTCGAACGACACGCACCGCAAGAGGCGCAGAAGGGTGACTCGGAGTAGTGTTACGTTATATGCTCCTAAGCAACTCTAATTACACGTACCGTAGTTTTTAAGAAGTATGCGCTGGCATGGTCGACAATTGCAGCGCGGGGACCCAACATGAAGAAGGAAGTAACAACTGTGAAAGTTGTTCGCGTTCGTCCTGTGTACACGCGTGCGTTCTTTTCAAGCATCCTTCTTTCTGTCTCTTTGGTCACCGTGGTGCCAGTGTCGTTTTGTAACACTTGATAGTTGGCGCTCGACATGCGTTTCTTCTTTCCGTGCGTCCTTTGTGCGTGAGCAACGCTCCGCAAGTACCAAGTTGCTTCCCGTTTATGATGTGACGTTCTAATTTATTGCTATCGTATCCATTGATTCACCCTTGAAGCGAAACTGACTTTTCGAAAATGTTTATGCATGTTATAATTGTGTGATCAGTTATATTCCTGCGAAAGTGGCAAATCAAATATCTTTAGGAAGTGTTGCGGTAACTCGTTCTCTCTTTGACAGATTCAGTCTCCTTAATGTATAAGACTTGCCTGCCAAGTTTATTGGTTTACAAACACTGCCAGTCGTGCCACATCGGTATACTACAAGAGCTGATAACAACGCATGTTTAAACAAAATATTACATCTACTCTTCTTGATTTGCATCGCACGTATCTCAAAAAAGAAAGAATCAGTGATGTTTTAATTATGAAGATCAGATTTCGTAGTTAAATCTGCTTAATCTGGTAAAATATTGCAACGCCCCACATATTTTAGTCGGTATCCTGTCGTAAGCCAAATGCCATCATTGCTTTCCAGCTTTATCCGGAAGAAAATGTTCAGGAAGCTGTCTTGCTTGAAGAGAGAGTGAGAGGGAATATAATGACACGTGAAGTGAAGAAGTCGCCCGAGGAGCTTGTTTCAGCCTGCTTCTCCACAGCTGCAGGATGTAAAAGCTTACAGACAAATAAGAACAGTGGAAACAAAGCTGGACATTGCTTTTGTGAATGCGACAAATAGTTAGTCCAACGTGGGCAGTGCGGAACACATCCTATGTAGAATATATACGAGTGCTTTTTTTTGCGCGCACCGCTATTAATCTCTCGGCCGCTGACCCGCAGGGTGCGGGTTCGAATCCCGGCTGCGGCGGCAACATTTCAGATGCAGGTGGAAATGTTGTAGGCCCGTGTGCTCAGATTTGGGTGCAGGTTAAAGAACCCCAGGTGGTCGAAATTTCCGGAGCCCTCCACTACGGCGTCTATCATAATCATATGGTGGTTTTGGGACGTGAAACCCCACATATGAATCAATCGACCGCTTTTAATCTCTGTGTGATGAACAGTGGTATAGGAAACTATTGGTTATAGACGCTTTTTAGGCTACAAATTTCGCACAAAAGAACATACTAGTGGTGATGCTGCTGCGAGGTTTCCTCATTGACGACTAAATTTTGACGGGGTCTGATGAAGCTGATGTGTGTTATTTGCGGGTGAAAGATATTTACAATCCTAAATAACCTTCTATTTGGGGCGAATCGGTGCTCATATTGCTTAAATTGCTATGCTTAGATTACACCACTGCATGTCGTGCATTGGATTTTCACGCATGCGCGAAGAGGTGTTCTTTTTCCGTGTACGTTTCTCAGAATTGCATTAAACCCATGGCACATCGGCACTTCGCTTTTTTCTCTTCTGCCACCCTTTTTCACAAAATCTATTTTGCGCCACAGTGAAGTATATACAATGAATTCTAATGGAGTCAGACCGTTACGACAGCATGACGCAGGCAATTCTGTTGAGCCGATGAGGTCAAAATAATAAAAAGAAACATCCTTGGAATCTGTGACGTAACGGTGAAATTCAGGCACTCATGGCGAAGATAAATATTTCTCCGATAATTATTTATCAGTAAGAACCAAGTAAGTGTCCTCATTCTCATATCTCTGTAAGGAAAAAAAAATGCCAAGGTGTGGCAGAACTCAAAGTTGTCTTTAGCTCCCCGGTCGTTTGAGAGTATTAAATAAGGAATTCCACGTTCTACGCTCATCCAAATAACACTTGATACTTGATGACCTGCAGTCAAACCTCGAACGTCTGGCGTTTATTATAGCATGGGCCTCGTGGCAAAGAAGCCGAATATAGCAAGTATATATATATATATATATATATATATATATATATATATATATATATATATATATATATATATATATATGTGTGTGTGTGTGTGTGTGTGTGTGTGTGTGTGTGTGTGTGTGTGTGTGTGTGTGTGTGTGCGTGTGTGCGCGTGCGTGCGTGTGCGTGTGTGTGCGTGTGTGTGTGTATAACTCTTTGAGCACATTAATCAAGCGTCACTACACAATGAAGTTGAATACACGGCAGTTTGATATCGTTCTTCGACCGAATTCGCAGTAATGTCAAACGATCGCGCTGCTTTTTCATATTATTGTTTTTTTTAAGTTTCATTCCCCTGGGACTTCAAAAGAAAAGAACGCGAAAGTATGCAACACACTACAAATACGAGTTCTACAACCTACGCGGAACAACTATCGTCCTCCACGCGGGCTAGTGCAACGAAAAAAGACCAAATACTTTTAGCTGTATCCCAGCCAGGTCCAATATTTGAAGTATCGTAGGAAAATCTGGAGAGAAAGAAATGCCCACTATTCTCTTCTTGAGTGCGCTGGAAACGAGGCTAAGTAAAAACAACATCACCTCAAATGGATATCCGGCCCGTGTCTATTGTAATAGATTGCTATCAGCTCGCTGGAAAGAGAATTCTCCACTCGAAACGGTTCCCCTAAACACTTGCGTTTGCGTTTCTTTTTTTGTGGCCAAGTACTGTGCAGATGTAGTTTTATGTGAACCGCTATTGAGATGATTGCCTGAACTCGGCGGTAGGCGCGCGTATAGAGGTGATTTCCTTTCTGCCATTCCCATCAGAATTTCGGCGATAAATTTAAATGAATGGTTCAGTGTTTGGTATGACAATCACCCGGCGGACTGGCGAAGTAAGCTGATTATCTTTTTTTTAGAGAGAAACCACTTTATTGAAACAAAAGCTGCTCTGTTAAAATGCGTGGGCTGCCACATCTCGAGGGCTCAACTGCCTTATTGCAGCTGGCTGGGTCTGAAATTTTTTAGACCATAATTGAACGTATGCTCGTTCTACGCATGCCTACACCAAACAGCTTCTTTGGTCGTTCGGCGCAAGTGTCATGCTACGTACACATGAGTTGCGTATAGACGTAGTAGAAACTTCTTTCATTCGTTGGCAGTGGCCATACCACGCTAAATGTGCCCTTTCTCGCCCCATCACCTCTTTCATTCGTTATTCGCAGCTGCTATAGAGTTTGTGTTAGACTGCGCCACATTATGTGTCTTCGAGCACTCGTCGTTTTTTCCTCGTGATCGCTAATGCATGCACAGAAATGTACGAACATTACGGGTCGTAACATTTTTTTTATCCGCAGCAAAGAATTCCACTAATTACGGCATCACCGTCACACTATCGTGGCCACCTTGTCTTTCTACCGCCGTAAAACAGAAGTTCGAGTTACGCGCAACCCCTCATTTTTCCTATATAGTATGGTGTAACAGAAATGTCTCCTTCTTTCTCTGTCTATACTCGTCTGATGTGGCCTGCATGATTCATGTAATACAGTTGAAAACAGTTTCTTTTCGCTTTGTAATAGTAGCTTACCATGCCCAATGGAAGCACGCTTTAGTATTCGTACGCCTCTCATGGCCCTATAGTTATTTGGGGAGATGAATATTTCCGCGTATGTGAAAATAGGAACGCAAAAGTTCTGATAGGCCATAGCGGTCACTGTCTTCTCAAGACCGCTAGATGGCTCTCTTCAGCACGCACATATATAGTGCTCTACCTTAGCGAGAAAGGTCCCTTTCCATCACAGTTGATCACTTGCATGGGCGGCAAAACGAAGCTTTGTGTGCTTTTTCACATGAACTATTACTGAGGACCAACAGACGAAGGGAGGAGGACAAAAACAACAAGAGAAAAGGCAGGGAGGTTAACCGGGCACATGCCCGGTTTTCTATCCTACGCTGGGGGAGTGGGAATGGGGAGTATAAAGATGAGAGATAGAGAAACGAAAGAGAAGAGAAAGAGCCAAATAAAAGGGATTGTCAGTCAATGGGCTGACGCGTATGCAGCGGTGGCACTACTCCAAAGTTAAAGGTGTTCACACAGGCCTGCAGTCGTCAAAAAGCACAAGACGGCTTTGGCTGCCTTTTGAGCGGACGAAAAATGAGGACGTTGCTCCAGTAGCATCTGCATAGAGAGTGGCCGAACATCCAACTGTCGCAATGCGTCAGAAAGCTTCTGTCTTTCAGAGGCAAATCGAGGGCAACGGCATAGCAGATGATCGATGTCTTCTTCGGCGCCGCAGACGTCACATTCGGTATTATCGGTCAATCCAATGAAGGTTATATATGCTTTTGTGAAAGCAACCCCCAACTAAAAGCGACAAAGAAGCGAAGCTTCACGTCGATGAAGCCCGGTTGGAGGTCAAAGTTCCAGTCGAGGATTTATTTGGTAGAGTCCCGTATGTCTTAAGCTTGGGGTTCCACTTCAAAAGACACAGACTACGTGCCAGGTGACGAAGTGGCTTTGCAGCGTCCGTCCTTGACAAACGAATCAAAAGGATGTGCTCTTCTAGGTGGGATGTGGGAGCTGTGTTGTCTGTGGAATCATTGCCACTGATCTCACAATGACCAGGTAGCCATTGACCTCGTGGCCTGTTTCTGTGACGTGGCGAAGAAGCTTGACAACCTCGTACGTTAACTGATCGTGGCAACCGCGTCAAAAAACTGACTGCATGCTCTGTAAGGCTGGTTTCGAGCCGGAAAACACAGCCCATTTACTCGGTCTCTAGGATGTTATGTACTCTAGGGAACCACGCAAAGCCGCCAGTTCTGTCCCCGTAGACGTAGTGACATGTGACAGCTTGATTGGCAGGGTAATTCCTCTAGCGGAAATCCCCCCCGCGCCGCCAGAGCCAGACGCTGTGGTTGAACCATCGGTGTATACGTGCGCGTGGTTATTGTACATTTTGTGCAAGAGGTGCAAGCTCTATTGTTTTAGGGCTGATGAAGGCAAATTTGATTTTTTTCCTGTATTCCTGGAATTGAAAGAGGTACTTGCGGAAGAGTCAGGCACCACAGAGGATACACCGATTTCTCCGCAGGCGTAAAACCTGCCGTAAACGATGCGCACAGACAATTGCACTAAATTTCATGCGGGGCCTCTCAGTAGCAAGGGTTGCTAAGTGGTGGGAAGGATTTCTAGGGAGAGAGAGAATAAAATGAGGGAAAGACAGGGAGGTTAACCAGAAATAAGAGGATCCGGTTTGCTACCCTGCACTAAAGAAAGAGAGAATGGGGAATAAAAATGGGAAAGAAAGCGAAGAGCAAAATAGACGCGCGAAAGAGAAAAGAAAAAAAGTGATCTGAGGTGCTATAGCCTATTCAATAGGCCACTACCACACAACAAGTTTAACAAGGACTTCACTAATTTTCTGTGCGAAGACAGATTATGTCGCCTTTCAAGCACTGGCTGTTCTGACAAGGGTCTGCCGTCAAGGCGAGCTAACGCATGCCGTCTTTGCACGCTGTAACGAGGGTAGTGACGGAAAACGTGCTCTATCGTATCGTTTCTGCCGCAGTGATCGCAAGCAGCACTGTCTTCTATGCCGATTCGGAAGGCGAAAACTTTGGTGAAAGCGACATCAAGCCACAGTCGGCAAAGCGCCGTTGTCTGAAGTCGAGATAGTCCGGACGGAGGCCGAAGTCGACGGGACGGGTCCAGCCTACGCAGTCGCATGTTCCGTAAGCACTCAGCGTTCCACAGGGATCTTACTTCGTCATTAGCAATTTTCGGGATTTTCATTCTAGCATCAGTCATTGAAAATGGAATGGATTCTTCTTCGCCATCTTCCTGTGCTGATCGAGCAGCTGCATCAGCATGTTCGTTGCCCAATATGCCGCAGTGGCTTAGAAGCCACTGAAACGTGATTATGTATCCTTCGTCGAAGAGCTGGTGAAGTAACTCTCTAATTTTCAACACTAGTTGTTCATGAGGTCTCCGGCGTTAGGTGAACACCAAACACTGTAGTGCTGCTTTGGAATTCGCGCACACGCCCAATTTCTTGGCTTCTTGCTGTTTAATGACTTCAACTGCGCTACGTAGAGCAGCAAGTTTCGCAGCTGTCGATGACGTCTGGTGAGATAACCGAATATTCGTCGTGGTCGCTGTTGAGGAAAAGATCACCAACTTTGCAGACGCATCTACTTTAGTAGAAGCGTCAGTACATAATTGGTTATGCTCACTGTACTTCTCACATAACAAGAAAAGAGAAAGCTGCTTTAGCGCTGGAGACGAGAGCCGAGCTTTTGGCCGTACGCCTGGAACCGTGAGTTCAACATGTTACACCATGGGAGAGTTGCAATTCTGGACGTAGTTGTATATACCGTGGGTATGCGTGTACGATATCTCAAGACTGTCTTGCAAAATGAGGCACGAGGTTGGTCTTCTGACAGTGAGGCTAGATGATGGGCAGGGGCGCGAGTAAGGTACCACACCTGTGCTCTGAGCACTTCCATTACAATATGCGTCTTGAGCGGGTAGTCTACGATCACAATTGTCTCATCTGTTGACGAACATCGCAGTAGGCCCACACAAACTCGCAGAGCCATAGCCTGGATGCTTTCGAGAGTGCAAATGTCGGTTCGGCAGGTATTGGTCAACACAGGCAAGCTGTATCGCAGATAGCCGAGAAAAAGCGTCTTGTGCAATTGCATCATTGCATGTACTGAAGTCCCCCCAGGTTTTTCCTCCAACATACTTGAATAAGTTAGCAATGTCTGTCAGTCTCTTCTTCATGTGGGCCACATGTGGTCCCCAGGAGAGGTCTCTATAAATGATTTTGCCTCGAAATCTGTGCGTCCTGACATACGGGGCTGGTCGTCGATAAATATAGCGTAGGGCCACCAACCTCTCCTTACATACATTTATTTAAAAATATATATAGCGTATGGTCTGATTGGCTTTCGACTAAAAGCAATCAATGCGCATTTTTTCTGACGAGATCATCAGACCCTGTTCATTGAGGTACACTGATACTAACGTCGAAACTTTCTGAAGTCTTGCGCGTACCTAGGGTCTTGTCCCGCCAGAAGCCCAGACGCAGATGTCGTCAGCGTACATAGATAGCTTGACCACACACGGTAGTCGTTTCGCAAGACCAATGAGAACGAGGTTGAAAAGGGTTGGACTCAAGACGCCACCTTGTGGAACTCCACGAAGTGTGGGGTGTTTGGAGGTTGGTCCATCTGCAGTGTTCACAAACAAGGTCCGCCCTTGTAAATAACTGCGTGTCCAACAATACAGTTGTCCAGCTAGGCCCACTGACTGAATGGCTTCGAGGATGGCGTCATCAACAACGTTGTCGTATGCTCCTTTTACGTCAAGAAACATGGTCACAGATAATCGTTTACATGCTTTTTGATACTGGACATACGTCAAAGATCTATAACATTGTCGATGGAACATCAGTAATGGCAAAAACCAGCCATGGCGTTCGGATATATCTCGTAGTATTCAAGGTACCATTCAAGTCTGGCCAAGATCGTTCTCTCCATTACCTTTCCAACACAACTTGAAAGTGCGATCGGTCGGTAAGCGCTGATGTCCAGGGGAGGTTTGCCAGGCTTAAGAAGTGGTACCAAGCGGATAATCTTCCAATCTTGCGGAACGACGCCAGCCTGCCAGGATTCATTGAAGACATTAAAGAGTTCTTCTCGTGCCCGTTCACCCAGGTGGCACAGCATCCGGTAAGAATTGTCATCCGGGCCATTCGACGACGACCTATTGCATAGGACGAGCCCCGCATGAAGTTTCTGTGATGTAAACGGTAGATCCATGCGCCGGTCCCGTGAGTTAGGGATTCGGTTCACCCTATGTGGGCTTGTGTAAGTTGTCTGGCCCACAATGATAGCACAGAATAGTTCTGCCACCTCAGTTTCATGTCGGTGGTGAAAAAGTGCAAGCACTCTGAAGGAAAGCGCATCTGGAACAGAGCGTAAGCCTCGCGCAGTTCTCCATATCTGAGACAGTAGTTTATGAGGATCTAGCGACACAGAGAATTTCCTCCATAGTTGGCTGTCTAATTTGTCGAGGTGTTGTTGTATCTTCTTTTGGATGCGTCGGGCTTTTCGTGGATTGTCTGTGGAATCGGTGCGTCGGTGTCTCCAGTCGGCACGACCGCAGATTGCACGAAGTCTCTCTAGCTCGAGGTCAAATTCAGAGTACTTCGTAGAGCATAATATTGTGCGCGAAGAATTCCTAGCATGTTGCCTGAGGTACGTACGCATCGTTTCAATGGTGATGTGCGTCGGGATCGAGTAGTCCTGTGCAATGGCAATGGTTTCAGCCGTCGATGCACAGCGGGGTAAACCAAGGCGTATCCTAATAGCCTGGGCTTGAATATTTTGGAGTATGTGTAGGTTAGTTTCGCACGTGCTAGATATAACAGGTAGGCTGTAGTACAGGAATCCAATAAATAATACCTTGTACAGCTGTGACATAAACTCGACAGACACTCCCCAACTTTTTTCAGGCAAGGAACCTGAGCAAGTGACAAATGGGGGTCAGCTGCTTTATCACGTATATTACAAGGAAAGTATAGGGGATGTTATTAGTAATAAATGTAATGTATATGTGAAGAAAGGAAAGTGGACGAAATGATAACTAGCCGTGGGCAGGGACCGAACCTGCGACCTTCGAATAATGCGTCCGACGTTCGACCAATTGGGCTACAACAGAGGCGAACCCCCGTCCGCGCTGTGTGGTATGCGCGCTTAAACGTGGGAGCCTCAGACAGTGCCACCATGACGGCTATTGTGGAACACTCTTTTTGTGCCTGTTGGAGCCCCGCAGCGCGTGACCTTATGACGGGCTGGCAGCTGATCAATAATCTCCCGCATACTACGTGAAATGATGAAGTCCGCCAGAGTGAGACCCTCGCTATCAACGAAGGAAAGAAATGAATACTTTAGGGCTCGTTTGCCCTTTTTAGGTACCATATTATTGAAAACTAACAGACAACACTGCCAAGAAAATTATATGGCGTGTTATTAGTTGTAAATGTTATGTAAACGTGAACAAAAATAAAAGTCCACTTTCGTTCGGCAGGAACCAAACCTGCGACCTTCGAATAACGCGCCCAATGCTCTGTAGCAGCCGTGGTAGCTCAGTTGATAGAGCATAGGAGGTGTTATGAGAGGTAGAGAGTAAAGCACAGCGAATGAAGATTGAGAAAGACAGAAATAGAGTGGGAGGATGCCGAAAGAAAATGGAAGAAAGAGCGATCATCAAGGCAGCGCAATAAATACATAGAGCGGGACAAAGATAGGAAGCAGAAAGAAAGGAAGACACAAAAATAAAGTGTTCAAAAAGACGGGGATAAAGTAATAGAGACAATCGAAGGGAAAAAAGTTAGAAAATCAAAGAAAACAGCGAAAAAAAGAGTGGAAGAAAGAATTGATTGATTGATTGATTGATTGATTGACTGATTGATTGATTGATTGATTGATTGATTGATATGTGAGGTTTAACATTCCAAAACCGCCATATGATTATGAGAAACGACGCGGTGGAGGGCTCCGGAAATTCCTACCACCTGGGGTTTTTTAACGTGCACCTGAATCTGAGCACATGGGCCTACAGCATTTTCACCTTCATCGGAAATGCAGCCGCTGCAGTCGGTATTAGCCTGTGACCTGCGGGTCAGTAGCGGAGTACCTTCTACTAGACCACCGTGGGGGTGGCGGCGAAAGAAAGGAAAAACTAAACAGAAATAGAATATTTGCCAAGTCCCATATACACATGGAGAAATATGTAATCCACAGAGGGGCGACATGTCCTTCGCTGTGAGACGTCCCCCGCTACGCCACCGATTTGCGAAGAGAGGGAAGACCACTCAACCGCTTGTCTACCCGGTTCCCTCATGGCTATGTGTCTCAACCACTTCTCACATACAGGGATTCGTGCTGGGGCCGGCAAGTAAGAGACGCTACGACCTGTTTCTGTTTACTGATTCATTTAATTTATTACTAACTGCAAACATAATATACCCGCGTACATCAACCACTACACAAAATTATAACACATGACTTACACACTTGCGACGTGCGACGCAGGATACATAAGGAAAATAACTTTGACAATACAATGGTGCGACGATACAAAGTAAACGCATGACGACACAAATGATGAAGTTATCCATGAATAAAACCGCGCAATGTCTCAACACGCCACCTCCCTTCCCGCAAAGCTAATCTAAATAAGGTGCATAAAGTTCGTCTCACGAAAGGTCCATGTTGACGGGGGCCCCGGAGCTGGCTGTTCGAGTCGGGGCTCAGGGCTTCTTCCTGGGGTCATTGTCTAACTCGTCAGCGTCTTCATCGTCTTCGTCATCGTCGTTTTCGTCGTGCCTCTAGTGATTTCCATCTTAGCCTTCTCTCGTAACGTTTCATTCACTCACCTCCTATCCCTAACTTTCATTTCTCATCGTACCGTCCTTGCCCCAATCATCATCTCATCACCTCTCATCGCTATCTCTTCGCACCCTTATCTTCCTTTTTCATCCAGTCTCTCTACCATCTCGAGCTCATCGCATCGTATCTCTCACTCCGTTGCGATCTAGGCATTCCTCAGTCTCATTTACTCTGTCTAACGTTCGGTCTACCACCGTGTCGACCAAGACTCCGACAACTGCATCCTCAGAAAACCCATTCGCAACCAACTCCATATCTGCAACTCCTACTGGTAATGCCTCATCGTCTCGTGGGACCTTCGAGGTAGAAACCGCAGCTAAACCGTCTCTATCCGCTCTAGCAACCTCGATAACTTTTGTTTCACCCAGTGGCACAGGCGTGCGAGCGTTCTCCCCAAACACACACTCGCTCAGTGGCGGAACATCCTCCTCGATCATGGAAATTACATTAACCACATCCGCACACGGTGAACCACGACTCGTTCTTACGGAGCTTGTTTCCTTGCGAATATTTACGACCGCGATTGACCTCTGCGCGTCAACGTCATGAGGAAGAGTTGCGTCTAAGTTTCCAGATTCGAGTTTTCCCACCATCTCATTGCCTTTGTGATTGCGGCTGCCACCCGTCGAATTCCACTTTCGTCGTCGGTACCGGCGGCATTCTCGCCGAATGTGACCAAACCTGCCACAGTTTTAGCACTCGCCGGGATAAGGGAGTTGCTTCGCGAATTCCTGCCAATTCTGTTTCACTTTATAGCGTACTGCCAAGCTCTCCACAAGTTTTTCGAGGCGGTAAAGGCGGCTATGCATCTCATGAATATTCGTGTTCTCTTCTGCGTAACGGACGGGTTACGTATGGCTCCACGACACTTTCTTATTCTGCTCCTCCTTGTCCGCTATGGCAATGGCCTCGTCAAATGTTTTCGGGTCCCAAGAGAGAACAAATCTGCGGACAGGATCCTTCAGGCCTAATAAAATTTGCGAGAGTAATTGTTCGGCTAGAATTTCGCGGCGCAGTGAAGCTTTCACCGGATCCTGACTATCGGAGCTCGGCAGGGTGGCGGTCCCGAGGATGCGCAAGCGACTTGCAAATGACCGCACCTCCTCATCTGCCCTCTGCCTCGCGTTTAAAAACCTTTCCATTTTAAAGACAAGTGGCTCCGTATCGAACCTCTTGAGGGCCAAATATTTGAACTCAGAAAAAGTTACAGCCGCAGCGACGTCATCATCCCACCAGGCAAAATCGTGCGCCGCGCCTACCATCTTGCATCGTGATATGCAGACCAGCTTATTATCCCGCCATCCACCGTAGCGGGGGACGTCTCAAGTGGTGGCAGCGGTAGGATTACTGCTGGGGCAACGGTGCGAGATTTTACCCTTGTACTAGGGAAGGAGGCGGCAAAATGAACGAGCAGACTACCAAGATGACCGACAGAGACGACCCTGCCGCAGCGCCTGTGCCGGGTCCGGTCTGATCTTCCGTCAGCCTCCGTGGCTCCAGGGCTCATTACTGCGTTCTGCGCGGATGGCCACCCGCGGCGTTGAACGACGAAGAAGCGGCGGCTACGGAGAATTTCGCGGGAGACACCGAGCTGCATGGAGACGTCGAGACTCGTTCTGGACATCGGCTCGTCAAGTACCAGAAACCAGGGCAATTCGTTCGGCCGAAAACATCTTGGCCCAACACTGCAAACTCCGGACGTTGGCCATTACAGACGACGCACTTTGTCGGAAGCATCGGGACCATTGTTCGCCCGTAATTAAAGTGTCTTCGGACGGCTCGCCCATCTCTCTCCCTGAGGCTTGAGTTTGAACATTGTTACTTGCTCGGCTTTGTTTGGGAGATGGTTTTCTACTGGTGTGGGCCGGGGGCGGCCATCGAAGATGATACACTCCGACTGACAAGAAAATATGCCGCATCGATAGTGGCGATTGGTTTGGTGCCCCCGTAGGGCAGAGTCGGGTCCTACAAAAAGGGACTACGAGGCGATACGAGGAGAGTCAGAGAGACGGAGCATTGAGATTGAGATGGTAGAAAGACGGAAGGGAAAAGGAAGATAGCGGTGCGAAGAGATAGCGATGAGAGGCGTTCAGATGATGACTGGGGCAAGGGTGGTACGATGAGGAATGAAAGTTAGGGATAGGAGGTGAGTGAATTGAACGTTACGAAAGAGGACTAAGATGGAAATCACTGAGAGGCACGACGAAGGCGACGATGACGGAGACGATGGAGACGCCGATGAACTGTACAATGACCCCACGAAGAAGCCCTGAGCCCCGACTCGAACAGCCAGCTCCGAGGCCCCCGTCAACATCGACCTTTCGTGAGACGGACTTTATGCACCTTATTTAGATTAGCTTTGCGGGAAGTAAGGTGTCGTGTTGAGACATTGCATGGTTTTATTCATTCATAACTTCACCATTTGAGTAGTCGTGTGTTTATTCTGTATTGAGGCACCCCTGTATGGTCACCGTTACTTCGCTTATGTATCCTGTTTCGCGTGTCGCGAGTAATTGCTGATGTGTTACAATTTCGTGTAACAGATATGTCGTTCACGGACAGTATGTGTGTACGCCATTTGCACTCGCTATTGAATAAATGCGTCCATGATTAAAAAAAGATCATGACGTCTCTTACTTCCTGGCCCCAGCACGAATCCCTGTATGTGGAAAGTGATTAAGATACATAGCCAAGAGGGAACCGGATAAAAAGGGGGTGGAGGGGTCTTCCCTCTCTTTGGCGGTCGGTGGCGTAGTGGGGACGTTTCAGCTGTGCCAGGCTTTCCGTAACTTAACGCAAACTTCCAGATTTTTCTTGTTGTTTTTACATTTTAGTTATTCCCGGATCTCCGTTACCTGACGAGACAAAGGTGAGCCCTCAAGCATCATCAAGTCACCCCAGTTGAGTATTTTAACGTGATTTGATGGAACACAGGAATGAAGACACGTCGCGAGAACCTTGTATAATCATTCCGGCAAGTACATGGCGCCCTCTCAAATTACTTCCGCTGCATGTTCTGCATCTTCCGACGGCTTTGAAGGTGCCATCAATTCCGATTTAACGTCTCTGCAATCGCAGCACTTGTTTGTTTTAGCGGCGAAGCTTGCATCGTGTTTGCGTTTGTCCAACACTTAAAAAAGAACAAAACCAAGAAAGATTTTTTTTCCAAATATAAAACAATGTCGATTTTTTCCATGTTTATTTCTTTTTATATTCCCCATTCCCGCTCAAAAACTTGCTTCTTCGGCCAAATACTCTAAACAAATTCCATGCTTCGCTAATCTTGAATGAACGCCAAAGATTCTTTAGCAAAGGTGGAAAACAAGCAGAACCTAAGGAAGACAAACTTATTCAAATTGACTTTAATAAGCACGAGGCGTTGAACGGTATTTTTTCAGATGTCCTCACTGTAAATAACTAAAATTTAAACCTGCATCGAGAAGTAGTCGAGCAGGCTCCTTCGCACCGTCAGTCTATTGCAGCGGGGCAGCTTCTTATGAACTGCATGCACCGCCTCCTCGCAGGCTTATTTTCTTGCGCCCTTGCGTCCTCGGCAGACGTTGCCTCCGGGGTACATCGCAGATTGTTTTCCCGCGTAAGCCTGAGCCCCGGATAAAACGCCCCGAGCGTGTTGATATTGAAGCCGTGGATAATCTCTACAATGCGGCGCAGGGATCTGTGAGATGTCCGAAACAAAGGCGGGCACCCAGTGACGCGCAGTAAAAGTAAAATAACCGATAAAACTTGCAAGATGGCCCCCATACGCACCTGGTTTTTCTATTTATTTTTGCCAATCGATCTATTTTTTTATTTTTTGTCTTAATGTCTGGTCAAGCATCTATCAGGATTTCCAAGTTACAGCGAAGTAAAAGCTAAAGATAAATTATTCCATGGATACCATCACAGTAACTTATTGTAAGTGCACACTTGAATGTAGAAACAATATCGTGTGAGTTTGGAACTTGACCGCGGGAAACTGGCCGTTGTATGACTAAATTATTCGTTCGCTTTGTACACACGTTTACCGAGTAACTTCCCATGTGCTTTCATGCAACATTAAGAAGGCAGTGGACTCTCCCCACTGCTCTCGTTCGTTGCCTATCGATGGAGGTCCACGTTGAACAGCCGTCATGCGAGAACATCGGCGAACGTCGCCAATGTCAGTGCAACATCACTTATATTAAAAATCAGCATGTACGCCTTATTTAGAAAGTGCGCCTTTTTTTCTTGCTATTCAGATTTTTCGCGGCGTATCCAACGTCGTGGAAGAAATCTGCGAAATTCTTGGAGAGCCCAAAATGAGGTCATGTGACCCGCAGCATTGAGAAACGCGCGGTGTCGCTAGTGCTAACAGCAAAGCTTGACCTCATCAAAATATTTCTTCATTCATGTATTTTTTTTTCTAAATAAAGTTCACCGCGTTCTCAAATACAAGGATAAGTAACAAACACAAACCCCACCGAAAGGAAAAGACGTATTTTCCCGATTTTTCCAGACCTTTTCCTGACTCACTATGGTGATTCAGTTTCCTTGCTTCTTTTTTGGGAAGCACGCCTCCCCACAAACGGTCTCCCCTGAACCCCAGTTTACCAATCAAGAACGCCAGTCGACGGGGTGGCGAGGCGCGCTGGTATAAAGATAAGACGTCCGCAAGGGGATTCTTACCGTCTCCGCACCGAATCCCGCCATCTCCCCGGAGAACAAGTCTAAGCCAAGGACGCCGGCGCAGGCGTGAGTCGCACCGGGGTCCCGCGACAGGGACCATTTGCTGAAAGGATTATCCAATGACGCGGCGCCGACAGGTTCATTTGTATACACTTCGAGCGAAGAGAAGCCGGGGAAGTGTTGCGTCGAGAAACTACTCTTTTTCTGCGCAGGTGGTGAAAGGAAGCGTAATAAGGGCGCGCTGTAGAAACTACGTGACCCGGTTTAAACCCGAAATGGCGAGAATAGGAGTATGGAGTCCGAATAGACAGGGCGTCAGCAGGCGTTGCTTGGCGCTGACAGTCTGAACAGTGCGCTCTTGTGCTATAAAAAATCTGCAGTTCAGACTGTGCCTTGGGGACGTTTCGACGTAGCTTCGTTATGTTTAGCTTGCTGCCTGCACAGTTTTAATACTAAAACTAAGGCATTACACTTCTCATTAGGGGCGTATAAAAGGCGCCAAAGGCGGTGCATACGATTCGCACATGTAATAAGACGTCCAATGTAAAAATGAACAAAAAAGACTATAAAAATGTAACATGATTACAATAAAAAAGCAACCGCCAGTTTTGTGAAATGGAACAAGAACGCTGAACTGCAAACTGCACAGAAATAGAGTCTATATAGTCTCTTCCACAAAAGCCCGACGTTACAGCTACGTGCGCTGCACTTAAAGTCTAAAATGAAGTACCGGTGTATGTAGAGTTTGTAAGGAGTGTATTTTATATTACTATTACCTACAAATTAATGAATTCTTGACGAAAACGTCAGTGCTGCGTCACGATACTTGCACCAGTGATTTAAGGCACAAATCAACAGCGGATATAGTGTTCGCAGGTCCAAGGAAGGAGCTGCAGTAGTATTCACCTTTGAGCCAAAGCCTCGCTCAGCACAAGCTAACAAGCCTCGCAGACACATTTACCGTCGTTGTCAGCGCTGGAATAGGGCCCCTTAGCGAATTCGCATAGACGGTGACGCCACGTTTCTCTCTAGGTATTTTGGTGAGAAACTCTACGGGGGTGGGAAACGGTAAGAGATTAAGTAGTGTAAAAATTGTTGCTTGTGCTTGAGCAGTGAGTATAGCAAAGGAGGGAAAGAAAAGTGACAAGAACTAATTAGAGGCTCTGGGATAGATAAAAGACCACAGCAAGACCCCCAGCTCCATTTTATTCAGCATTCACTCCATTAGCGCAACGGTGCACAATTTTTTTAATTACCAATCCCTCTACCGCAAGTTGAAGTTAACTGACTCTTAATAGCCGCGACGAAGTATTAGTTTCTATTCAGCAGACATGTAAGCCTGCTTTTGTTCATTTACAATGCAAACAAAAAAGGAATTATGAAGAGCATGCGCTAATACAAAAGTGTACTAACGTAGTGTTTATGGCACCCTATAAGTTGTATCGATGTTGCTAGACTCAGTTAAATCTCTCAAAGGAAGAGTATATGTTTAGTTCAACTGTTATCGGTGTACATGCAGTTTAGAGTAAGCCAACTATAACTCTATGTGCTAACGTGTACATGTACAGCTTGCATAGGATACACCCTAAAAAAATATGTCCGTGTTAAACTCGTGACTTGCATACGTAATACTTATGAGGCTACAACAGAGTTGATTACTGGGCACCAATACACGACAAAAACACATTTAAACAACAGAAAAGTGCCATAAGCCGATAACCATCCACTTGTCCAAAGAATGTACAGAGCGTAATGATCCAGAAGTTGGAACACCTTCATGTGTGCACGTACATATGCATAGGAACCACCCATACTGATGAACGGTACGTAAGGTTACACAATAGAGAACAGGCAGTCTAATTTACGTACAGATGACATATACAATTATTCGCAGCAAAATCATTAGTTTATCACAAATGTTAAAATTAAAGAAGAAGGGGTGGCATAAGTCAACACGGTGTGCGGGCACTCCGGTTTTCGAGGTAATAGCACGTCAAAATGCACTGGAGGTGATTGTGGCATCTTCCCGAATGACACGCCAAGCGGATGGCCAGCAAATGACCACCTCGCCTGCGGCGCTTCTACCAGAAAAATAAAATCTGCACCAGAACTAGGTCATAATTCATCCTGAATATGCAGCCTCAAAAGCAGGCTGCTGCTGCTGACACCCCCGGACCGACGTGCGTCAGAGACAAACGAGCTCTGCGCGTCACGCAAGAAGACGTCAGACTACCACGCACGCGGGTGCCATATGGGAACACTCGAACACCTCGATGAACCGGGGCAGCGAGCAAGAAACGCGCGCGGGTACTCCAGGCGACCGCTGGTTGCCCGTCAAGAACCCACGCTGTGGCGGTCCCCTGACGTGTCGTACTGAGGCCTGCAGGACAGAAGGCAGGGCCACCGGAAGAAGGTGCGCTGGACGTCACGCCAGAAGGTGTCCCAGTTGGCCGCGCGCCTTTCGGCCGCGTACGAGACCCTCAGGTCAGCGTATAGTCGTTGTGAACTCCCTTCAGCCAGAAGTATATTACTCGGGTGCCTGGTTGTCCTGCGGCCACTCCAGATTGATGTTTATCTCAAAACGTGCCAGGGAGTCAACGCACTGGTCGTATTGCAGGAACGCTACCTGAGGGTCAATTGATCGTAGCATGTCATTTTTGCGATAGCGACAAAATCCGGGGTTCGAGTAGGAATCAGCCGAGGTGCTAGAGTTGACATTACTGCCCGATTCGTAAAAAAGATGGATACACTTGATAGTGGCTGAACAACATCAACGGTAAAAATAATAAATTCCGCACTTTGACGCACTAAAAACAGGTCACTTTAAGCGTGCCGTAGTGGGGGTAGGCTTCTCTAGCCCGCACACCACGTTGCTCTACAGTTCGAGCAATCTCTTTCTCTGATCACATTCTCGAAAAGCAGAGCAGTTGTGCAGTTACCTAAAGTGCCACTAGGCCAACCTCTCAGCTTTTCTGCAAATATAAACAGTATGGGAGCAGCGGCCCTGAGCGTTCTCACAAGAGAAGGAAGAGGAAGACGACGATTGGGTGTGCGCGGAGTAGCACGCGGCAGCCACTGGCAGCGGCAGCCCGTTGCTCACCCTACGTGGCAAGATCCTTCGCAAGACCGTTCGATAGTGTCGCCTTCAAGCTTGCCTGTGATAAACCTGCTGGGGTGTTCTTGGTAGAGAATTGAGTGGTTTTAACTTTCTGTCTTCTATTTTTCTGATTCTATAGTTTATCTGTTTCTGAATCTAACCATATCTCTAGTGCTCATGTCGACTACTTCTCCTGGCCAGACGCGATCTGCCTGGTCAGCGTCCCTGCCATCTAATGAATTGCCACTAGACTCCTTTTTTCACAGTGGTATCGACAGCATTCCCGTTGCACTAGTACCTACTAATGGAGGCTTCATGAGACTTACAAACCCTTAGGCGGTCCAAAAGTAACTTGAAACAACTTCGAACCATTTGCAGACCATCACAGATGTGCGCCCATTTGGGCGAGGAGGTATCGTGTGTAGGTCGCCGGATCAAACCTGCGTGTAGGATCTTCTCAAATGCACCTCGTTTGCTGCTACCCCGGTGAGTGCTTTCATCCCACCTCACCTTGCATGAACCAAAAGCCTTGTACGGGGAGTCAACTCCAAGCTGTGTCCAGCTGAGACCCTAGACAAGCTCTCTATAGCAGGCGTAATTTCCATTTACTGGTGTAATCGCCTAGTCGACAAAGAGAGGGTACCAACCTAATCTGTCATCGCGACATTTGTGGGCACAAAATGCCCGTCAGAAATAAAATTATGGCCATTGATCTTTCGAGTAGAGCCCCTCGCTTCTCGTCCGATTCAGTGCGAAAACTGCTGGAAATTCGGCCACAGGGCGGGAGGATGTAAATCTAACGTTCGTTGTAGCACCTGTGGAGAGAGCCATCCTTCAAGCAAGTGTACTGCAACAGCGGAAAAGTGTTGTCTCTGTGAGGGGGAGTCACTGCGCCGACAACTCTGACTGTTCCGCTCGTTCCCATGAGGTTCAAATCCTAGAAGTTATTGACCGCCGCCGCTGTTCTTGAAGGGAAGCTATTGACATAGTTAGAAACAGGGATTTTGGATACTCTGGCATTACAGCACACAACACTTCCAGTATGGACTCAAACCTATCGCAGGCTATTGAAACTGCTGTGGAAAAGGCAGTGAGTAAGGCAGTGGATAAACTCATATCTAACCTTTCCGACTGTTTGGTGCAAATTCTTTCAAATCAGATTGGGCAAACAGTACAGACTAGTACACAACCTGCAGTATGGGACATTACCAGCGATGCCACTCAGCTACGCAATGTAGTGTTGGACGAAGTTTCTGCATCTGCAGGCAAGGCTATCCAGTCAGGAACACCGGTACACTTGGACCGACATACGCCTCAGCCGAGCACAAGTGCTGCTACAGATGTGGAACTCAATATACGAACTACTAAACGTACCACATCCCCTATCTTCACCGATCTCAAGTCCAAATCTAAACGGAATGAATCTGCTATTTCGCGTGAAGATGCTAACAAGGGTGCGACATGCACCTCTGCGGTGCGCCCAACACCCTAGGACAGTTGAGGGTACTACAGTGGAACTGCCGTTTTATATTCTCAGCCTCAACCGACTTACATTACTTTTGCGATAGTTTTAATCTTGATATTATAATTCTCTAAGAAACTTGGCTCACACCAGATAAAAATTTCGATCTTACAGGTTTTTGTTCTTTTCGATTAGATCGCCCATCACGTGGTGGTGGTTTAATGATCCGTGTATCAAGTGTATTTTGTCATAGGGCGATAATTTCTTCCGGAATGTTAGACTCTGATTGTGAAATACTAGCATTAGACTTGTGTCTCCCTGGATACCACCCTTTTTCAAACATAAATTGTTACTTCCCCTCCGGTGTGCAAAATACGCGTTATCTTGACAGTGTTTTGGTCTATAGCATGTAGAAAGGAAATTGTACTCACAGGAGACTTTAATTCACATCATTTATCTTGGGGTATAAGGACAGATTCTTGTGGTAGGCGACTGTGGGAATGAACAGTTGATCACAACCTCTCGTGTCTGAATAAACGTCACGTAACATTTGTCCGAGGTCAGACTTGCTCAATATTGGATTTAACGTTTTGCTCCAAAGCAATCAAGGTTTTGTCATGGGCTGTTCTGGATTCAGCAACTGACGGCGACCATCTTCCTGTAGATTTTGACATTACGTGTCCAACAATAACTTTAGATCAGCCAAAACGCACATACATCACCTACAGCAAATTTCAAGCCTGCCTCCGTTCTGCAATTTCCAAGCTTGGAAATGCCAGTACTAAGGAGATTGCATCTACGATTGGTTCAATGCTAGAGGTATCTAAAAAAATTTTCGATTTTTCTATTCCATCGAATAAACGATCCTCCTCTCGTTGGTGGAACGATGAGTGTACGCGCGATTATACAAGACGAAAAGCCGCTTGGAAAAAACTTTTTCATAATCAAAGCCCAACAAACTGGAAGGACTATCAATTTCTTGCTGGCATATTTAAGCGTACAGTGAACCGCGCGAAAGAAGAATACGACAGTAGACATTTTGATTATCTTTCTGAATCACAAAAATAGCGCGCTTTGTTCGCTTATCTTCGGACAAGAAAAGTACTGCCAGTACCTTTAACGTTGCAGTCATGTGTCTTGACACCGCGAGAAATGAACACCTTTCTAGAAGACATAGCGTAAAGTTTAAAACGCCGCTTTACTGCTAATCTTTCGGCTATTCGGTCCATTCTGGTAACCTTGCATGAATTTCCAGAAGTTTCCTTAGCTGAATTGAGTCAGACAGTATTATGCTTACCGAGGACAGCTCCCGGACCAGATGTAATTACGAACTCTATGTTAAAATGTTTACTCCAGGAATCACCTAATATTTTGCTAGAACTAGTGAGTTATTCGTTAGGGAATGCATGGATACCTCCAGAATGGAAAATTGCCAAAATTGTGTTGTTGCTAAAAATGAAAATGAAGCATACATGTTGGATAACTTGAGGCCGATCGCACTGACATCAAACTTAGTGAATTTGGTTGAGAGAATCATCAATATACAAATTAATGAACTTATTACCATGAGGTCAATTCTAAGCCCCTGTCTAATTGGGTTTAGGGCTGGTTGTTCAATTTGGGATGCCCACGTTGATTTAGAAAGTCGGCTTCAATTAGCTCGGCTACATAAAAATATGCAGCTTTAGTTACCTTAGACATCGCTAAGGCACATGACACCGTGGAGCACTGTATTTTGATAGATTGATTAGAATACCTTAATTTTCCATCATGCATTGTAGCGTGGGTTCGCAATTTTCTTGCAGACAGAAAATTTTATTGTTTTAAATATGGGGGTATTCATCATCTACTCATACCCAAACGAGGGGAGTACCGCAAGGCTCAGTGCTTCCCTCGGTGCTATTTAATTTACTAATGAGCACCATTCCACGTAAACAGGATATAACAACTTATGTTTATGCAGGCGATATCGCATTTTTTGCAATGGCAGATAACATTCAGACCTTATATGAACGGCTGCAGACATACCTCAATATATTGGAGAGCTGGCTCGACGGCAATTGCTTTCTACTTAATCCGAGTAAATGTGCCCTCATTGTTTTCCCGCTGCAATACCCTGTGAACATCTCTCTGTCTTACCATCATGAGGATATACCACAGGTGCAGTCTGTTAAATACCTTGGAGTAATTTATCACACATCGCTTAACTGGCGACCTCATATCGAATATATCGCCGGAAACGGTGTGCAGGCCATTGGCATATTACGTAGGCTAAGCAATTACCGCATAGGTATGAGAAGAGACACATTGGTAAAGATATATCACATGTACGTTCGTCCCATTTTGGAATTTGGTTGTGTAGTTTTCTCTGGAGTTCCAGCTCACAAGTTGCGGCCTCTAATTCTTCTGCAAAGAGAAGCTTTGCGCTTATGCCTTGGCCTTCCGAAAACAGTTGCTAACAATGTGTTCTATCTCGAATCGAGGGTCCCTCAGCTTTCTTGTAGAATTCGCCTTCTGACTGTTCAGACATTCTTAAGAATTTATGAATCACCATTATGACATTCAGAAACAGCGTTTATTTTCACCCCGGAATAATTTTTTGCTGCTAGATGGCCGTGCTTTCACACGCCACAAATTATATTTGTGCAAAATTTACTGGAGCCTCTAAACGTACGTATATGCGACATCATGCCGAGTCCTGATAAATCAGCCCCGGTGGAAATGCAATTTGATGACATTTTTCCTAATAATGTCAAATTACTTCCCCATAATGTTTTGGATGGTTTACTGCAATATCACCTGCGCAGTATTACAAGGAACGTTATTATTGCTACAGACGCACCGCAATATGACGAAAAGTCAGGGGTTGGCATTTTCAGCCTGATTTTAAACTGGATTTATTCCTTTCGACTACCCGATTTCATACCTGCTTTTGTGGCTGAATTTCTAGCATTAGTGCTCGCCTTAAGCAAGTTAGATACAGCAATTACATCAGCTGACATAATAACAGATTCCCTATCTCTCTGTGCGGCACTTTCTGTTGGTGCTGATAATCAAGTAACAAAGGCGTTCCAGACACTAGTATTTTCGCATTTGAGAAAAGTACGATTAGTTTGGGTGCCTGGACATAAAGGGTTATTTCTAAACGAAATCGCCGATTCCTTAGCTAAGTCGTCAATCAGCGAACCAATTCTACCGCACTGTCCATCATCTGCTTATGTGAGTGCTGCTCGATTCCGCAGATGTACGCTTATGGAAGTCTTTAAAGGTTCAGCACTAACAAACTCTACGAAATATCGCCATTTATTATATCCCTGGCGAAGAGACTTTTGCCGCACTCGTAAACAAGAAGTAGCTATCACTAGGCTGCGTTGCCGGGTACCAAACCTAAATTTCTATAAACACAAGTCTGCTCAGGCACCTTCGCCACTGTGCGCGTTCTGTGATGAACTGGAAACAATAGATCTTTTTTTTTACCTGCAGGCGGTTCAACACATTACGAAAAACCCTTTTAGAAATGCCTTTACGTGGTATTGGTACGGGCTTATCTGTGCCTGTAATTTTGTCTTTTGCAGCTTCCATTTCTGGTTTCTCTAATGCGACAGTATGCGCGGCCGTCCGGGACTATATTGATGAAACTAATAGGTTGACTAATTAACCAGTTTCATTATCCTTACATGTCTACATAGTTATATACGTGTAAAATCAGATTATTGCTCTATACTAAGAATAAATTAGCTTATGTAAATATTTGTGTGCATTATATTAAGCACTACACATTCCTAGGCTATCGGTAACCTTTCTGTTATACATCCATTATTCCAAATTTGAACAGCAATTTTTAAAACCACTCGATTCTTGGCCAATCCCCTCCCCCATAGTGGGTATGTGCCACTACCAATAGGTGAACTACAACAACAACAACAACAACAACAACAACAGTTGTGGCCCGGGTTCCGGTCAATAAAGAAGGTTCCTGGTATGGCTCCGCGTCTTTCCTGCGGGGTTCTGGGCCGAGCGGCCTACAAACCTCCTACGTTTGGCGCCCAACGGGAATAACCCTGCCCTTGAGCCACGGACATCGAGCCGAGCGGCCTAGAAACCCCCTACAACATTTCTATCTCCCTCACATAAAGGCCACAATTTCCATGCGTATTTTATTGCAAGAGCGAGCTTTTTCCGAGTTGGTAACGTCCCGTAGCCTCGACGGAGGGGAAGCAACCACAGTAATCGGAAATACACACCTCTTCATTTGGGAGAACTTGTGCCCGGGAAATGGAAGGTCAAACTACGAGGAATTCGAGCAGCACACTCATAACGTCCAGAACAGCGTCGGCAATGGTCTGTCCATCGGTGATAAACGTTTTTTTTTTCATAATTGTCATACAACTACCCAGTGCTCTTATTAAAGCCCGCGTATGCTCTAACATAAACTTGACTATCCACGTCCAGCGCGTAATCTTAATAGAATGGTCTCAAAGGTTGGCGAAGCCTCCCAAACATTGCACCGTAGCCTGCGCCAAGCGTCGCCAGCATTCATAGCGGATGAAACCCCAACACACCAATATAAGGCGATAAGCACGCACGGCAAGAGGTATAGTTCTGAATATGGGTATGTAAGGAGTGGCTCTGAGATATTGCATGCAATAATACACCCCGCGATAATCAGTCGACCGTAGTGAATACGCGGCCTCAAATAGGAGGTTTGAAATATTTATACGATCTACGCATTTTAGCGGAGCCTAGAGAATTGCAAAATAGCATTTAGAATTCCAGATTTATTGGCAGTGCACGAGTGATCGTTACCATAGTAATGCAAGGGATGTCTTGTTCAAGAATTCTCCCACACTGTGTCCATCGCCGCAGTCCATCGTTCTCACTGGCTGGTTTTCATGTATCATTTAATCAAGGAAGCCTCGTGGAGCTATATAGACCCCATAATTACCAAAATCTAAGGAACATGATCCACACTATCCAATCTTTCCAAAAAGCTCTGCTAGCATTACTAAATGGTTAAATTTTGTGATACCAGGTGTGCGAAATTTAGTTCGCAAATGAAATACAATGCTGCCATTCGTGATTGGGTGATTTGGTCGAATTCCACCAGACCTGCCCCATAACTATGTGCTTTTGAGCACACGGGCGAGCACACTTTGCCCTCGAGGTGGATCCGAAACTTTTAATTTCTGCAGTTGAAGGGGTCCTGAGTCACTTTTCTAAGTGTAATAATCAATTAACATTGGTATCCGTTTATTGCCTCTTCTTATTGCCATGCAAATTTTTCTAATGCGTTAGGAACGAGAGCAGTCAAAAGGAGACTTCTCACGCAATCTAAGTGCTTTGAGCCCACTAGAACTGGAGCATAGGGAGAGAGTTACGTCACGTGTGCGTCATGAAGCATGGCTGCCCTCTTCACGTGTGATTCTGGGGCGTGCTAGTGTTGCAGTTCTGTAAGTTTACCAGACTACAAAGAGTGGTACTGAGAACGTGACAGCAACCTGCGGAAAGAAGCGCATCTGTTCCGAGCAGTGTTGTTGGTTTATGCCAGCTATCCACTGCGTTCCGAAAGTTCTTCTTCATGCCGCAGGCCTTCGAGCAACTCGAGTGTGGACTTCTGTGTAAAGAAAGGGCAACTAAAGAAGCGGCATCCTCGTGCACCGCTTATAAACCAGCTTAGCCAATATGAAATGCAAGACGGTTTTGTACTTGTATCCAGGTGTGCGTCAAAGAACCATAGATTGTCCCACTGTGTCCATTCCTTGTTTGTACGCTACCGCCTATAGTTGTACCTTTGCAGAATGCCAACTACTTCGTCCAAGCAAACATGCCACTACGCCCCATCATCGATCATAAAGCCCTTATAATGAATGGGGAAAGCAAGCGACGTATAGCTATCACTTACGATAGTAGAATTTCTTGTGTAAGTATATACATTGTTTGTCACGTCTTTGATGATGCAGTGGGCGATATTCGCGGATGGTACACGGTTTAGAGGTGAAACCCTCCAGCGCTTCGTACCACTCATCATCATTCACTCGGTGGATATACTGTGATTTTTTTTTCTTTACGCGTTGTGCGGACGTTTCTTTGCCGAAGAGAACAATAGGGGTCAGCACTCGTTGAGATGAATAAGAGTCAGTTGCAAGACTTGCCTTACTGCTTGTCTTCTGAATCTAACGCGTTTGCGAGTAGCGATTTGACCTGTGGGTAAGCAGGCAGACTGATCATACACTGTGGGTAGCAGGCAGACCGATCATAGCAGTAATTATGAGTCGTGACACCGAAAATTTGTTGGACTAGCAAAAACTTCTTAAGCTAGTTTCCAAGAAGAAAGTTAAACCAATCGCTATGCCGGACATGTGATTAGCAGGATCAGTCCGGCAACGTCAAAGAGAGTTTTGTCAAACTGGGGTATTTGAGGCGAGGGATGTGGAGCTGTTATGACCGCTTTGGTGCATTGACGATCTTATTAACATATGTAATCTGCACTTCCTTCCCCTAGTTGAGAGTCGTACCCTTCTATACCATGAAAACAATAAAAAATTGAAAGTTCAGGGTTCGTTGAGCGCTTCACGACGACTGGCAAACAGGCTTGAACGTGCTCAGAGATTAAACTTGAGCATGCTAATGTCGAGAAGAGCGGGACGAAAAAAAAAACACTAAGACATGGCACTTGTCCCTTACAACCGCTCAGTGCTGCATCAGCGATGCAAGAGGAGTATGGCACAAAGCTGAGGATTGCGCTTGCATTTATGCAAACACCCGCAAAGGCACGACGCACGCATCAGGTGCGGCGAATGTAAATTGTACAAACCGTACTCTTTCGTGAATTCCGGCAAAAAGCGTTGATTGCTGCATCGGCTCTTTCCTGCATTTCCATGTCGTACGTTATTCGGAATACCATGCATTAGTACATTCTTCTTTTCTGAGGTCGTCACACCATCATGCACTACAAGATGTGTGAAAACGTTTGCGAATTATGCAGATGGTCTACACGTAGGAAGTATATGCTCACACACACTCAGTCTTTAACTCCAAAAGCACTTGAATTCGTTTAGTATGCAATTTTCCGGCGGCAGTGTTTCTTATATTAGCTTAGAAATGTCGCTACTTTTTGTATCTAAAAGAAAGCGGAACTAAAGACGCATACCGTTACAAAGAGATAAAGTTTGCATTGGCATGAAGTTTTTCATACCATTGAAAGTGAACATATAATGCAATACGATCTACCCGGGGTTACAGAAAGTTTTCTGATAACATCCTAGTAACTGAAAACAGTCGAATGAGGCACCAACTTTACATATCCCTTTTTTAAGTGCATGCCCTAAATCACACTTGCGCAAGGCAAAATACTAAAAATAAATTGGGACGGCGTACAACCATAATATCTTGTGTCGATTGAATGAAAGGTGGTGGAAAATATGAGCCGTTTCTTTCTTACCTTCTTTCTTTGGGCATTTGTTTGTACCGAACGCAATACCTTTACAGCTTGCTTAAGACACCAGTGGATGGGGGTTGATGCAGTACACGTTAATTTGATTAGGCTGTTATATACAGATAGTTTGTTCGAAAAACCAGTCCCAAGTGGTTGAGATCCCTTGTATTACCAGACGGAGTGCCTCGTCTGGGACACCGTTGCTCGTGGCCGCTGTCCCGACTAGCTGTATTATAGCTTGTCGGCCCGGAAGGTCCTCGCATCCAAGCAGAGCTCCTTCTCAGCCCTCTCGGGTTAGGTTGGAATTCGGTGGTAAAAAAATGTTCAGCCGGCATGCCTATGCTATGTGGTGGCTGTATAAGCCACCTCTGCGCAACGCTGGTAGAGACAGGAAAAGGAAGGGTAAGAAAGTTTGAGCACTGCTGGGCACAGGATTGGTGAAGCGAATAGCCAAAGAAGTATTATCAAGAAGAATGTAGAAAAACTGCAAAGCAGGGGGTTTACCTTGCCCTTAAGTAGCTATACAGAGCTGTTTTCCAATCACCATAAATATACAGTGCATAGAGTTGTGCAAGAGCGAAAATGATAGCTAACTCATCTGTCGCCTCATGTGTAGAGCCTGAAAGAAGGCGGTGAATTAGATATTAGGGCAGAGTAGGGTTGTAGGCAACTGCCGCAAGTTCTTATCATTCTTCCCGCTGGAAAGTATTCGGATAAATGTTTTTGAAAAGTATTCGGATAAAATCCGTTGCCAGGCACTCATCCACAAAACTCCCAGAGCTAAACACGGTAATGCTATATATACACTCGTATACAGCGTGCAGTTTTTTCTTTGTCTTTTTGCACTTCTCTGCACTTCAGATTAATTGCCCACGATAACACATCATCTTTCTTCATCATGTATTTCGTATAATCACTAAATTTGATGCGAAAAAGTTTATCATTACCCTTATCCTCTCCGTTCACTTTGAGTCCCACTATTCTTTTTGCTCAAACTTCGGAATCAGCACATCCTGATATCGCGCGGGGGGCCACACTGAGTCGGAAGCTTCTCTGCACACCGCATTGTGGCAACCTAAAGCGTGGCCTACACTTGGCTGGCGCCACCACGAGCCCTTTCTTTTGCTCTCCAGCGAGACGTGTCTCCTACTCGCTGGGTCCGAGAAAGCGCCAGCTGATCGATAGCGGCGCCGAAACGTCGTGCCCTCACCAGGCGCTGCCTCGCGCGACTCTCAGCTCAATGAGGGTCCTTCCTTTGCAGGCGCCTTATCGACTCGGAAGCGCCTTGCAAAGACACTCGGGAGAAAGTTCTGTACTCTTTCTCTCACATGAGGGACGACATCATGGCACGCATGGGCACGCCCTCACAAGAAACCCCCGACACGGCAGAGACTTCGGGCCGATAGACTGGCGATTCGATTACGAAGATCCGGAACAGCGTCTTTACGTGCGTGGACTGCGTCAGAGGTCGAGTGAACTCGGGTCGCTTAAATGAGAAGCACGCGAGCCTGAACTAACCCACTGTGCTGGCTGTGATGCGATTACTAAGAACGAGGACTGCTGGTTCTATTCCCCGGCCCCGTCAGCCGCATTCTGATGGCGCTGAAGCGCACAAATATTTTCTATACTTAAATTTACATGCACTTTAAGTAATGCCAGGTGATCATAGTTATTCTCGAGTAGCCTGTTACAGTGTGTCTCGTTTTTATATTCTGAAATCGTCCACATAAAACACCAGGAAACAATTATTTTGGCCTAGAATCTACTTATTGATGGGAAAATTTGATGTAGTTCCGCGAATATAACCTGAACCTTTTTTCCCAAGACCTACATAGGTCACGAAGCGTACTTTATATTATAGTGTCACTAGGGCTCTTGGAAAGTAAATGATTAAGGCACATAATTATAGAATTAACTAAATCGAAAAGCACGTCTTTCACGGCTGCCAAAAGCCAGTTGTCGACAGCTAAGCCAGTGCTCCAGCACTTATCTTTTTTTACAAGTACGAGAACCGAGTGAAGCAGTTGTTTCTCATTGTAGCACTGGTGAAAAGTTTCGTTTTTTTTGGACTACATATTCACCAAAAGCCAGCTAAAATAGAAACCTGTGGTTCTGGCTAAAGTCAAGATATATCGAATACAATGATATCAGACATAACGTTACCTGAGAAAAGAACCAACTAGCTGTCAGAATTATGAAGATTTATGATTGATCCAAGTGAATAACTGTAACCAGCTGGTAGTGCTGCGCCACCTGGCACAGAAAATCTTAACTACGTGCTTTTTTTTCTACGTGGCCTCCAAGATCCGCCTTAGCAGTCAGAAAAAACAAAGTTTACCCAAAGAATAACCCGGGACCTACTAACGCCCAGGTGTGAATGCCAGTGCCGGGCACTAAGTGGAGGAACAGGGTTACCCCAACAATTTTTGATTTCACAATCAAGCCGAATCAACACAAGTGCATACTAAACGTATTGTTCAATCAGTGTCTGGAAGCGGATTTAAGACTACTGTACCCAATTTGACGACAGCTTTGTGAATTACCAAGCGTTTGTGACAACTTATTACTGTCCCGACAGGGCAGGAGCCCACTCGCATCTCTTCTATTGTCTTCCTTAACTTGCCCTATGTCCATTTTTTGTCTAGTTATAAATAAATAGGTGCAATCAACATGGAATAATTCATTTACTTATTAAGTTTCCAGTACAGGTAACATGTTCCTGAGCCGGAAAGGGCCCCGCGAAATGAGCGTGTTTTTGTTGGCATGCCAAAATATCTATATAACTGTACGGTGTGCAACTGATACGCAGTGGAGAATTCCTCTACAACTGCGTCATAATGGTTTGCGTAGTTCATGATCGACGTTGATGAACCCTTCTTGGAAGTTGTTAGTGCGAAGTCTGCGGCGTTGGGTCTCCCGCACACAGTCACCCAGGCGAACAGGCCTGGCACGATCATTTTCTGCGCTTCTCCGGAGTCCTCAAATAAGGCAGGCAATGCTCGCAACAAAAGCCAAAGCCTTTATCGATCGTGCGGCAAAACAAGACGCCCGTTCCGTAAATGGACGAAACGGCCGCTTCCGATGGTGACTGATTGCTGCCATCACTGCACTATAGCCATGACAGAAAGTAAAAAGATAGAACTTAGGAAATGGCGTCTTTGACGCTCTTCCTCACGTATAAAGAACGCTGTAGGTCTATGGGTATGTTTTTATCTATGTGTCACATAAAGAAGTGCGTCAAATAAGTTGAAGCGCACGTCTAAAGGAAAACAGTGAATTCACAGACGTCAAATCATGATACCCTGGATGACCAGAGAAAGAGTAATAAAAGGAAAGAAGGATAAGAGAAATGTAGGAGATTCAATAAGTGTTCCTATATCGAACGGTAGCTTCTTGATATCAGCCTTCCCAGAACCACCTAATTAAACTCGAAGAACGATTTCCAAAATTATTTCCTTGAAGTCTTGTGTACACAACATTATCAGTGACCCACAAGTGGCAGTACGAAATTTTCGCAAGCTGTAGGATCTCTCCGGTGGCACTGCGGATTCTTACTGAAGGCAAAAGTCACACTGACGACCGAAAGACACGCGTGTTCTAGTTTGCCGCCCACAGGCCTGTTGACCGCATGATGGTCAACATTAACGAGGTAACAAACAACGTCCTCAGTCCGGCGAGCCATCTATCGGCACGCCGCAAACGAGAACATAATCGGTCCCTCCCCACCAAGCGCTCGCTACTCGTCGTTCACTCACCTAAAGTATTCTTGCACCATGGCTCAGGATTAGACAACAAACTCGGGGCAGTGTGGTAAACCAAGGAAGCTGCTGAGAAAGGCGGCCTCTCGGCTCGATCCTTGGGGCAAGCCCAGCCGGGTAACCTGCATATCCGGCATTGGCTGCTCCTGCCTGACAATACTTCTCATGACATTGATTTCGGCAATCCACGGGATCTGCCGGATTCCTTTATATTCAACCATTGTCTGCCCACGATTACAATTCCCTTCCTGACATGCGCTGTTAACACAAAATCAGAGCTTTAAGCTTAAGCCTACAATGACCAGGCAGGCTCTGCCCCGCTGGTTGGCTGCTTGGCACGCAGTAATGCCATTAGTTTAGCTTTACTTATCTCGTAAGCACCTTTTTTGTATTTTTAACAGAGGAAGCTCATCGTCACCGTGGCCATGCAAACTCGTTAAGACTACGCCAGCTGCTTTACACAGTCTTGCTGAAGAAGATACACATGCAACACCAAGCACCAAGCTAATTCACTTAGAGTCGCCAAGACCTATACCAGGACGAGCCCTTAGTGTAATACTGAGGGCGGACTTCCTGCGAGTGTAAGACTGTGGACTCCTTAAGCTGGCAGCTTATCTAATTTTCGCCAAAGGCTGCGGCGTCCGTGCTCGTTGTACTTGCGGCGCATCAAACTATCGACAGAAGCGAAGTGAAAGCAGTGTCTCAAGAGCAGAAAGCCTGTTCTCGTGCCTTTCGCCTCCCGTGGCCTTTTTCTCTTGGGAATCCATGACGACCAGAATGTACGCAGAGTGATCGCAGAAGCACCATGTGGTTACAGCTTTATAATGTTGTGAAAGTGAGATTTAAAGGGAAAAAAAAAAAGATCGCGTGTAGAGTGGTGCCGCCCTGCCTAGCTTACAAAGCTGAGTTTCGCGCTGCGATGTTCAAAAACGTGACTCAATGTAGAAAGCGATCAGCAGTCAAAGAAAGAAAAAAAACCATTTCACTCATTCTATGCCTTGCATACTACATTGACATGTACAACTTTCTTTAAAGGCCCGTGTTGACTTTTTTTGGGAGATTCATGCTTTCCAAGACTCCCCAAAGATAGCTGGCGTGTCTCTTTAAAGAAATGCATATGTGAGAGTCGAGTTCGTTGAAGAGAGTACAGTGAAATGACCCTTTTTAGTTTTTCAAGTGAGTACAAAATGCAAGTAAAAGTCAGCGCCAAAACTCTGCCCTTAAGCAGCAGTGTTGACAAAAAAGGCAAAACAATCCCATAAAGAAGAAAGGCCTGCCGCGCAAGATGAAAGAAACTTGGTAAAAGCGGATTACCTATTCAGAGTATGCACCTTTGTCGGTCCTCCCTATAAAGCTTGCTATTACAGGTAGCGTGGGACTCGCACATTCGCCCTTACACGTTATTTAAGGGTACAGTGGATTAGAGATGGAGAGAGAGAGAGAGAGAGAGAGAGAGAGAGAGAGAGAGAGAGAGAACATAATCTGTTTACGTTAAAGCAAGTACTTTTGCCAGCGTGCATGCACTCGACCACTGACACGTGACACTGAATGGGTAGGAAGAACCTCGTTTAAATATTTCGTAATGAAGTAGGTATAAAAACAAAATGAAAATAAATAAAAAATGAACGAGTTGATCTGATAATGACATGTACTGCGGAGAAATCAACAAGCTCATTTGGGCTTTTGTCACAAACGACTGCAATTTTTGTTCCGCCCGAGCGCCCCATCGTCCACGGAAGGGCGCCTTTGTGTTGGGAAGACGACATCCGGCGACTAACGACGCAACAGCAGCGCCGCCGCGTCTTCCCTACAACTGTACCAAAAGTAGAGGCATGTGCTCGAGGAAAAAGAAATGACCTCGAGAGGGGACGGCACGTCGAAATAGTTTTGACTGCTTTGGGATCGGCAGTTGACGTGACCAGCAAGAAGCGTGGTCGTCGGTGTCGCGAGGATCGCGTAGGCGGCGAGTATGAAGTGACCCGCGAAACGTATTGAGACGGCTGCAATACCGGGCACCCTCGTCGTCTACTAAGCTGGCGAGATTTTCAGCGGCACTCGTCAACTCCCCTACGTGTACCAAGAGCTGGCCTGGTGCGTATGGAACTTTTTATTGTGACTGTTTTTAAATGTTATGTTATTATAACCAGCTTTTAATTATTTGTAGTTGTGTGCGCTTCGTCGCACTTAGAAATTCAGAATCGCGACCATGATCCGTAATTTTTCTCTGTATCTCCTTCGGTTTCATCATGTTCTCAATTTATTAACATTCCACGTATTTGTGTTTTGTCTGTACTTGTTGTAGTGTTCTTTAAGCGCATAGTTTGCTTTGTTTTTTTTCATCACGTATACTAGTCTTTTTCTTCTGCTATTTTTTTGTAATCTCCTTACTATTGTTCTTGTTTTAATTCAACGCTTGTTTGTGTTTAATCAAACGTCCGTGTCAGCTCTATGAGTACGTCGGTCAGGCACATACATCCCACACGTGTAACTCCACATGGGTCGACCAACCTGCAAATAAATTTGAGATGTGCCACACTTTTCGAGGCCTTTCAGGCATCGCAGGCCGAAGCGCAGAGCGGAAGCCTGCGAGTCTACCGCACGTCGATGTTGAATCGGTGGGGCCTCACCCGAAGTGTGTGGCAACTTCTTAAATTCGAACTATTTCTTTGCGAACTCCGGTGACCTTGAATCTATCTATCTATCTATCTATCTATCTATCTATCTATCTATCTATCTATCTATCTATCTGTGGGATAACATAACTTTAATGTTCCGCACAGAAGGTTCTACAACAACTGCCTCTCAATCGGGGCACACACACACAGTTTTCTTGCTTCTTTTGGGCGAGAGTGTTCTTATTGCCGGCGCCCGTGTTTGGAGGCATTGCCGCGACGCGCAGGCGTAGAAGCGGCGCAGAAGCGGCGCCGAACCGTTTCGCCACTTATCTATCTATCTATCCGCTTACAACTTTTAGCTCTCCCGGCCGTTCCAGTAATGGTACCAATACCAAGCTTAGTATGGCGTAACATGACTGTATTACGAGCATAAGTGATGAGTCATAACATGAAAATCTTGACATGTATGCCATGATTGTCATGACTTAGATTTCATGGTCTTGATGCTCTTGCGGTGGTTTCGTTCACACGACTCGTTGCGAAACTGGTGTGGTATGATATGACTTCATGGTGAACACAAGCGACAGACCGTAACATGAAAATCATAACCTGCGTGTCATGTAACGACATGACTACATTCCACACTCATCATGCGCTCACAGCCGCTTTGCTAGCTTCACATATACCATATTAGGGGCGAAGCTCCTTATAGCGGCACTCGTTTGTCCCTCGTAGTCGTAGTGTGTATCAATGGTTACATTTTGACCTCCAAGGTGGTGCCAATGGGAGATTCCTTCTGTGCGTTGTTGAACAATAAGAAATAGTGCTCAATGTACATGTCAATGGCTGCTAAGGGGGAATGAGAGACAGGAGCATTCGGCTTTTAGTTAACGTGCACACTGTGATCACCATTAGCAGCCTTTGGCATGTACATTGAGCACTATCTGACAAGAAAGGGTTGCTACGTTATACTCACTGGGCGTAACCTTTTTGGTTTTAGAAAGGTTTAGCGAGCCTTGGGCCGCAGTGCCATGAACACAGTGAACTAGTATATACCATGAACTCGAGGTGGTTAAAGGTGGGAAGTGGACCCGAAGCGCAAGCCATAAGAAAGTGTGCGTGTGCCACCTCTCGTTTAGTCCTTGGAATGTCCGCTGGATGGCGGTGCTTCTATATGGGGAATATATGATGAAAAGATGCGAGATGGTGGTACTTGGAGTGTTGAATAGATGGACGAACGGACACACAGACAGATGCATGAACGGGCGCAGGGGCGAATGCATGGACGAACGCAGGGACGGACGCACGAACAGACGCACGCACGGACGGGCGGATGGACGCATGTACAGTCACACAGACGGACGCATGGACGGACGGAAGCAAGAACGAATGTACGGACGAATGCTTCGCCTCACTCTCCATCATTCACTCCGTGGATACGCTGCCTTTTTTTTTGGCATTACGGGACGTGAATAAATAACGAAAGCATGTGAGTGGTGTAAACGTGATGATCATGAGACGCGTGTCCTGTAAGAACATGACATCTTGCCACACTCAAGGCGCCAATATACTTCGACGTGACTCGCGCGCCGGCGTTCATTTCGTCCAGTCACGGCAACGATGCCACGCCAGGTGCACATTGGAGTTACTGTATATGCTACCTTTAGGTAGCAGAGTTGCGCCACTGTTTTCCGGGCGCCGCTCGCTCCGCCTACAGGACTTCAGCGCCCCTATTCGTCGAGCGCCATCACGTGGTCATAAGTGTTTCAAATGCACTGCGGAGAAGCCAACGCTACGATGATTCCGGGCAGATAAAGCGTGGTTGACATCGGCTGTTGTTTAACATCAGCTCTCGTGAGCCGAGATTGTAATACGAGCGCAATAGAGAGCCGTGCGTAATATGGGCGTTGCATGGGCACTCTCGATCGCTGTTCAGCTCGATTCAGTTGAAGGCGATACAACTACACCTGGCTCCCTCACACAGTTAACGAACGAGTCCGACATGATGAAAACATTTCTTCCCTTACTGGTTAGATTGCACTAAAAAGTACAAAAATAATTTTCACATTTGTATATCGGAAAAACAGCGGAAAAAGCAAAGCTAGTGTAACCAACCATAAATATGTATCTCGCTGGTTCAACGAGCTACGCACTTTGTTTTATTATTACATACCAAGAACGTAAGCATCAAACCAAGGCTTCTAGATGTGACCGGAGCAACCGAGTTTCTCTCATACTTTGAAAAAATTAAACAAAGCGAAAAAATAAATGAAGCAATGGTAGTACCATAATCCCTCAATATTGAGAGACTATGTAGCACTCTGAAGCGCGAGCGTTGCTCCTACGCGGGTGGTGAGTTGCTTTCCCGCAAGACATTTGAACCCAAGATGGCGTACCTTGGCGCAACTCTGCTGCCTAAAGGTAGCATATATAGTAACTCTAGCGCACATCTGCCTGCCGCGCCACACTGCGTTGCTTTGACGCATGCGCGTTCGAGCGCGCCCGGCGTCCCTCCGGCATGAATAGAGGCAGCCGCAGTGGGGTCTGGGTAACGTCGTCGGCGCGAGATGCAGCTTGTCGCATATCGCGCCGGTTGCCGCCTTGTTGCGCCGACGGATGCTGGTCAGGCCGGTATTCGCGTTTTGCCAAATGTAGCGTCGCTGCGCCCCGTGTGCGCGCGCGTCAACGTTGCGTCGGAGCATAATGGGCTCATCATAATGCGCTCGACGCCGTTTCGCTACCTCCACATATACCAGATTTGGTATCACGTGACGTGAATAGACGAAGAAGGTAAATGACACGTGCAAACATTATAATCATGATGTACGTGCAATGTAAAACATGACTACATGCTACGCTTATAGCGCGCTCGCGGCCGTTTTCTAGCTCAACATATACGAAATTTCGTATCAGGTGACGTGAATAGATGACGAAAGTAATGACACGTCCAAACAAGATAATAGTTACATGGTAGTCATGTACGGCATAATTTCTACGTTATCTTGCCCGTTTATCCTCTTTCTCGAAGCCCTAAGGACAGCATAGAGAATTATGAATTGCGATCTGTTGAGCCTACCTGCCTTTCCATATTCATATCACTCCAGATTTACCTTTTAACGCCACAATCCATTCCCTGATCTAAAACTAGAATAGCTTGTACGGAGTTTTTTCTCCTCCCTTTCTCACAATAAAAATAAAGTCAAACGAAAGAAATCATACTCGAAATAACGCGCCATTATGGTATTATTTACATGTTATGAATGTGTTGGCTGAACAACAAATAATTCACACGTGTGTGAGAACCATTTCTGTTTACTATGGGCTATGTTTCTAGTTCACATTTTTAGGAAATTGAAACCATCGCACGGCAAATGTGCCCCATTAGTCATTGTAGTGGAAACTTTTCAAGTGATGTAAAAGAAAATGGGATAGGATCGCATTGCCATTGCTTTAAGACAGCTGTTTACAAATATCCTATGTCTGGGCTTATGTCGTGAGTCCTGAAACTACGCTAACGAAGTGCTCGCTTATGTGGACCATTTGCAATCTTGGACGCAACGCTCACACTGATTGGGGGGACTGCTTGTCACGTGAAACGAGCCCCTAGTCATCAAAGTTAAGGGGAGGGATGATGCGAGTTAAGGGTGTTGCTAAGCCTTAAGCGTGTTTGCTTCACAGATTATCGAAGCTCAATGTCGCGACGGGCCTGACTGTTCGTTTGGTACGAACAGGGACATAGGGAAACATTGTCTCTCTGTGCTTTCGCCCACGTGATAACAAGATGGAAGGGTGGTGACCTGAAAGCAGGCTTCTTTTTGTGCAACGTTGTCGTAGGAGAAAAAAAAAGACCTACCGTTCATAAGCAAAGCGAGGAAGGGGCAATGAGAGAATTTTAACCAGGAGAGATCTTGCTAGCAAATATGTGAGGGTTTTCAGAACCTATATTAGCAATAATATAAACGGTAGGCTGACTACAATGCGTAGCTATTTTCGGCGCTTCGCTTACCTAGACTCCATTCGTTTAGCTGGTATAGAAGTACTTGTAGTAGCAGCCCCAAAAACAGCCCCATCAGCAGCAGCACCAGCACCAGTAGTAGTAGTAGCAGTAGTAGTAGCAGTAGCAGTAGTAGTAGTAGTGATAGTATCATTATATATTATTACTATTATTATTATTATTAGTAGTAGTAGTAGTAGTAGTAGCAGTGGCAACAGTAGATGTAGTAGTAGTAGTATATGTAATTTGACAATTTATTTCATCGTGACAACTTACATGGAGCTGTTTTAAGTTTGGAGTTTGAGTTAAACATTTCAAGCATAAAATGAGCCGAGGCAGCTTCTCGCAATTAATGAACAGGGGAACGGGAGGGTAAGGAAAGGCAGAGATGTTAACCAGTCTAGAACGACTAAGAGAACCGGCACATTCAGCATGGTATGGCCGATGGCTCTAGAACGACTTGTTTGCTACCCGACACTGGGGATGAAGATGAGAGAGTAGGAAAATGAAGAGAGGGAGACTGAGAAGGGCACGCCCACTCGAAGTCGCACAACACAGTAATCCTAACACTATTGGTCTAGAACCACCGGTTCGAGTTCGTTGTCTTTAAGAACCAGAGGACTGCTTTCGTCGCCTTCACTCACGATGACCTCTCCGGACGACATTCTAGAATGGTGTCCGCTGTCAACGGTCTGCAATCTATGCGAGCTAGCGCAGCTGCAAGTGATTTTATCTGCGCATTGTAGCGAGAACAGTCGCAGAAGATATGCTGTGATGTCTCCTCTCTACCACAGTTGTCGCAGAAGGAGTTGTCAGCCAGTTCGATACGAAATGAGAATGACTTCATGAAAGGCGCTCTTAGCCATAAACGAAAAAGTAGTGTGGCATCATTTAGGCGTAGTCCAGTAGACGTCTGTAGTCATAAAATTTTCGCGCTGTAGAAGAGTTAGTTGCGCATTCTGCTTGTATTCCAAGTGAAGCGAGAAATTTCCCGTGCGGCCACTCAAAGCTGGCTAGCAGTATGGGTTCTTGATAACAGTGTTGTCTGAAGCCTGTTGCCCTGAAGCGCTAATCGAGTAGCATTGTCCGCCTGCTCTTTGCCTGTCACGCCGCAGTGACTTGGCAGTCACTGAAATGTGACGTGAGGACCTGTCTCAAACGCAGAATGCAGATTAAAATAGATACCGAACCTCAGAGACCATGCTGTTCGTATGGTTGGTGCCGCAGGGCTGATTGCAAAGATTTCAGACTTTCCTTCGAATCACTGAAGACTGACCAACGTTGAGGCTGCTCGCAGTTGACTACATGAAGTGCAGCTGAAAGAGCGGCGAGCTCTGCAGCCGTTGATGACGTTGTATGGTCTGTCTTGAAACCGAAGGTGATATCTTTCGCTGGGATGACCACTGCTCCAGACGAACACTATAGAGTGGTTTATCCGTCAGTATAAACATGTACGTAATTGGTTCTCGTTCAAAAGCGTTTCAAATAGCTACTTCAGTATTGGTGATGCGAGATCATATTTTTTTTACTGTCGGGCACAATGAGGTGTACCTACTCATTTATTTATTTATTTTCAAATACTACAGCCCTATACAGGGCTATTGCAAAAGTGCGGTACATTTACATGAACAAAGTACACTGATTACATGGTTGAACAATCATAACGAAGAAAAAAATGAATTACTTATAACAGTACATCTACAAAATCTGACAATGACAATTCATGAAACTACCGGGTAATTCTCTCCACCTTTCAATAACTCTAGGCAAATAACTGTTCTTAAAAATGTTCGTATGCGTTAAAAAAGGCTTTAAGTTGAAGCTGTGGTAACGTCTAGTTTAAAGAGTATTAGCATATGAGATGTAATCATTAGAAGATAGTCAACAAGATCAGTGAAGAAATGAATGGTGGTGGTTGTGGTTGTAAGGGAGAGGGAAAAGGCATAATTTCTGTCTGCCTGAGCGGCGACACGGCGCGGTGCCTTATAGGGGTGGGGGTAAGGAGGGATAAAAAAGAATAGAAGGAAATAGATGAAGAAATAGAGAGGCAAGCGACGGAAAATAGAAGAAGATGGGAAAGTGGGGATCCGGTCGAAGCAGTCCAAGGGCGGGGCACCACAATGCGAGAGCTGCACGGCGTCAGGACACCGTGGAGGGCGAAGCAGTCGGCGGGAGCTACGCTGGTGTCGGAGATCGCGAGGGCACGATTGCCCCGCTTGAAATCCTCCGGGCGAATCGAAATGAATGCATTAGCTTTAAGGAATCAGTATCCCGACTGGTGGATAGGAGAGGGAGTTTCGAGGTATTCATTGCTGAAGAAGGTGAAAAGTTACGATCGTAGCGATGGCAAATGAAGCAAACCGCCTTCCTTAGTACAGATTCAACTTTGTTGACGTCACATGTTTTATACGGGTTCCAGACACACGAAGCATACTCCAGTATAGGGCGTATAATGGTTTGATACAGCAGTAACTTGGAGCATTTCGGAGATTAAAATGATGCACGACGCAAGTAACCTGATTTTTTCAGTGCTTTGGATGTGATGTAATCAATATGCGGCGACCATTGCAAATTGTGTGATAAAATAACCTCAAGGTATTTGTACTCTTGTGCCCGGGGAATAATTGTGTTCTGGGAAGTGTACACATGAGGTAACGGGTAGTGGCTGTTAATGAATGCTACCACTACTGTTTTCTGAAAGTTAATGCGCATTTGCCAATGCCTACAACATATGCAAACGCTGGTGAAGGAATCCTGAAGTATGGTATGATCGCCAGGAGATGAAATTACTTGATATAAGACGCAGTCATCGGCATAAGGACAGACTTTTGACTCCATATTGTTCGGAAGGTCATTTGTAAATATTAAAACTAAAAGTCACAGCTTTGCCGCAAAGGCGAAGCAATGAACGCGATAGCAACACTTTGAAAGGTCATGCGCACAATGGAAATCAAATCGAAACATGTCGCGCGTTTCTCGCGCACAAATTACGCACGAAACGTACTCAAAGGTACCAATGCATGCGAATAAGCGTCTCATTTGTTACTTCGCGGAGTCTGAAAAGCGCGCACTTTTCGCGAACGGAGACTGCAATGATGTCAGTGACCATTGTGCGCCCGGAAACTACAGCAGAATCGTTCCACGTAAAGCCCGAGGCCAGCCAAGGCATACGATCCTTCCCTCCTAGCCAACGCAAGATAAGGGCACGCTAGGGAGCGTCGCTCCCCTTTTATAAGCCGGGCAAACTACGCGTAGGAGAAGGTGTTCTGTGTAGGAGATTAGAGCAGGCGCTGCTGCGAGATGCGGCGACGTGCGCTCATTGGGCCATCTTTCTGGTAATGCCGAAAACACAGCAGCTTATGTGGTAGATATAAATAGCTTGTCGTTTGAACGGTTGACCGTTCTCCGGGGTGGCTCAGTGGTTAACGCCTCGATTTTACGACGCAGAGGTCCCACGTTCGATTCGGCGCGCCGAAGTGCGTCTCTCTTAATTTTCGTATTCTTGGTTTTCATATATATAGATACGTGTACACACACGGTGCATGACATCGCGCCGGCGGCAAAATGTAGCCGAGAGTGTTCATATAATTGCTATCGCAATAACAAAGGTCCTAGAATGGATCCCTGTGGAACAGCCGAAGTTACATCGATAGTTGAGGATGAAGTGGAGTTGAAATACGCATATTGAGACCGAGATTCAAAAAATCTAGCAATACAATAAATTATTTGAGGGTTATTGTATATAACAGTGGTGAAAGCCTTGCAAAAGTCTATGAATAACGCTTCAATTTGATTGCCAATGTCAAGGTTGCTGAAAATGTCATTGCAAATTTGACCAGTTGTGTTAGTGTGCTTAAATCACTACGAAGGCCATGTTGAATGTTCGAGAGTAGGTTTTTCGACTCAAGGTATTCAGGTATATCATTGTGAATAATATGCTCAAGCAGTTTACTGTATCGAAGTGATATCGGTCTGTAGTTGAACAGGAGTTGTTTGTTGCTTCATTCGTGCAAGGGCACGACTTTGGCTAGTTTCCAGGACTGCGGGACAGTCCTTGAAATTATAGATTTTGGAAAAACGATGGACAAATAACGTGCACATGAGAGTGAGTATCGCACCAAACAGCTGTTTGGAAAGTTGTCGGGACCAGTGCACTTTTTTGTGTATAACTTAAGTATCATGTTCAGGATGCCATTCTCATTAATCAATAGATCGTCAATAGCGAGCTCAGCATTAGGGCTTCTGAATACCGGCAGAGAACTTTTATCATGCGTGAACACAGACTGAAAGCACACATTGAAGGCATTGGCTATTTTGTAGTGGGTCTAAAATAACCTTACTTTCAAGTATAAACACTATGGTATCGCAAATTTTAGTTGGTGCTATAGAAGCTCAAAATTTTTGTTGATTGGATTGAAGTAATCCTGGAAGTTCTACTAGAAAATAGGAATGTTCAGCTTTTTGCAATTCGGTACGTAGTTGCAGCAAGGCACTAATAAAGCGAAAGATACTTTCAGGATCTTGCGTATTTTTTTGGCGGTGCAGACGACGAACGCGACGTGATGTATGCAGTAGAGTGCGATTCATCCAAGGAACATTGAGGTCTTTTTTTTTTTTTGTCTTGAGCGGAACGAAGTTATTGGCGGGGGGGGGGGGGGATGAACAACAAGAGAGAAAGACAGGGAGGTTATCCAGACACGTGCCCGGTTTGCTACCCTACGCCGGGGGAATGGAAAGGGGGCATAAAGATGAGAGAGAGAGGAAAGAGAACAGAAAGAGAAAAAAAGGATTGTCAGTCACTGTGTTGACGCGTATGCAGCGGTGGCACTAACGATGTTATTAATGCATAGCATAACTATGCGCTCAAATTCTTGAACTAATTTATCAATGTTTTCGCAAACACCAAGGTCTCGGAAAGAATTAAACTCAAACGCAAGAGTGTCCGTTATTGACGCATAATCAGCACGAGAAAAATCAAGGAAACGAGTAATATGGGGCTCCGCTTTCCTCAATGAAGAGGGAATTAAAACGAACACAGCTTTGTGGTCGGAAATACCATCGATTACATTGCACTGGAAGCCAGTTTCTACTAGATGAGAACTTGAGAAATCCAGATCAAGGACAGATGTGTTTCGGGTAGGTGTATGTACGATTTGAGTAAGACCAAGATATAATGAAAGAGATAAAAGTTCCCTACAAGTGGCCGGATCATGACCGATGCAACTCGGAGTTCGCTAATCAATACCCGGAGCATTGAAATCTACCATGACCACAATCACCGAGGTGCCGAAGTCTTGTTCGGGCATGAATAAGCTAAGTTTTTCTAAAGTTTCTAATGGAGAACCAGGAGCTCTATAGCACACACCAACAATCATAGATAGACCATTTAAACATAGCTTACAGGAAGTAACTTCGACATTAGGCATGGCAGGGAGCACAGAAAATTTTGTGTTCGAACTAAGAAGAAGAGTGACACCACCACCTTTACCATAAGATCGGTCATTTCGCAGTGCTACACAGCCGGGTGGTGTAAAATCGGAGCCGTACACGTCGCTGTGTAACCAGGTTTCAGTTATCGCTATTACATGGGGTGAATATGTCGATACAAGAGCGAGTAAAGGCACAAACTTATTCACAACGCTTCTTGTAGGCAAACAAAAAAAAACTTATATTGCCATTACATGGCGGCAGTCAAGGAGAACTTGTTTCGGCCGTAGAAGTTTTTTTTAGTTACATTTTCGGCAACGCGCTTTAGCGACTCTGTATCAGTGTCCCACGTGTAGCGTACGTGATAGCTTAGTTTAACTCTGCAAACTTTATCACGAAAACTTGCTGTTGCGTCCCACAGTTTGTTACGTAAGGCAAGCACATATGGTGATAAGTACACAGTGATATAAAAACCAGAACCTTTCAGTTTCGTGACGTTTTTCATTAGCCAAATTTTTTCCCTCAAGTCAAAAATTTTCTTTATGACAGGACGCGGTCTCCCGTCCCGTGGTCTGTCCCACGGTGACAGCGCTCAATATCTAGGCATATTATCGTAAGATGCTCTGTTAGTACTTGCGAAACAGTTCGCATTAAAGAGTCAGTATTTTCATTGTGTGTTTCAGGTAAACCATGCAAAAGGATGTTGTTCCTACGCGAACGCTTTTCTAGATCATCAAATTTCGAAGTCAGTTTACAGACCGATTGCCTAAGCGAGGCAATTTCAAATTTAAGCTTGTCGCACGGCAGTGCAGTCAACAGCAGCTGTAAAGATTCTAGTGAAGATATGTGCGCTTCAAGGGCATCAAAGCGCAAATTAAAATATTTCTTTATGTCTGCGAAATCACTAGCAATTCGCTTTTGACCAGCCAGCAATTGCGCGAGAATATATGCCGTTTTTAGAGGGGGATTCTCTGAGCAGTGACTGACACTCGTATTATTGACATTAGCCAGCTGTGTCTTTGATGTATTTGATGAAGGCACTCCTCTAGGCACGGGGTTAAGCTCAACGCCCCCACTCAAGAGAAGGTCATCGTAGCAATGCAGCATACGAAAACAGAAATCAACAAGACTGCTTGGGCAGAACAACAGCAACAAAAAGCGGCCATCTGATCGATAGCAACAGGCGTGCTGAATGTATGATACCTGCACGAAGACAAACAGTGATTAGGTGTCATTGCGGTGTCACCGCTGCTCTGCCCACTGAAGGAATCTGCTGCAGAGATGGCCTTTATATTATCCCATGTAGACGTCGCTGTCCGCAGGTGACCAACAATTGGCTCATCAACGATGACATCATTCAGTAGTTCAGCACGTGGCAGGCCGCTCGAATAGGCCGAGAACATGCAATGGTCATCGCCGAGACGAGTGACGGGGCAGTCCGGATGCACTCTATCGGCAGGTTTCACGTGTCGCAAAAAAATTCGGCAGATCACACGTATCTGGGATGCGAAGCAGGTGGAGGGAAAATGGCTGTGTTGAATTTTTTTATTGAGTGACACGCCATAAAATGACGTAAAAATATGTACAAATGTTGCACGCAGAGACATATGTTGAAGAGTTGCAGATGTTTATATAACCAGTTTTCCAGTTGCACAACGACATCCACTGGAAATGTGCTTTAGCAACACCAGAAGCTGATATGAAGCGCTGATTCTCGCGAAGATGCGGGCCCTTGACACTGCTTCATAAATCGATTTCAGCGCATGGCACCTCACCACAATTGACGTTAACATGACGTGGTGGCTGTATGAAAGAAGTACATATGTAATTCTTATGAAATTGGGTAGAAAGCACTGCAACTACTATTGACGTTTCACGAAGATTAGCATCTATTTGAAAAGTAGTTACGAGACCTGGCGCCGCTCTGGGGTAGAATGTTTGGCTGCCACGCAAAATTCTCGGCCACGATTCCTGCTGGGAACCTGAAATTTCTTATTTGCAATCGTCGGGTGGTCAACGCTGCTTATGTGAGGTTTTTCTTAACACTGACATTTATTCTATGCCCTCGTTGGGTCGGCGTTACCGATGTCGTGTATTGCTTAACGCTCACGCGTTGAAATCGCCCATGTGCGCTCTTGTCGTTCCTGGGTAGATACTAAGTGTCAATCACCTGTGGCACATTCCTTAGCAGGCACATACCCACCCGTGAGTATGTGTCACTGTCTGGCGGGAAGTGTTTGACGACGTACGCGACGAGATTGTGACATTATTCATGTCTTGACCAGCGCGTCATATTCGTCAAACCATCTTAACCTCCCATGCTAATTTTGGTTCACGCCAACTTAGAGGGGGTGACCACGAGAGAACCCAAACATAAGCGGATAGATAGATAGATAGATAGATAGATAGATAGATAGATAGATAGATAGATAGATAGATAGATAGATAGATAGATAGATAGATAGATAGATAGATAGATAGATAGATAGATAGATAGATAGATAGATAGATAGATAGATAGATAGATAGATAGATAGATAGATAGATAGATAGATAGATAGATAGATAGATAGATAGATAGATAGATAGATAGATAGATAGATAGATAGATAGATAGATAGATAGATAGATAGATAGATAGATAGATAGATAGATAGATAGATAGATAGATAGATAGATAGATAGATAGATAGATAGATAGATAGATAGATAGATAGATAGATAGATAGATAGATACGCTCAAAGTCGCTGAAGTTGGCTAAAAATGCTTTGCATTTTAAAAGGACACCATGAACGATGAGGCAGCGCCTTCACCGAAAAGGCCATGGAAAAATGCGAGGAGCTGCACGAAGAACAAACAGCGATTAGGTGTCATTCCGGCGTCACCACTGTTCTGCCCACTGAGAGGATCCGCTGTCGAGATGGCGCTTATATGTCGAACGAAGCACCGCATAGGCATCACTGGCTTATATGCAGGTTTGAAGCCTGATGTAAGGTAGGTGGCATAGTTAGAAATCATTGCACAACACAATGCACGTGGTCTCTCTGAAGGCAGTGTTGCAAAATTATGGCAATGGGCTCGGTAAAATTGCCTTAGATAGGATCTCAAGGCCTCCACCACAATGTGCGTTTGTACTGGATGATACCGTACAATAGAAATAGTCGCTTCAGTCGGTGCTCATTTCGGCGAGCCAAGGCAGATTCTGAGGGACTGAGTTTGCACAGCCTACGGAGTGCGAGTATTAACCTTCCAAGTCATAGTCAGCACAGGCAGACTACCTCTCAATAAACCGAGAAACAGTGATAAGTAGGGTTCCAGCATGAGTCAACCGACATGCCCCATGTTTTTACACACAGAAACTTTAACACCTGAGAGATTGCTGTCAGGTGCTGTTTCATGTAAGACAGATGTGGGCTCCAACGAAGGTGCCTGTTTATGATTGCACCTAAAGATTTGTAGGCATAAAAAATGGTCTGTCCTTCAATAGAAATGGCATAGTGCATCATTGGTTTACGTGTAAGTGCCACTAATGCACATTTTCCGAGGATATTTGGGGCATTGTTTGCCGAGGTAGCTGGTGGTCAAGCTTACAGCTTGTTGAAGCCTCGCTCGTATGAAAGCATGTGACGGCTGATTTCCAGACACTTATGTCACATGTGTATATGTATATCGCGATAGTACTTGGCAAGTACTCGATCACTTCAATGATGGCGAGATTAAGTAGAACGGGGCTTAGTAACCCCCTTGAGGAACGCCCCGACTGGTAGAGCGTCGTGTGGTTGGGCCATCGTCGGTTGACGTAAAGAATGGCCTTGATGTAAAGTAACTAGCGATCTGTCGAACAACTAGGCCACCCAGGCCAACCATCTCAACAACATTAAAAATGGCCTCGTGTAGCCCGCTATCATATGCTCCTTTTACGTCAAGGAACAGGGCTGCAGACAGTGCTGCAAACAAACGCTTGCATGAATTCTGCTGTTGCACGTATGTAACGAGATCAATAACATTATCAATAGATGAGTGATTCCACCGAAAGCCAGTCATAGAGTTTGAAAAAATTTTGCAACGTTCAAGATGCCACTCAAGACGGCTAAGGACCATCCGTTCTATTGGCTTTCCTACGCATCTGGCCAATGAAATAGGGCAGTACTAGGAAGGTTCAAGTGGGGACTGGCCTGGTTTCACAAGTGGTACTAGACGACTTGTCTAGTACCACTTGAACTATTCGCCTGGGACACTTCTTTCTTGCCAGGATTCGTTGTACACACATAGGAGCACTGCCCGCGCTCTTTCACCCAGATTGCATAGCACTCGATAATGTATGCCTTCTGGACCCGGGAATGAGGAACACCTGTTTAGGGCTAGTACCGCTTTAAGCTCCTCCATTAAAAAAGAAAGGTCCATGCGACTGTCGCATGTCACTAAAAGCCACAGAATCTAGACGAACCACTCGGTCTACGATACTCGCGCCAACGACTTCGCCGGACATCAATGTCTTGCCGCTTTTTTAAAAAGCGCCAGTGCCTCGAACAGAAATTGCTCTTCAGGAATGCAGTGAAGCTCACGCACTGTTCCCCAGATGTGGGACAGAGTCTTGCGGGGGTCTAGCGTTTCACAAGACGTTCTCCAACGTGCTGCGGCTAAATTGTCCATGCGACTATGAATCTCTTTCTGCAGTCTTCGGGCTCTTCTAAGCTCGTGTACGGACTTTCTGCGTTACGAAAAGCGGCGAAGCGCTCGCAGTTTTTCTAATTCGGCATCAAAATCATTGCGCCTGGACGTAATTGGGATCGTCTGCGTAGAATCTTTCATTGTGCAATTGATCATTTGTGCAAACCCATCGCATAGACCTGCTTCAGAGGATTCTTCCATGTTAGACTTAAAAGTGGTCCAGTCACTTCTTCGGAGGCTTTTCTCTGGTGGACCAGACCTGGACAGCCCTTCGATGCGAATATAAGTAGGAATAGGAATAATTCCGTGTATCTCAATATCACAAAACCACATTACACATCTGGCAAATGAGTTGGAAACAGAAGCAAGATTGAGGCAGCTTCGATACGTCACACCTCGAATAAAAGTGGGGATGCCGTCATTCTTGACAGTGAGATCATGACTGTAAGTGGGACTTGCTAATCGGCGCCCTCTTGCATTTTTTCTTGTACTTCCCCATACCAGGTAATGTTCATTGAAGTCTCCAACGATGGTCCATGGAGCCGGACCGCTCACCAACACACTAGCTAACCTTCTCGAGTCCAACTTACTCGAAGGCGATGTGTAAACGCATTACAGACGCCTATGAGAGAGAACACGAGCTGCTTTTTATCAATGCCAGGCAAACACACCAATTGTTATTATGAAGTGCGATTGGATGCAGCAAATATGTCAGTTCTCGACGAACATAAACGATGACTTTGCTGCACGGTCTTTTGTTGAGAACATGACAGCTTCGTAACCTTATATTCTTAAAGGTTTTAACACGTTGGGCTCACAAATTACGTCAAGGAACACGTTGACGCGCTCTAACAACGAATAAAGGTTTCAATTGAATGGAGCGGTGGTATCGATGAAAAAGAATAATTATGATTGACGCGATCACATATGGGCTGATGTCCGTATACCTAGCTCCATAAGTTAATCTGTAAATGTATTTTTTTCGTATAATTTAAGATAAATGAACACTTCACCAAGAAACACGCCATTATATTGTTCAGTGTATGATTGGAGTCAGAGCTTATCGCGAAACTGTAGAGACAGAAGGCTTCACCTTTGAAGCAGGTGAACATATACAGCACACGGCAGAAGCATTGACTTACCAAAAAGTTAAAAAAAAAAAACATTACTGAATGACGAACTTTTTTTTTCGCAGATTGATGATTTCTTTGTTTAAGAAAGACAACTAAATATACCGACGCAACGTACTCAGATATTCGCCCACCTTTAATTTAATTGTGAGGGACTCCAGACGCCGGTTTACCGTTATACCTCTTCTTGCGGCTATTGCGTAGAACATAGACGTCACGGGGAGTGTACGCGAAAAGGCAAGCAAGACATTCAATTAGTTCCAGACGGCACGCTCATTCTGGGCATGGAGAAGCAGACAGAGCGTGAAGCGGAGAGTGTTGAACGCTGAGTGGCCGCAATTACGTGCAGCTCTTCCGGCAGAAATGAAAAATTAAGAAAGAAAGCCGGCATTCAATGTGGGAGTCCACGTACTGACTTAAAATAGTGCATATTTCTATCGTTGTGCCACTATCTTCACTTGCACAAAGCCTTCTTTTTACTGCAGCCACAGAAAAGCAACCACACGCGATCTACAAAGTACGGAGCTTGTCACTGACGTGCGCCCTGCCATTCGTGGTCTCTCAGCTTTGGTAGTACTGCATAGAACTAATCGGTCAGAACAAGTACGTCAGCGAAGCAGTCAGCGAACTACATCATTAGTGGTCGATGCACGAACGGCGGCGTCGAATGACCTCACCACTCTCTTTCTAACAAGTGTTGTTCCGACCGAATAAAGTTGAGCTGTGTTATTACTACGGACATGCTGCACAAAGCAATGGAAAGAATGAAGGTCAAACAGTCACGCAAAGTAAGAACTTTTGTACCTTTATGTTTACTTGTCTGTCCTCAGTCTAACTTAAAGCTATTTAATTTACGGCAGTACAAGGAAAGAAGGAAAATAGGAGGAAAAAAAGGGCAGGGAGGTTAACCAGCCTATAGGCCGCCGGTCTGCTACCCTGCGCATGGGAGGGGGATGGGGGGATGAAAGATAGAGAGCAGAGAGGGAAGAGAGATAAACACAGCACATTTGGCAGCACGCACACGCACACTCAGTCATAGTCCAGTCTTGTCTTTCGCGGTGTGTGACATTGCTGTTACAGCCGCTTGTTCAAGCCCGTGTCGCGTAGGAATTTCAACAGAGCTATTGTCGCCTTCTGTTGCAATGTCTTCTCTCAGGCACTTGACAGAATAGTGTCCACAGATATTTGACTGTTGTCGATGCGCGCAAGAACGGACGCCAGTGACTGTCTCTGGGTGTCATACAACGGACAGTCGCACAGGGTGTGGTGTAGCGTCTCTTCGCAATGACAGGCATCGCAGAGAGCGTTATCCACCACTCTATATGACAAAGGAATAATATTTTGTAAATGCCACTCCTAGCCATAAGCGATGAAGAAAGGTGGCTTCTCTTCGGTCGAGCCCAGTGGGCATGCGGAGGGCCATCAAAGAGAACAGGTGGTGTTGACGATTCGTCTGGTTGCTTGGTGGGAACCATAGCGAAAACGTGACTTCACGCGCAAGTCGTCGAATTTTACTGGCAGCATCGGTCCGCGAAAGTGGTATGGCTTCTTCTCGTGTTCCTTCAAAGGGCAGTACAAAGGGCAGTACAAAAAGGGCTGTGACTGTGCTGCACCTCCCGCGCAGTGGTGGTGTTTTTTTTTTTTTTTTTGTAGGGCAGTAAAAAAAAAGCGCTGGCACTGCGCAGGAGGCACAGCACAGTCACAGCGAAAGCTATAAGAGCGGCCTTTCAGAGCCTTTTCTAAACACTCTTTGGGTAACTGCTGCAAGCATACTTTCTGGGTACCCACTATGGCATTAAGAATAATACTTTCTGTGTAGTAGGCCGGCATTCGCTATACTATTCTTTGTCACTCTTCTGAGAAGCGTGGTAGCCCCTGACAGCTTGCAAAGAATTTTGTGCCAATCGTTTATGCAGTGGCTGACAACGATGATGAATTATGCCTGATATGGGTATGCGCCACAGTTAATAGGTGATCAAAAGCAAGCATTTGTAATGGGTTGAAGCATTGGACGACCCACTCGTTACGCTATTCGTATTGTGTGACGCCTGGCTGTTCTTCTGCTGTTCTAAAGCGCTTTATTACTCATATGAACATGATTCCTTTCCCAACATCAAGCTTGCCTAAGGCAAGTTTGTGAACAAGTCCCAAGCACTTGCGTGGCTCAGTGGTAGATTACTGGGCTGGCACACAGTGGACCCGGGTTCATACCCCCCTGTGTTTTTAGTACTAGGCGTTTCTTTTTTTTCTATTTCGTGCGATAGTTGTTACGGACACCGGCAGCGGTGGCGGCGGACATCTTACGGCACCGCGCGTGACCCGAGTTGTGATTTCTTAACAGCTTTCGGTGTAAAAAGGTAAGCTAAACTCGGCCGAGATTTGAAGCTACCCAAGTAGCGATGGAAGCCATGTTAGAAGGCTGGCAAACACAGGAGAGAAATGAGCCCACCACACACGCCGGCCACTTACTCGTGTGCGTTTATTGCACGCTCAGCTTTTTTTGTATGAATAATTACCAACCAACTCAGCTCTCTGTTGTTCGTTGGATGCCATGGTTGGAAAGTCCGTTTGAATTTCGAACACGTGGCATACACTGAATCATCTAACAGGAGAATATGAAACTTGCAACGGTGTAACATCAATAGATGTTGTGTTTGTTTCACCTGTTGACCCTTCCGAGCATTTTCCGCGCCGAAGTTGAGGCAGGGCAGGGGCGGACGTGCGTACACGCTTACTAGAGAACGCGTCATGTTGCCGAGAGTTGGCGAAGAGCACGCGATCGCGTGTGGCGATATAGACATGAGCGAAAGTTTGCAGGAAGCACAAACGAGGTCAACAGGAGGCCACACGCTTCCTCCGAGCACGAGACGGACACCTACTGCATCACGCACGGGCCGTTATCTGAGACGTTATATACTAAGGTCAGGTCAAACACACCCTTCGTCAGTTATTAGCTACCGAAGTATCCGAAGCACTGTTCATTCCTTACAGTACACTCACGGATGGAAACGCTGAAATTTACGAATAATTAATGCGCGCACATTCGTTTACATTGTTCGCATTTTCGGTCATGTCGACGTAGTTTTGACTCGAGCATTACCATCTAGTCCGCCATTACGTATAGCGGCCAAACTTGCGGTGAAATGACATTATTAATACGAGCAGTTACTGACGGCGGTCGCTGTACTAAAAAAATTAAAAAAAGAACGATACGGCGTTTTATTGCGTGAGTACTTGGCATTGTGTATTGAAACCCACAATAGCAGAGCAGAAACGTTTCCCGTTACACTATGTTCACCGCAAACCGCGTCTACGGTGTTGTAAATGCTTCGAGGCAGTAGTATATCGTTTTCTTAACATTACGCCCACTTCGTGAATCTTTCAGATTATTCTGGGACTTACGTCGCCGCTGGCGAAAACGCTAGAATGTTCGATGGCAAGTGTATAAATGCCGACACTCTTCGCCGCTTGTCAGTTGATCGACGGCCGAAGCCCTGCTCGCCGCTATCATTGCCAGCTTCTTATTGTAATATGACTTTCCTTTTACGTGGCCACAAGTTGGGGCCTATTAAACAGTTTATTATTCGACCTGCAGTCTGATTCCTTCGTTCACATCACGACCCCGTGGCATCTGGTGGAGGTGCTTCCCGTCCATGTACCGAAAACCCCCTCCAGTCGAGAGCCAAGCCCCAACCGTGAACCAAACATCCTGGCCAACCTCGACCTGCGAGCAATTATAAGCCACCGGCAGCAAGGGTTGCCTCCGGTGTACGGGGCTCTACCCGATAACAGTCGCAAGCCGAAGGCCGTCCAAGAAACGACACATATGCACTCAAGAGACAGTGGGATTGGGCGTGTTGGTATAACATCATAAAGAGTGCTTACCAGCGCAAACGACAGGGCAGAAGGGGACAGGAGAAGAGACGAGACAGAGCGCTAAACTGCCAACAATTTATTTCTTGTGAAGGTATTCGCTTTTATACAATTACCAGTCGCACTAGTCATGCGCGAAACACAATGACAATGCATATGTACATCACATTGGCAAGCAAAGGAACAACTTTTCCTTATCGGTGAGCGCAACAGAACTACAGAAGGTGTGCTAACACAAGCATCTTTCAACGAGCAAATCTTTTCTGCCTCTATGATCTCGCGTGTGGTACGATCCCTGCATCTAGCAACAATAGAACACTCTGAAAATATTGGCCGGCAGCCACACGTGCTGCAGTGAACGGACAGCCATCCTTGTTTATAGTGATCCACATTGTACATATGTTCCCTCAGCCTCTCATTTATACAACGACCTGTTTGACCGACGTGATGCCTTCCACACGATAACAGCAGCTGATACACCACATTACAGATGCAATTTCTGAATTTATTTGCATGTTTTGTAGTGCAACCGAGGGTAGGTCTGGATGGAGGAACGAACAGCTTGCACAGGCGACTCAACTTTTGAAGGGCCGTAAAGACCACCTTCACATTAACTCGCTGTGCCACTTTCTTAAGATTGTGCGCTATCTTGTGCATATATGGAACCACGGCGAAAGCCTGTCTAGCTGTGACAGGTAGGACTGCATTATCTGTCCCTTTGGCCTTAAGTTCACGCAGCAGGCCCTCGGCAACGGAAACTTGCACGTGTCTCGTCTTTTCTCCTGTCCCCTCCTGCCCTGTCGTTTGCGCTGGTAAGCACCCTTTACGACACATATGCCTCCGTACAAGTTGCTCTATGGAAGGAGTTCGGCGACGACGCTCGACGCTGTGCTTCCAAACGTTGCCGACGAATAGAACCTCGACGTCACTGCTTACCTTCAGCGTGCGGAAGAAGCTCGCCAACTCATTCGCCTGCGCATCATGAATCAGTAGGCGACCGACAGCAGTCGTTATAATCTTCGACGAAGTTTCGTGCAGTACCAGTCCGGAGACCGTGTTTGTGTATGGACGCCGATTCGCCGACGTGGGCTCAGTGAAAAACTTTTGCGACGGTACTTCGGACCGTACAGAGTAGTTCGACATTTCGGACCACAGGAATACGAGGTTGTTCCCGATGGCATTACGAACTCTCAACGGCGCCGTGCTCGACCTGAAGTCGTCCATGTCGTGCGCATCAAGCCATTTCATGCGCAAACCTGAGGACTGTATTTTGTTATTGTGCTTGTACTTATTGTTCATTTACCTTTTACTGAACTTTTGCTGCAGCATTGGGACGATGCCTTCTTCAGAGGTGGGCAATGCCACGTTCCTTCCTTCAAGTTTTGTTATCGCCCCGTTACACTATGTTCACCGCAAACCGCGTCTACGGTGTTAGAGAAGCTTCGAGGCAGTAGTGGATCATTTTCTTAAAATTACGCCAATTTCGTGAACCTTACAGATTACGTGGCCACACGTTCGGTCCCATTAAACAGTTTATTATTTGACCTGCAGCCTGCTTCCTTCATTTACGTCACGACCCCGTGACAATATATATCGCACGCTCTCTCTCTCTCGTGTTACTTTAACTATGCGTGTATGTTAGACCTGTACGTGTGATATTATATTCTTCGATTTGAGTAAAAACGAATTTTCGCCGACCGGTAGTACTTATTAGGCTGCAGTTTCGTCATTTCTTTTCAGTCATAACGGTGTTTAGACGATCAATGACAAGCATATTGTAGGTGTTTGATCCATGACAGTACGGGTGTTAGGTACACGATAAAACCTCGTGAACAGAAAAAAAAGGGGATTATTGTGATGTCCAGATAACTTTACACCACCAGCTATATTTAGGTCTTGCACATTACGAGGCCAGGAAGCTAAATGAAAGAGAAAGAAAAGAACACCGAGACAGTAGACAGACACACACCTACCTCTCTAATATTCCTTTATTTACACGTTCACATCAAGCCGGTGCACTCTGATATGTTTATCAGAAGTAGTGATAAAAAAACAGCCATGTTTCGCACACACATTAGTTTGAAATCGCGCACGCTAAGAAACAAAATAACCGCTTCGACAATTCTGGAGCAGGCAAACGCAGCGCAGCATAACTACAGGCAGCTTAGCAGCCAAAAAGCATCAATGATCGCTGTTTGATACCAGACAGCAGACGAGAAGGGAGAAGGCGTGCGCTCACTGCAGCGTGCTTAGAAACAAGTTCTACAGACCATGATTGCCCAAAGCCTGCCTAAATATGCACGCAGGAAATAATAATAACTAGTAATAATAAGGACAGCCTAACTAAGTCTTCCACGCGATGCGTTTTGCCTTCTTTCGTTTGGGATAACCAAAGCATACAAACATGCACACACGCACCACTTCTAAGACAGAGTTGTACGACTAGTTGTGGTGACCATTTCACTGTATTGCGATCGTGAAAAAGAAAACACAGAGAATAATAAGAGCAGCTCTAACTATAGTGTTGTGCTAGACAATGAACAAACAGGCCTCCAGTGACGCAGTTATCACAACGATCAATCAAAATTACTAAAGAAGAGCAAAATGCGAACTACATCACACCAGTAAGAAACATACTTGAAATACAACTGCGCTTACTGCACGTACGAGTCAATATTAACTAGCAACGCATGCATGACTTTGTTACTAACGGTATAGTTTGTCCTGGCTCGCTTTGAATTCGCAGTAAACGGTACAACTTCTTGTGAAGGGGACAAGAAAAAAAACGTCAAGGACGAGCACCAACTTTCAACCGAACAACACAATTTTACGCATATGAAAGGAGGCAAATTCACCATACATTCTGGAAAGCAGAAAACGGTTACCCCAGAGGAGAAAATAAAAGCATCGATAAAAGGTGACTAGCTATTTTCATTACCCTCGCTTTTTTCATGCGCCAATATATTTTCCTTTTGCTATAATTATCTTTTTCCTTTACGGAATAGAGTCAGCGTTCTTGCTTGGCTTTTTTCACTTCATTCTCTCGTTTCAAGAAGCTCTGTTTCAAGAGATTGTGCAAACACAGATGCCCAAGAAAAAACAGACTGAAAAGCGCCGCGTTCAGACTGTCTATTTTCTACTTTGTGTTTGCGCTCTTTCCTGTAGTAAAGTAGTACCAACAATCTCAAGTTCAAATCTCTTTAGAGCTCTTCACCTTGACCTCTACATAAACTGCATCCTCAATTAAATTTTTGCAATAATGAAGGTTGCGAACGAACGCTACAAAATTACTTGGGAAAAAAATAAATGTCACAATAATGCCTCCTGTAACGCCACAAACAACAGCTAAGCACGTATGACCAGACCACTTGCACTTCCCATGAAAGCATATAATCTTTGCAAAATCTTCGCACCCCCCCCCCCCCCGAAAAAAAAAACACCGCCGTTGTGAGGAAAAGTACACCACTTAACGGTGCGCGGCCATCTCGCTTCATGCTTAGCCGTTGGAGAAGGTGTACGGCGCATCTAACCACGCCCAGACAGCCCACAGAAGCGGAATGACGAAAGAAATGTGGAGCACTTAAGATTAGTTTTTTTTTTACAAATAAAGACGTTTTATTACAAGTTTTTTCGATCACAGAAAGCCTACTTGCGCCTTTTGTGTTTTTCCGCCACTTATTACTTCCCAATCTTTGAAGAGTAGATGAACCATAACTCTAATCAAGCTAAGCTGCCTGCTTTCAGTTTATTGCCTTTCCTCATTCGTTTTTAACGTATCTTAGTCCAGAGTCTTCTACAATAAAACATGAATTCAGAGCAGCTCGCTCATTCATTGTTGTCTCTTTCTCATAAAGTTTTTGCTCGTTTTATAGTCATTTCACTTTATAGACCATCCTGCCAAAAAACTAAACACAGGTCAGGTCATTCAGCGAGTGCAATATTTTTATTCTTTCATTTGATCTTTGTCACCCAGTCGCTCTTTATAAATAAAAAAATAGGTCGAGGAGACAAAAAATAAGTTCCCTGGCAGTGAATGTGTTCCCTCGAGATTCGCTTCTATTGCCATCCCTAAGAGATATTTTGAATTTCCTCGTAACGTGTAGATACGGCCATGCCAGTCTTCTGTATCATTCGTTCCCGCTTGCGACGGATAAAGCAAAGTTTAGGACGTGCATGAGGCCACCTAATGTGGTCATCTATCTTCGTCACGTGTATTAACGTGACGTGCAGACATGATGCACTCGTCAAAGCCATGCTCGCAAGAACTGCCGTTACTAACACCACACAAATCGAGCTAGTTTGTGTAGTTATGTTTAGTGCTACGCCCTTAGATAACTGTTTATATGTCGTTAGTAATATCCGAAGAAGAAAAAAGGCTTTCTGGGATATGATCAGGATTATCTAAAATCGCACCAGGGGAATAAACGCAACGGCAAAAGTCATACTGCCATAGAGCACACGCATCTTTCGTGAGTGGATCTAAATAATTGGAATGTGAAGACGTCTTCTCGACCAACGAATGTTTCCTCAGAGCGAGAGAAGATCAAAGTCCACGCGAGTAAAGTTTTGCTCGTCGGTAAAACGGCTGCGCAGTCGAATTACGATGCAACAGAAAGGAATGTTCAAAGGCAATGAATACTTTTGATCTCTTTGTTGTAAAGGTGACAACTGATAGCCTCCTGTGCTATCGGTGTGGTTCCCCCCTTCCTGCTATATGTGAACACGAGAACAAAGTACGCTAAAAAGCTGTCAAATTCAGAAAATGTTTTGAGGATGTTCAATGTAGAATGAAGTAATGTGAGCAAAGCTGACAATAAAGAAACGAGTGTAATTCAAAGGCGATTGCTTACGGTAGTGAGCCACACTAAAAAGAAAGGGCAATGCTTAAAAGCATAAAATGCAGGCATATTCTATCCTGCAGTTAACGAAACATTCACGCAGTTAAGCAAAGCTTTTAGCCTTTGCGGCCATGGTGACAAAAGCTCGCCATGGCTTTTAGAGGAAATGGTGCACCTCTAACGTTATTCACTTAAATATCGATCCCGCGCAGCGAAGAGCTTATACTTTATTACAACGCAGCCACCTTTATTGGTATACGGTAAAGTTGGTACAATAATTTCTCCTGCCATCCCTTCTCTCTTTTGTAGTTCACGGATGGCGACCCTTACAGGTTGCAGTGGGACTAGCAGATATCTACTTCTTCTCGACCGGTTCTGATTTTCAGAACGCGTCAAGCGATTCCCGTACGATGTGCATCTATATAGTGAGACCAATCTACTGAATAAAAAGGCATAGAATAGCAACACGTTTTCCGAGAATCGCAAAAATTTTTGTTCCATTTATAAGTTCGCCCAGCTGTTAGTTCCTTCACAATATTCACTTTTTTGAATAATTAAATTCTATTCATATTAACTTAATTTTGTTCCGTTCAGTGAAACACGAAACGGCAACGTTGGTGGTCTACTGCATAGTGTGTTCAAGAGACTGCTGTCTCCCACTCTTTGCACGAAGGTTTCGGGGATGTGAAAATCTATAAACACAATACTCGCGCTACCAAATAAACGTTCGTCTGCTGCATGGGTTTCTTCTGCCTAGAACGACAGAGTTGTACAAATTATCGCCCCTTCTAAATGTGCGAGGTGCGCGTAAGTTGTAATATAGGCATCCAGGCAGTTCCGTGAGGCATTCGCGACGCCGAGCCCTACACTTCGGCAGACATATACACGAGCAAAATAAAGAAAATATTGGCGCTAAAAAAAAGAACAACTAATATTTATAAGGTGCTATGATCAATATAGAATGAAAAAAAAAAACACTACATATAGTACGCCCTTTTGTGTTCGTTATACTTTCACATGTGCACTGTGCTGATAGTGAGAATGTGCGAGAGTGATTTGTGTGAGAGAAAGTGGCGCAATGACTAGTGAGTAAGTCTGCCGCGTTTTAGGAGGTGATACCATACTTTTCACCGGAAACGTCATAACGGACGCCAGGCCCTTCATAACTGTAACATGAATGGGCATCGCGAAACGTGTGCAACATCCGAGAAATAACGGTGAGAACATATAAAATACGTGAAAAATTGCAATGCTACGATAAGAAGGAAACAGGAAACATAAGTAGATTTACTGTAGTGCAACAAAGTATTTTTATAAAATATGTAGTGCTGCCATAGAAATGCTCACAAGCATTACCAACACATTCACAGCTCTTTACATCTAAACAGCCTAGATGGCGCTTATTTCTCGGCGCTGTCGATGGTGAAGTCCATTGAAATCCTTAATAAAGAGAACAAAATTCAGTGCATTCGCAGCAGTTGAAGTTGACTAAGCAGTGACTGCTATTATGATTACCTTACACGCTTTTATGTGCCAAAAAGCGCAATACGGTTCGAGCACACGAAACAGCCCCCCCTCCCCCCGCCTCTCACTAAATAGAATAGGTATGGAGATAGCAAGGCTTCCCCATACCTTTCTTTAGTAGGATCTGACTTTCCTTTAGCGCAGGAAGTTGAGCATGGTTAAGCAAGTTTTTGAATATAATAACGACCGAACAGCTCTGATTTTGCTTTCCAAGAAATTTCTACCTCACACCCCATTGACATGCTTATGCCTGCAGTAGGGGGCAGCAACGCCACGTTCTCCCGTATGTTTCAGTATCAGCCGCAGTAAGTCTTTGTTATAGCATGCAACGAGAATATCTTCCCTGCACACTCGTTCGTAGCCCCTCTTTAAAAAATCCCGTCTGTACACAGCTCGTGCTTTGAGAACAACCACAACGGGAACTGCATTCATTTTATTTCACCTTTCTACCACAACATTGCCATTCTACGTTGAAGAACCTACGTGTTCTAGCATGTTGATGCGCGAAGCAGAATTACCGACGATAACCTGGCCTGCTTTTATTTTGCTCGGGCGAGCAATGCCCCCTGCGTCAACAGCCAAAACGAGTTGCTATGACCTCCTGTCAGTGTGTTCTGCAAGCACTCGCGTGCTATAGAGCGTGAATAAGCAGGCAGTGACCGAAGTGCACTCAGTTGAACATGTCTCAGTAGGTTCAGGCAAGAACATTCATCACGAGAAAGTACGAGTGTATCGTAAAATATAGACATATTTTTTACAAATATAAAAATTTTTAATAAAACATAAATCTATAATGAGAAGATATAAACATATCGTAAGGAAACTGCAAGCTATTTAGGATATTCGTCGACTTGCAAGCTCTTACGTGTCCCAACGATGGAGTCTATACAGTAACATATAAAAGTAAAAAAAGCATGTGCACAAGCAAGAATTACAGCTAACTTTAGAAAGAAAAAAATAATGATAAGTGGTCTTATTTATACGCAGAGTTGTGGACCAAATATATGGAAGTCGAGTTCCACAACACAGCCCTCATTGGTAGCCCAGGTTGTCAGTAACCTCGAGCTTACCACTAGACATTTTTTTAACTTAGCGCACGGTGCCTAAAACCGCTAGTAACAGCGCCTCCAACATTTGTATACTGTAATGCCCGTGGAGCACCGCTGAAGGAAAGTGCGCTTTGCAGTGTCACACCACTGACTCGAGAGGCGAAATTCACCGGGTGGAAAGTATAGTAACTTCGGGAACGTCAGCAAAGCGTAACATAGTTGTGTGAAGACATGCCTACTTCCCTCTGTCTCATTTTGATTTGCCCCTTCCTTTGGCAAGGACATGATAATGACAGTATCATAGTACCACACTTACATGTCAAACAGTGTTCTTTCACTCCGAAGAGACCGACACTTCTTTTGAGGAAGAGACGATATTTTCAGGAGTTTTCCAATCTGGCCTAGCGGCACTGTTTCGAAATATCCGTCTATTCGTTCAGCAAGCCTATAAAGACCGGACTAGTTCGTACTGATCCATAGCTTCTGAAAGTGCAGAAAACATAATACCGCGCAAGCACTTGTCGTTTGTTATACTTTACTGGTACGGTGTTTCTTTTTCTGCACTTTCTGAAGCTACGCAATCACTCAACACACCAAAACACGTTCTCTGTGCGGCCAATGTGCTAACTTTAAAGAATTATCACTACATGTTCGATGACGCACGAGTCTTCTAGATTGCAACCGTATACCGATAAGAGTACCTTTCTTATTTTTGAATGGCACAGCACGTATCGAGTTCCAGCAACCTATCGCTCGAACACAGAAAATGCTTCGATTAACGTGGTTGGTAAAGGAAACAAAAGAAGGAAAACAAGTTAACGAAACCTGCAACGCGTGTATCGCACGCGACAGTGGCGCGGTGCCACGTGCGAAAATCGCCGTGAAGGTCGCGCGACGAAATAACCGAGAAATCATGCGTGCGGCACGAGCGAACTTTGCGGTATACGCAACGAAGGCTCATTGTGACAAGGGCCGCAGGAGAGTCGCCGCCAAGAGGCCGGACACGAGTACAGCCAACACCGGCGCGCTCTCTCGCGAGGAGGCGCTGGTGAGCCTGCTCTCCTGGGGCACGCCCACTTGTATGGGCTCCTTGGAAGTCTTGTACGGCGGGCTCATCTCGATCTGGCCAGCTGCGAGTGAGAGGCAAGAAAGAAGGAGAGAAAATCGTATCCGCGACGGAAACACGTCTGTGGAGTCATAGTGAACCCCGGCTAAAACACCACTGTGTTAAAAAGATCAGAGCACTTCCACTGTTGCGAAGAATGAAGGCAGATATGCTCAAATACAATGGTAGGTCTGTTATATAGTGAATATTGTTGTAGTGAAGTGAATTGAAGTCAAGTTTATTGTATTTTTTTCCTGACAGAAAGAGGAATAAGAAATAATTGCCGTATCGCCTCTTATTGCTGCCGTATTGCTCTCTTACTCGTAAGCGCATTCAGAATCCATGTACACGATATCGACGCAAATGCAACCATACTTCATCCAAGCAACTAAACGTGCATCTTCGTAATTTTTATTGCAAATAGATCAAGAATAATAGACATCACAAGAACACTTCTAGCAAATATAAAAAAACATGTTATTCACACTTCCTAAATGTATAGCGTATTTGGCCAACTCTAATACGTCCTCGATTCCAACGCGCACCTAACTTATATGAACCCCCCCCCCCCCAAAAAAATACAGCTATTTGGTAGTTTAAGCATCTTTAACCGAATCTAACAAGTATGTGGCTATAAGGTCTGTTTTTCTTTTGTTGTTGTTGTTCAAAAAAAGCTGTGCTATAGAGTTGGTTAAATACGATACTTATATGCAATAAATTATCGCTTGGTTGCTTGGCTGCTCATCCCCAGGTCGCCGGGTCAAATCCCGGCTGCGGCGGCTGTATTTTCGATGGAGGCGAAAACGCTGTAGGCCCGTGTGCTCAGATTTGGGTGCACATTAAAGAACCCCAAGTGGTGTAACTTTTTGGAGCCCTCCATTTTGGCGTCTCTTATAATCATATGGTGGTTTGGGGCGTTAAATTTAACATATCAATCAAACAATAATAGTGGCAGTAATTGTAGAAATTAATGCAATCAACTGTTTATTAACCTGTAGAAATAAGCAGACTAGTCAAATGGGCGAATTGAAGTTGCTTCTGCGTATAATCCATAGCCACTTTCAAATTTATGAAATGGGGCCACTGGTAATCACCGCAGAGCGGTGAAATCTGGCTAATTTAGAAGGCGAAACCAAAATCGACGCACCAAACAGGGCATCCATACTTTCCCTTCGAAAACACCCTCAATGACGACGCTGCTCCGTTCGCATCGGGAGAAGAAGATAAGCGACCATCGATAAGCAGCAATACAGCAGGAAAGCGCTGCCACCACGAAGGAAACAAAGCTCAGTAGAGGCCTTCGGGCATGCCGGCGTCACGATGACGTCTGTATTGCCACTCGTATGACCGCGTCGTTGATAGCTGGCTGGGGTTCTGAACGTGCATTTTTATGCAGATGTTGCACTTTAAAGATCGCGCGATGTGTTAGAAGGCTACAGTGAGCATTGGTCTTCACTGTTGCGAGTTCAGTTTATCCACTTGATGTCGAATGTCGTCACGACCACTTCTCCGAAAACAGCCTGCGTCGCATATTTACTGTTTACCTTCGGCACTGTGCTGTTGCGTGACTCAGCGAACGAAGCCTAGAGTTCCAAGACGAGAATGTCAGTGTCTACGGCTCTTAAAGAGGCCCTGCAACACTTTTTGAGCATGGTCAGAAAGCGCTGCCGATCAGTAGTAGAGGCTCCTGGTAACACGCGAGCCAAATATTCGAGCACAACACGCGGCCAGGATTTCACAATAAATTAACAAAGTCAGCTAAAAATTGCTTTCTTTTCTCTCGACAAATGGCGGAATATGCCCAAAAATCTTACGTGAATTACCCATCTATCAGCCATTGGCCGATTTGAAAACGGCGCACTCGCTCGTTACAGAGACCGCCGTGGGAGACCGCGACTTGTCCACGCGTGCGCGTGCGATCACACCGGTAATGCGGCGTATTTGAAGGAAAAAAAAGAAAAAAAGTGCTCGAAATCATAAGGCGCGTGTGACCTTTTTCTGTGGCCCTGCCACTCTTCCCTGCTTAGCTTCCAGTGCTTTCGTCGGGACGAGAAGAGAGAATGCAATTGCAGCATGCGATAAACCTTTGTAGCTCCGCTCACACTGGACGGATTCTTAGAATTCTTGCGGCATTGATTGCGTGAGACAACAAGCTTTGCCAGTGAATTTATTCCGTGGTTACTTGAAAAAGCGTTTCAGGGCCCCTTTAATGCGAGAGGCGGCGGTGAGGTGTTCTCGTGTACGACGGTAACCCGTGTACGACGGTAACAACTATCGGAAAGCAGTACGTGTCTCACTGTTCTCACCGGAGCTTGCCGAATAAAGACTTAGACATGCCTGACAATGTAAGCTGATTTATTGTTAGAATTATCACTTTTTTGTTTATGTTTAGTGCGCGGTAATCTCAGCTTTGGCAAAGCTTTTTTTTTTCGGTATAGTCGTGGTCGGCCGACCCGCACTGCTGCAATCAATAATTGTGCGCACGTATCGCGACACACATGGGCAAAGATTAATTTGGAGGTGCTTCATCTGGCTAAATAATAAGGCCAATGAACTAGCGATTCACTCATATGTTATGTTTCATACCCCGATCCCCGTATCTGCAGGAGAAAACAGCCTGTCATGGCGATTGTCCGGCCGATTAGTACCGTTGCTCTCTTGCGTTCAGTGGATTAAACACGAAGTGCAAAGATGCAGGTTTAGTGTATATTCACAATATGAGCCGTAATGAAGCTGTGAATAGTACACAGGCATTCGGCGAGCGAGTATCGCCGCACGTATCACCACTCATAACCAGCAAAAAGTTTCGCTTTTCCAGCTCGTCTATCGCCCGGCGCATCCAAAATCGGTGGTGCGGCTCGTCTCCCCTTCTCTGGTGCCTGTTGCGCATGCGCAAGCCGCCATAGCGTACCCAACAATGCGAGGAGAAGTCATCTACTCTTCCCTACTTCCGGCTTTATGAAATGTGACGTAATAACCTCTCACTATATAGACGTCAGACTCTGGAGTTTTGTGGACACGCAGCGCCACGTGTCGACGTAGTTTTGGGTAATGCAAAGTCCGACTCTGTTGCACAGTTTGCTGCGCAACCAGATACAACTGCAGTGTACAAAACAACAATTGAACTAAATATTAGGTGTCTTTTCGAAATGAACACTTAGAAAAAGTGCTACGAATTTCTCTCTACTAGTCAGACCCGTCTCGAAACCACCCTGAAGTGCTTGCTGGTTTATTCACCAGAACGACGGTGAAAACAAGAGCAGACGCAACAGCTCCACCCTCTACGAAAAAAGACCCGAGTTGACGCTACTGCTGCATAGTGAATGGCTACGGACGTAAGGGACTTCACTTTTATTGATTTCCGCAGATTTCGCGAAGATTAACGTCGAAAGCACTGGATATGGGCCATTGCAAACGTGTTGGGTGAGCGAATTACTTGCGTTCTCCACAGCCGTTCACATTAAAAAGTGTGATAATGTAGGTCTCCTGTTATTCTTTTGAGTAGGTTTGACGGAGAACCGTGGTAACTTTGATTATGAAGCGCGCCATGCAGCTGTAGACACGTGACGCGCACGATCAACATCACATATGCCACGACCACCGATAATCTGAAATTGCACAGCATTGCGCCTGAGGTCTTTGAAGGCTCTAAGTTCCGAATTTAACTAGAAAACGCGAACACGTACGTCATACAGGTAAATCACAAATTGATCGCGACCACAATCAGTTTTTTTTTTTCCTTGCTGTTAGTCTCCGCGATCGCCGAAGCTAAGCCTTTCGTTGCACACCGAGAAAGCGGAGACGCATGTATCCCCATTTGCAGTATAAATAAAGGGATGACACCCGTCAACAGAACATTCTAGCATGCATATAAAACAGTTCAACGCACAGGAAGCGAGAGATTGATGGAGAATGCAACTGCAATGGCGAAAGTCGACAGGGCTATTCGTGCTGGATAAAGAGAGCTTCGTACCAGTGACCGTAAGATAAATTACTCGTGCATGCACTTCATCGCTTAGGCATAATGTGTGTGAGCAAGTTTCACAAATTAGGGGGTTACAGAACGAACGTCGGAGCGCTTGCCTCGACCTCGATGTCATGTGATCCTTGTTTGCCTTTAGAGTGCCAGTTGCTGTATACGCCGAAATTACTGAGAAATCTTTCGCATTGTACCCGCATTTGTTTTGATGAGCTTCCTACTTTTCTGAAGTGAGGTTGGATTGAAGGAAGAAGCTTACCAGTCCCTTGGTTTTCAGAAAGCCGCGCCTCAAGACCAACGAAAGAGGAGGGCCTATGCACGTTCGTTTGCGGACAGCTCGCTTTGCACTACCCATTTATGGCCAGCGCGTCGCTGGGGGCGCTGGGGGCGCTGGTGGCGGCGTTTTTTTTTTTTTTTTGCAGTGCCGCTTGGGCAGAGTTTAACGTCTATTCCTACCTCCATGACTGCCACGAAATGAAGTATGTAGATTGATGATATAGATAACGCCGAGGTCAACAGTGTCGTCACTATGGACGTTTTCGAAATTACGCTACTTAGAGCATCAGTTTCGGGTTGGCCTGCTAAATTAGACAGATTTAAATTGCCTCGGGGTGATTTTCAGTGGCCGCAAATTAGAAATTTCAAACTGGCGGTGGAATATTAGCTGGAAGGACTCGAGTTCGCCGATTTGACTCAACCACTCATTTCCTCTGGTTAAAAGGTTAGTTGTGTTAATTTCTATAATTACTGTCATAATGAATGTTAGTACACATGTGAAGATGCCTTCTGTCACTGTAAAAGGAACACAGCAGGTAGCACACGGATACCTTTCTGTAAGTTTTCAATAATGATGGACAAATTTCTTGAAACACCCTGTATCCCTGTATCCACCCTGTATCCACCAGCGCATAAGTGAATATAAATTATATTATTTGACTGAGCAGACAAAAATATATAAAGTGAAAAATCTCGGCATTTCTTTAGCACATTAATGCCTCCTCAACGGTGGTCTCAAAATGAAGCACTGTGACGCATGAAAAATTTGTTGTTTCTAAAGTACAAAAATGGCATGACGTTTTTGTTTCATGCAAGAGATCTTGTCTTTGAGGCTGATTTTCACGTATCATTGTTCCTGCAGTTGTGCTTCACTTTAAGTGGTGTCCATATTATCGACGCAAGAACGCTGGCCCAGTCGAGCTAATTGGTTCACTGAAAATTGCTAGTCATTACTTGGTTCGTGAAGTAGCAAGTCAGGTGAAAAACCAGAAAATTTCTCCAGCTCTCTATTAAAATAATTCTCTCTTTCTCTCTGTTACGCTTTTTTGTTCGCACTCGGCAAGAACCTTGCCGTAAACGGCTACGCTGTGAAGAAAAACGAAGGCAGATTGAGGAACGGAGCAATGTTAGTATCTGTGATCCACTATGTCATATCCCGCAAGGCATATCACCTCGTTCTGCCCAATATATTTCCTGTTAGACATCAAGTTAAATATTTCCACCCGGACAACAAAAAAGCATCCATAATTCTTCGCACGCCTGCATATCAGTGTTCTTCAATAAATTCGGGTGAAGAATAAACCTTTTATGCTATACTGTCACCCAGAAACGCATTATGAGCAGAAAGGAATGAATTACACTCAATTTTTTCACACTGCTTGCCGTTCTAAAACCAGAATTAAGCGAGAAAGGTGCATCAACTTACCCACTTATGTGTCATGGATACGCGATCATGCACTTTAAATGCACGGATTTTGTTTCAGAGGTGATATCTTCCCCTCTCTCTCTCTCTCAGTGTGTGTGCATGTGTGTGTGCGTGTGCATGTGCGTGCGTGTGTGTGTGTGTGTGTGTGTGTGTGTGTTCGCGGTTCATGGGTCCAGTGGCCAAGAAAGAGCATGATATAAGAACACCGAGCGGAGCTCCAGCTGGTATGTATCAATCTTGAAAGCACTACAGACAGAAAAACACTGACATAAGAGGAGTCAAAACGCCAATGCCGTTTGCGACACTGGCCAACAAAAACTTTTCTACATCCCCGTCTTTACTTATTATTTACCCAGATAAGAAATGGAAAGACGTCGCACACGTCGAAGAATAGACAATAGGGTAACGAGGGGTGTGACTGAGAAAATTGATTGCTTTTCAAACTCCAAGTACTCATGGATCCTAATTATGTCGGGTGAGTGTGTTCGCGTGCAAAATCGTCAAATACCCTTTCTGTATACCGTTAAGTGTCAGCGAAAAACGGTGCTTGTTTCCCTGTACGAAGACATTTTTTTTCTCGCTCTCTACTGTGTACTCACATGTGAGGTTGGATTGACCCCAGAAGTACACCTGGTACAGCGGAACAGACAGGTCAAAGCCGGCCACTCGAACGGGAGTCTGGAATCGGCACCAGACGCGTTCGCCATCTTGTTCGAACAAGGTGTTCTCCAAAACCTGGGGAAATCGTACGGGGATGCTGCTGACGCACTGCTTCCAACAAAGGAGTGCACAAGAAAATTGCCAACATGGCACCTCGTATGCGACATATACGCAATCATAAAAATTTGCGTCAACACCTTCGCGAAATAGCATGCGTGTCAACACGAGGGCTGCCGTTGTACATTATCGTGACTAAAGCAAACCTGTTGAAAGAGACCTGTTGTCGCGACCGTCATAACTCCATGGCTCTGTCTACAATGATTACTTGAATCAATGTATGAAGGAAATAATGAAGCGGTCTCATGACCCCCCTACCCCTTGCTAGTGCGCAGGTAAATTTTGCGCGCTTAGCCCTGATAAAATTTCGGGTGTATGAAAAATATCCCTCCGTCTCTATGGGCGTTCCCTCGACCATGCGTAAACAGGCATATGACAGCACACAAGTGAAGCCCTAGAGACGTAGAAGAAAAATTGAACGCGTATCTGCGTGTTCAAAAGTAAATGTCCTCGACAGACGATAGTATTCTGCCAGCCACACAGGGATTTATGTTTTACCTTGCCTCAGACAGCACCTCCTTTAAGCTGAGTCTGCCGCATCTGGCTCACACGGATAAAAAATTGGGAGACCCTAAAGCTTCGCATTTAAGAGTTGAACGCGATAGCGAAATCCAGCTTCTAGGACACCCTTCAATCACTAAGTGCATACTTATTCATAAATTTTGTTACATACATGTGCACGCACACAAACACACACACAGTAGATTGTACCAGCGTGGGCTATTATCGCCCAATGGGCTCGTTTTTGTCGTGACACCTGTCGAACAAAATGCGTCAAAGGGGCTCTAAAACACTTTTTCATGTAACCATGGAATGAATGCACTAGTAGAGCTTATTGCCTCACGAATTTAACGCCGCACAAATTTTAAAGATCTGTCCAGTGCCAGTGGAGTTACAAAGGTTTGTTGCATGCTGAAATTGCATTATCTCTTCTCTCGTCCCGACAAAAGCACTGGAAGCTAAGCAGGGATAGGTGGCATTGCAAAGAAACTACCGTGCCTCGTGACCTTGAGCACTTTTTTTTCTTCGAATGCGCGGCTTTGTCAGTGGGATCGTGCGTGCACGCATGGACAAGTAGCGGCCTCCCGCGGCTATCCCGGTAACTTGATTTTTCGGTCACAAACGCACAGACGATTTTTCGCTGACAACTAATGGGGCCAACGCCAGCGGCGGGTTTTCCGTGACACGAGCTTTTTAATGCTATCATGTTGAAATAGAGGAGGTGTTGCGTGCGATATGGACGCCATCTTGGCAGTGCCATCGGGAAACATGAGCTTTTGCAGAAACCAGGACCTATGCCAGGTGGCGCCACCTTAGCGTCGGCAGCGCATTTTTTCGTGCACAGCGTCATGTTTTCAGGGCAGTATAAGAAACACTATAGGGTATCTATTTATTTCTAGTAAAGGAACACACAAGCTTATGCTTAATTAGGTATTGATATTGCGCCTCATATATGCGTAATATTTGCTTTTCGATCAACGATGTTCCCAAGTATGAACGCAGCCACCTGTTCAAGATGGGTAGACGTCGAGCAAGTACTTAAACTTTGGCCAGGTGGCTGAATCGTGTGACAGACAAAGAGGCAGATGAAATCTTTTGCGTTCAACTATCCCAAGAAAGACTAATCTTTGATACAATTGAACATTGAATAGCGGTAATAAATGTATCTCACCCGGTTCGTCTCCATGGGCATGCTCTTTTCGTCCGCAAGAGTGAAGTGCCGCACTTCCGCCAGCTTTTCAGTCCGGGTGCACGCAAAGATGCTGGCCCCCTTGAGCTACGTGCAAACGTAGAAACATACGCTTACCAGTTCGGCATACGCTTATGCCTTGTAGAATGCATCACGTTCAACATTTTAGCCATCTTGGTAGTGAAAAAGCCCGTGCTTCTTTCCTACGCATTTGTGATAGATAGGGCGGCCATCAAGATAACAAAGCACGAGAAGAACAATCGACGAGTACACCTTTATTTAATTTTTTTCAGTTGAAAGTCGTTCTTTCTCTGGCAATATATTCTTACGGTGCCTGAATACACGTTGTTCTATAGGCTAAAACAAAAACAACTATAGGCTAACAACTAAAAGGCGATTGTTAACGTTAATATGCTCCTTAACTTTTCTGTATTGAAGTAACGTGGGTAGCATTTCAAAAATATAACAGTACTAAGCGTTAACAAAGCTGTCTCCACTACAGAACGCGAAACACCTAACATTCAGGCAGATACTAAAATGGCCGATAACCACGTTCCTAAAACTGGTCAGTCTGAATCGCGAGCACGCTCGTACGATGCGCATACAGCACGGCCGCGACGGCCAACTCACGCTTTCGGATTCATTGGTGAAGCCTATCGCCAGGTAGCGACCGGCCATGGACGCGACACCACCCATGGTCACCTCCAGTGTCCGGTTGTCGGCGCTCAGGGAGTACGTGACGGTCAGGTCGCACCGGCTGGCCTTGTCACACTTAGTGCGCGTGCGCGAAAGCGTCACACAGCTCTTCGTCTGGCCGCAGCCCTCCATGGACACAGCTGCGAGAGGCCAGGCGAGCTTTGTCAAGATTTCTCACTTGTGTAAGTAAGAAATATTAAGAGTATTCGAGCACACACAGCCACTCCTTCCATCAAGCACACAGATGACCAGTTTGGGCCAACCGACCTATGAACCATCTCACTCAGACTCCCACAGCTGAGGCTTGACTGCGAGTATGGTGAATGTGGCTTAGTATGATATTGGAGATCTCTACTGCAAAATATAAATTCAAGTTAGTCTACGTTCAAGCGCGTCTCAGAGAGTACAATGTTGATGCATCGAGTGGGCCTGATTGAGCACGATTTCGCTGAGTGTGACTCTAAATAACCAAGGCTGGGCCAAATTTTCGTAAGTCTGAGTAATAGTGATCCGAGGAAGAAATGTCCTTTGCGAGCATGTCTGCCTCACTCACAATTACTCCCGTGACCTAAGAAACTCTATAGTCTGTGGGCATAAATCATTACAGCTTTACAAATGAGGGTATCAGCGACGAAATTTTATCATGTTATAAAACATTTACGTGACACCCAACAAAGGTTTGCTAACAACTATTGACACCTGGTTTCTATTCGGATATAAAGCTACAACTAGGCAGAACGAAAGAATATTCAGATGTACTGCATGCTCCAATCTGGATCGCCATCAATTTAAATGACACTTCATAAATTCATAAGACGACTACTGAAGAGCTATCAACCATCGGCCATGTTGGAAATGACACTTGGGCGTTCTGGTACAAATTGACTTGTGGCATACTTAGCGCAAAAAGGTACAAATTACAAGGAGCAAGGAAGACACAGGACATGACATTAGGGCCGCATCCTATCTGTTCTTTTCCTTCATTTGGCGCTAATTAGTTTTGTGTAATGTCAACAATTTGTCATTATGCTGCAACACTTTAGGGTAATCAGTATAATAACGTTAACGAAACTATTGTTCTGAATCAAGGCTCGCTATCGTGTAATCACTTACGTTCTAATAAAATATACCAATAGTTGTGCAGTACCCACGCTTTCAAACACTTATGTCATTCGTAAAGACACGAGCAGCAGTTTACCCCGCTGTAATTTGCTAAAATTTTCTTTCCTGCGTTTTCATTTGTACTAATAAAAGTTAAGCTTCTTGGTATTGTGAAATAAAATATATGGTTTATGTTCTCAGAGCTGATCATCGGAATTCATTTATTCGAAGCGTCGACACAATAAAAAAGTACGGCTGATCGAAAAACATGTCGGGCTCAATTTAGTGGAGCGATGTCTGTGAACCGAAAAAATATTTTGTCCTGTGTGTCATATGTGTGTGGTTGTATCTTTTTTCTTCTTTATTTGTTTTATTAATATCTACCTATCTCTCTTCTTTTAGACCCTTATTTCCACGCCCCTGTACAGAGTAGCAAACCGTTTTTCTACCAGGCTCACTTCCCTGGCTTTTCCTTCTACCTACTTCTCTCTCTTCCTAAGGAATAAATTATTTATGAAAACAGAGATTTCCTTCTTAAAGACTGCGTAAGACTTCCCAAAGCTTCAGTTTCCCTAGTGTCACTCAAATATATATATATATATATATATATATATATATATATATATATATATATATATATATATATATATATATATATATATATAAATATATATATATATATATATATATATATATATATATATATATATATATATATATTAGTGCCACGCTCCCGAGGCTCCATTACGCTTCGATAAACTACATTTTCCGTCGACATATATCTATGTTAAATACACACACATCGGACATTCTGATGCGAATAGTACGCTAATCCCAAATAGGACATATTTGCAATCATCCGACTTCTCTCGCGTTTTAACATGACGAAATGATGAAGAGAAAACGAAGCAACATTCGAATGCGTTTGCGCTGCGTGCAAGTAACGACAATTGTGCCGTATCTGCACGACAAAGAAATCAACCAACAATTATACTAACGGAATTCGTCCACCCTAAAGTCGCTGTTGATCTCGATGTTGTACCAGTACTCGTTGTTCACCACGAACGTGCCCCTGCAGAATGAAACAGAGAAAGGGAGAAAGGAAAAAAAGTTAAATACGACTCATTTTTGGCGGGAAAGTTTAATGAAAACGGATCTGTAGTGGTGACATGATATGAAGAGGCAAACTAAATTTTTTTCGTGTTCAGGCTATAGTGATGAGTCTTATGACAACGACAAAAATCATACACTCCCTCATGTCTTTGCCTAAGGCAACTGGAAGGCGAAGGCAACCTTACATTTTATCTTCTAAGTTTACCGACCCAGCCCAAAAGCTCTCCGCACTGCCTCCGGGATCAACCCACTTGTTACAAAGAGACGTTCTCATATGGCGTCACGATGACTTCACAAGTTTTGACAGCCTGTAAATAGCATGACAATGATAACTTTTTTTCTTTTTTTGCGTCACTTGCGTTGACATCGCTGAAGCCACCAACGCATGCGTTTGATGAGGCACCTAATTGATTGATTGATATGTGGGGTGTAACGTAATGAGGCACCTAAGGCTGTCACCTTAGAACAATAAACATGGCGCTCAATGTGAAATGCAACCATTCGCTAACCAATACAGTGCCACACACACAAAAAAAACTTCGAAGTTTATGATTTCACAGCGAGGTGTTGGAGCTGGAGTTTCATTTAAAAATTTAGAGAATTAAAATTTTCGTACTCATCTTATTTTTCCAGCAGTACAACTCTTGTTTCCAGAATCAACAAGTACATATACAAGCGCCGACCAAATACTATCTCGAGCCTTACGACATGAGTGTTCGTATTAAATGGCCATTAAAGCAGGAATTCCATTACCTTAGTGTGGAAGCTGTGAAAGGGAGATTAGAAAAACCAGAGATGGAACATCGCAGTCGTAAACGCTCCAAAACAAAATGGGCCCCACTGTAAACTGGCTATGAAAAGAAAAAAAGGTTTCCTGAGTAGGCTGCCTTATTTTTTTTTCTGAATCGAACTAAGCTTAACAAAAGTATTTCTTCATCAGTTCTGTGGAAGACAAGAATAAAGAAAAAGTTAAAGCCGGGTGATCTTAAGCATTCCTTAAGTAAGCAAATTGCCAACACGACGTGTTCCCGCAACTTCCTTCGAAATTGCCCCAAAACAATACTGGCACTGGGACCTGCAGACTCTAGTAACGTACCTAAGGAGCAAAACAGGTATGCGAGTGCCGTTTCTGGGCAGAATTAGGTCAGCCGCTATCAAACGCGACCTGTCGTGCTGCCATCCTTTTTGTTAGTTCCACTTCACGTGTGTCACTCAATAAACGGAGATGGAAAAGAAAATGATAGGTGTAACCTTAAGGCACCAAAAGAGAGCATAACGTATCAGGGAACAAACGGGTATTAAGTACACCATAGACAAAATCAAGAAAAAGAAATGGTCATGGGCCGGTCACGAAGAAAACATAAGCGCTTACCATTAAGGACCACAGACTGGATTTCATACAGAAGGCAAGCGGGTGAAGGGGAGACAGAAAGTTAGGTGGGCAGATGAGATTAAGAAGTTTGCGGGTATAAAGTGGCAACAGCAAGCACAGGACCGAGTTGACTGGAGGAACAAGGGAGAGGCCTTTGTCCTACAGTGGGCATTGTCAGGCTGATGACAATCATGAGGATGATGATGACGATGATGATGATGATTGTGATGATATCAGACAAGAGATCTGTAGCTTGAATACGATGCGTTCTTCAAACTCTTTCCATCCTTTTTCACAATGGCATATGATGATAATATATGGCTGATACAGCTGGTCTCGAGTTAAATCATTTGTTAGTTTGCTTCTATATAAATGTGATGCAACTCGGAAGCAGTGTGGACTACAACCGGAAGCTATCACCGGGATGTGCTCAAGACTGGAATTGAACATGAAGCCGGAAGTGTGTGGCAAAAGTCATGTGATACGGGGAAACTGAACGGGGCTGAACGGAAATTAGGTGTGACCCGGATATTAGGTAACGAACGCAGAGATATCACGGTAGGGGTCAGGTAGGTGCTGCACAAATGCATCATTACCTATCGCTCAATCAGAACTGAATATTTGTCCAAAATTTTCCTTCAACAGATTCCTCTATGTAACTTGAGTTAAATATCCACAACGAGCTGCCGCCGCTGAAGCTAGCGCACCGCCAAGAGGCGTGGCACTTGCGCTGCCATTAATTAACCTCGCGCTTTAGGCGACTGCCAGTCCCACTGCTTAGTGAGGCTACTTCTTGCATGATATTAGCGATTTCTTGAATAGAACAGGGCACAACTTCGGAGATATTTGAAAAAAAAAATATGCGTGGCAAGCAAAACCGAACACACTTCACGCGGTAGCACTAGGCTATGCGCAAGGTCACAGTATATTAACATGAATAGGCGAGGAGAATCCCCATAAGAAGCAATACGCAGAAAATCAATTTGAATAACCCGTTTGGTCTCCTACAGTGCATAATTGGGTGCCATGCTTCTAGTGTTTTTTGTTAACGTTAGAAAATAGAAGAACATTGACATTAATTTTGGGTGAACGCTGCAGTCAGGTGACCAAAAGTGCTCGGAAAACTACTTTGAAGATTTCTTTCTGAACTTCTTACGAAAATATTGCATTCAGCCTTGACATGCTTGCTTATTACATCGCTTTACGACTTTGTGCCTGCGTTCACCACGGGCGGTATAGCGGTTATACGGTGCACGGCTGCTGACTGACCACTAAGGTCGCGGGTTCGATCCCTCAGCCGCTGTGGTCGCATTTCGATGGACACGCATTGGTACCGGCCCATGTCCTGTGAGGGTCAGTTCAAGTTAGAGAGCACAGATAATATACATTTCCGGAGCCCTCCACTACGGCGTCCCTATAGTAACCATATTGTGGTTTTGGGACGTTAAATTACAAATTATTATATTTGTTACGCATGCTTCCATGTTTCGGCCGATAAAAGAGGTCCTTTAGAAAAAGGAATCTACTTTTACCACTACTTTCTCCATGCCCGTCTAGGTCCTGTAATCAGTATCTAAGTGCGTTACTGCAGTTTTCTCTTTAGTACTTATAGCTGACTGTTTGCCACTGCTGTCGTGCTGAAAGGTGGTTGTGAGCCTTTGCCAAGCTGCATTTTTCGGAAAGCAGCTGTTACCTGCAGCTGTGCTTCATCAAACTATTGATTAGAAACAAACATTATTATTATTATTATTATTATTATTATTATTATTATTATTATTATTATTATTATTATTATTATTACTGCAACAAACAATTTGGAGGTGACTTTAATTCTGGACCAGTGGCAATCGCGCGTCGGCGTTCGTGTGCCAAGGACTACTGCTCGGGTTAACTTTGTGTTTCCCGCACTTGCCGTGCCTATCTCGGAGGCCACGTAAAAAAAGGAAAGGATGTGGTTGAGACCTGCTGCGCCAGGTGCCGCCACCATGTGAGCTTTCAACGAGAATATCACCCACTCTTTCAACAGCTGATAATCTCAAAGTAATTATCCTGGCAGTAGAGTGGATTTCAACTCAAGTAAACTTACGGTTGGATATTGTACACACGTGATATAACTCTTAACTTGAACCAGTTGAACAAAATTTTGTAAAAAAAAAAAAGAAGTTGTATCAGCATTCCAAAAAGCGACAGTTGGTGCTCGACCGCAAGCGCTCAGAAGAGGAACAAGAGTGCCACGCGTAGCTCGTGCCATTAGAGAATAAGCCTGCAACGAAGCTTTTAACTTCCCACTTTTATATAGGAACGTAAGTTACGAGCACACGTAAGCCTGCGAATCGACTTTGTGTTTGAGGAGGGCAACGCGCGACGACCGCTTATTCCGCAGCCCGCGGACAAACTGAAGCAATCGGCACTCGTACGAGGCATATGTTTACCAGGCACGTTTACCCCGGCGCTGAACGATCGCAGTTCTCCAGTTGTCTTGTTGCATGAAATAACTCCACACTAACAGCCTGGGGCAAGGGCGCGCTGTTGCCGGTAAATGGTCGCGTGCTCAAAGGCGGACAAAATAAAGCAAGGCGTTCCAAAAAAAAAAAAAAAACCTTCAGCTAGTCTACACTTCATTACGGCAGTCATTATGCCGTTCCCAGAGGAGCAACGCCATTGCCTCAAACGAGGCAATGCACTATTCATCAATGACGCAGGCCCCCCAGGAACGTACCAAGTACAATAAAATCGGCATCCAGCCGAAGTTCTGCAGCTGTTGAAGTTTATGCTTCATTAAAAAAACACATAATATTTCACAGAATTCCGCATTGCCTGTATAGGCTCATTCTTCTCGACCCGTGATTGATGGATCAAAGCAATAAGGTGAGTCAAACTCATTAGTAAATAAAGTGGACGAATAAATGAAGAACTTCCACAGGCACTTAATCATCGGCACTTTATTCCTGAGAGAGCTAGTACGCAAAAAAGAACAAAACGAATCGAGAGGCCTAGCCGCTGAACGCTGCTCACCCCGAAATGCAAAATAAAAGCCATTAGTGAACTTGTTCAGCTCTCCTGTTATGCTAAAGAGGTTCCGCGCGTTTACTTTCCTTTGAAATATATGACGAAGTTCGTCAGTAACGAAAAAGGGGTGCTGCAGCGGAAGGGGTTACTGAAAAACATTTCACAGAGCCTTCCAGGAGCCCGAGGGGACATAGAATAACCAACGTCTGCAGTGAAAGTCAAGATATTGCTTGAGACTCTGCCGTTAGAAAAAAAAAAAAACGTGTCATATGAATTGGGTGCAAGTGATAAACTGCCAAGTGAATAGTTTCTAATAGTCTATCGAATAGTTGGGCTCTGAAGCTGTGAGAAGGCGGCTAGCGAAGGCGATAACAATATCGTACTAGACAGAGCACTAATTTTCACTACTTCACCGCCACTGTAATCAGTCAAATGTAAGCAAAACCGGAGTAAGGCTATCAATCTTTACAAAATTGAACAGGCTTGACCTTAAGTCTGTTCGTCGATGATGCCAGTTTTACATACGACTGAACACAAATTAGCAGCAGGCTGAGCCCCAGAGTTAAAATCTCCTTGCTTAAATGTTGTATTTTTACTTTAGCGTTCTTTCATTTTTGAGTTTTTAGTGAGTGCCCAACCAGTGCAAATACTTTATACATTTAACAGCTTGTGATGATTGATTGATTTGTGGGGTTTAACGTCCCAAAACCACCATATGATTATAAGAGACGCCGTAGTTGGCTCCGGAAATTTCGACCACTTGGGGTTATTCAACAGCTTGTGGGAATAGATTGAATTCTCTAACCCCCGTATTCACAAATGCTCCTCGACTCAACTTTCACCCTTCACTTGACAGAGTTGCGTACTGCGCCACTGCGCGGCTGAAAATGACGCTGCGCTACTCAAGAATAGCAGCAAATTATCACTGACATGCAGCGACTTGCCCTGCCTAAAGTCCCTGAAAAATAAACTAAAGTAGCGCCATTTGTGTCAATGTGCAGACTCCTCTCCCCTCGCGTGCATTGCAGATAGTAAACGACGCTAGTTGAGGGGCTGTATGGCTCCTGGCCGCAAAGATGAGCTTGTGCTCATGTTTCCGTTAAAGCGCATCTGGGCGCTGCAGTTCTAGGCGATGCACCGAAAGAGTGATTGAGGAAGAAAAAAATATTAAAAGTAACGTTAAATACGACGATGTGACGTGTATATAAGCAAGTGGCATGCAGTGGCAAAAAACATCACCGCAAGCACGCAATACTCAACGCGATAGCCCACCGTTTGCGCGCAGACGCGCTTAGCGGTGACGCTCTCGATGGCAGCGCCACTGCTGTCCATGTAAACTCGGCGGTGCTAAAAATCTGCAGCATGACGCACTAGCTTTTGTGAAGGTAACGCAAACGCCATATTGTTTGTCCAGTTTCGAGAGCGTGCGCTCCTCTAACAGACGCCACCGGCGTCTCCTTTCAGCATACCCGATGCACGGCCGCTCGATGAACACACGGCGCAGCAGTGCCCGAGCTGCCCAAGCGTCTGGCACATCCAGTGCACCCGTGTGCTTTCGCATTCGTAGTTTCCTGGTGGACCCTCTGAGGCGCTGCTGTGGCTGCTGGGAGAGGAGGTAGAGGCAAAGAGGTGCGGTTGGCGCTACTTTAGTTTATTTTTCAGGGACTTTAGCCCTGCCTGGAGATGGCGCTCCCATCGGCTTTCTCAGGTGGAGGCGGAGCGTTGAGTGAACGGACGTTCTAGAATAAGTCTCAGATAGATGTACGAATGCGGCTTTACAACCTCAGCGCACGCGCTCTCTGGGCCCGATTTTCTTTCCGGTGTGCTGTGATACTGGTGTGACGATGAACTGAGTAATACAATTTGTCGTGCTTTTCTGGTAAGGGGGGATAACACACACAGGTGTGCAACTACTACTCCCTATCGCTTTGGTATTTTTAAAGCAAACTTGACAAAATTTTCCGAGTTGCTTGGAGATTTTACAACACGGTCTGTGAATTTGACAAGAAAATACAAAGCCATTCTAAAAATAATAAAAAACAGGTTATCTGACCATATTTATTACTATTTCAAGGAACATTTGTGGAAAACATCTTGCACGTAAAATGGCCCATTCTCTTTTCGTTATTAAATGTGCCCATGGTACGCTTCTCAAAAAAAAAATAATTATTGTGGGCACGACCATTCTCAAATAAATACCTTTCGCAAAAGTACCATTCTGGTGGGAACAACATTCTTTTGCTTCAGAAAGGGTGCGCGGTATTCAGAACAAAGCCACAAAAGCTTGCGTTGGATAGCTTCAGTGGTTACAGAGAAAATGTTCCTTTTCTGACAAAAACTAGTGTTCAGAGAAAATGATGCATTTAAAGGTTGAATTGCCGCGGTGCTGTCACGGGATCCGGCACGCTTGGGGCCATTTTCAAGCCCCGCCGCGGTGGTCTAGTGGCTTAGGTACTCGGCTGCTGACCCGCAGGTCGCGGGATCGAATCCCAGTTGTGGCGGCTGCAGTTTTGTTGGGGGCGAAAATGCTGTAGGCCCGTGTGCTCAGATTTGGGTGCACGTTAGAGAACCCTAAATGGCCGAAATTTCTGGAGCCCTCCAGAACGACGTTTCTTATAATCATATGGTGGTTTTGGGACATTAAACCCCACATATCAAACAATCCATGGGGCCATTTTCAAATTATTTCTACTTCGCGTGAAAGCTTGGCAATTTCGTGGAAGCACTTGTCAGTAATGCTGAAATAGTGTGCCATGAAAATTGAAACACCACATCTTCAGTCATCTTCGCCTTCCATCTTCCTTTAGGTATAAGGTGGCAATCCCACCATCGGATGATAAGAGTGCACACCAATATACCTCAGCACCAGCACCAACAGCTGACACAACAGCAGACGACGGAACCCCGGCCTGATGGTTAGCGTTTCGGAAACTCATGTTTCATAACGGTGGCCTCTCCTTTTGTTTACGAGTGCGGCAAGCTGGGTGGGTTTGCAACCATATGGTGAAGCACAGAAGATTGATAATTGACATGTCGATTTAACGTCGCAAAACGATCATATGATTATGAGAGACGCAGTAGTGGAGGGATCCGGAAATTTCGGCCACCTGCGGTTCTTTAACGTGCACCCAAATCTGAGCTACGGGCCTACATTTCCGCCTCCGAGATGCAGCCCCCGCAGCCGGGATTCAATCCCTCAACCAGCGGGTCAGCAGCCGAGGACCTTAGCCACTAGACCACCGCGGCGGGGCGGTGAAGCACAGAAGAGTGCAAGGACGAAGAATAAAACAAGGAGACGTGACAAGCGCTGACTTCGAAGTATTAAATTCAGAATTACACGAATAAATATTATTCTAGTCCCTGTAATCTCATTGTATATCGAGCCAAACGCGCACAAGAAATGTACCAGGCTTTTTGTGATATTGCAGGCGCACATATAGAGTGCTTTATAAGAATGAGCAAAGGTCAACAAAATGCGTATAACCTGCTCAAGCACCATTGTGTTTTCTTAACTTTCGCCGTCTTCTTAAATTTCTCACCATCAACGACGCTGCCTGTGCTACCTCTTCTACACTCTGATGTAGCCGCGGTGGTCTAGTGGCTAAGGTACTCGGCTAAGGTACCCCGCCGCGGTGGTCTAGTGGCTAAGGTACTCGGCTGCTGACCCGCAGGTCGCGGGCTCGAATCCCGGCAGCGGCGGCTGCACTTCCGATGGAGGCGGAAATATTTTAGGCCCGTGTGCTCAGGTTTGGGTGCACGTTAAGGAACCCCAGATGGTCGAAATCTGCGGAGCCCTCCACTACGGCGTCTCCCATAATCATACGGTGGTTTTGGAACGTTAAACCCCACATATCAATCATTACAATACGATGCTGCGTGGAAGCGTACTAGCGTTCCAGTGTCGTCACGCTTGCAAAACAAAGCCACCTATTCACCGCCGTCGCGGAAATCTATGCGCACAGTGGAGGGTCGTCGGGAGCGGTTTGAGCAGATTATTCGGTGAATAAAATGCGTCGACTGCAATTTATTGGTAATATCTATATTCCACTACCGAAAAAAAGACGCACGAACCAACGTTGCCATTACTAGTGAGAGAAGCGCGATATGCCAATGAAAGGAATGCTCGCTTCATGGGACAGTCCACGCTTTCGCACTAAATAATGTTTTTCGTTGCTTCATTTGTACGTGTTTAACCTGCGTTGCACCAACTGCGCATTCCTTTAGCGTAACTGAACTACTCAACTGTATAGTTCTTGCTCATCTGAATATATATAAAAAAACTAGCATAACAATGCCTTATTCCTATGTGGAGCGTTTAAGAGCGCCGTTCGCACAACTACACAGACGCAGCATACGTTTTTTTTTTTATTCAGTTGTCCGTGAAATGCAAGACAAATGAAAGGTAAAGTCGAAAAGGCGACGAGGTATTAAGCGCTTTAGCGCTACGCAGAAATATAACACGTAAACAAGTTTTTTTTTTTTTTTTTGCTCTAGTAACAGTAAAAAAAGGTAACAGTTTAGCACAAACATTTCATAATTACCGGCCCTGACAGTGATGCAACAGAGGTCCGGTTGCTTTATTAGACAAATATTTTTAACGAACAATTTACGCTGCCTTCCATCAATGTATAACTATGCAAAACAAACGGCCATAATAATTTGACAGAAATGAAGCTTCGCCTGAAATTATACAACATGAATGTAAGGCACTACATTTGGGTTAATCTTGAACACTTGGCTTCCTCAGAAAAATACCTAAGCTACACACATGAGAGTTTCTGCGTAAATTTCACTCCAAGTTAATTTCACATCTTCGTTTTATCACGTCCGCGTCACTGCACCTTCTTTTTTTTCTTCGGCACGGCAATAAAGGTACCGAAGTGTAAGGTACCGAAGTGCTTGATTGAAATATTTGCTTATCAGTAGTGGGACCTTGAGCGTACAATGAAAGCACATCTTAAGTACAACTGAAACTCGACGCAAAACCAATAAACTATAGTGCTGCAGTTATTCACTTAGCAAGAACGCGATATTCGAATACCTGCAACGTTTTGCTTTTTGTTTATCGCAGAGTCGTCAAAACGCTGCATTCACACACTGCCTAATACTCCTCATGCTTGAAACGACGCCAAGCTCATTTCACGATTTGCTTGAACTAGAAAGTGGGACCCACGCTGCGATAATTCCTGCGCACGGAGGGTACGATGAAAATACACAGCGCTCTCGAAAGTTGCACCAACTGATTATAATGCAATGCGTAAGAAACTGAGTAAATACAAACACATTTGCACATTGTGTTAGGTACAGGTGTAGTTAAGCTTGCTTTAACATAACGTAAAGAACCGCCCTTTGTAGACCTGCATGACGCACGCGTATAGAAACACTTCGCAGCTAGCAGACGACGCCAGGAGCCATCTGGACTTTCGGCCCACTCCACCAGTTGTATTTACTTATTTCCAGGTAATTTCGGACCTGGCGCAGCAGACTCGCATGTACAGAACCTGTTTCGAGGGCTCTGTCATTGGTTTCCGACGGGTAGCGTGGCGCGTTCTTCACATTACTGCACACGCACTCCTCAGGGTGCGTTCGTGTCGTCATGTTGAAACCAGTTCGACTGTATAGCAGAGCACACTTAGCGCCTAGCGCAAGTATCGCTAGCTTGACGCAACCAAACGTAACCGCCCCGCGAGCACGTAAGGAAATTCGGAGTATCGCAAAGCCTTTTCGGCTCCAAAATAAACGTCGTGTTTCCAAACAAAAATCGTTATCATTTTTTCGCCCTTGAAGAGGACATAGACGGAAAAGTAGAGAGAAAGAGAGGTGAAAGGAAAGGCGGGGAGCTTTACCAGAAAATAATCCAATTTGCTATTCTACACTGGGGAAGGGTTAAGGGGGCCGGAAAGGTAAGGAGGAAAAAAAGAAAAGAGTAATGGATTAAAAAAGAAAGAAAAGACGTGCACAGTAAAGCACGGAAGATTCGCAGACATTTAGCGGGTCGAGTTGACCACAAAAACTTCAGCAGCGCTTTCGTCGCTTACTGGTTGGAAGCTTGGACGTTGCGGCGATCCAAAATCAACCGTTCGGAAAGTGACCCATTATCGAGCTATGCTAACGTTGCCATAAGCTGTTTTCTCAGGTAGCTTTAATGAGGACAAACTCTAAGGACGTGTGCAATAGTTCTTTCACTGTCACAGTGATTACATCGTCACAGTCTGTTCTGATTCGGTAAGCAAAGCTGTTCGTAGTATTGACGTACCTGAGGGCCACATCGATCTCCTGAGCATCGGGAGGCATCCAGGAGAACCAGAAGTCGTTCTTGCCGGACAGGTCCTTGTTGGTGATTGCGTTGGGCGGCCCGTCCTCGCACTGCAGCGGCTGCAGCGAGTCCGACCAGCCGTCAAAGTATCCCTGCGGCTCGGTGCCACCGGTAGTCCTCGATCGAAACGCCAGAATCAGGGCATGCACAGCCACATTGGGAGAACTCATATTCACTGCGATCAAAGCAGAGGAAAAATGCGCGTATGTGAGAATATGGCGGTCGCTAAAAAAAGCAAAAAAAGGCAAAAGAGAAGAACACGTTGCTATTGCCGAGAACAGCTCCTGAATTAGTTGAGTACAAAAACTGCCCTCATTTATCAATAATGAAGCTTTTGCGACACTTGACATATAATGCATAAATGTTCCACCACAAGGAACACATGCGTCCAGCACGTACGTTCAAAGTAAGCAGTGCTGCTTCCCACTTGCACATTAAGTGAACTGAAATGGCCATTGCAGACCGCTAACTCTGATCCTGCACGTGTTTTTACCCAGAAAAAAAAGCTGAACAAAAAAAAAACACACGGAGGCTTTTGGACAACGCGAGTCCAAGACAGTTTCTTTAAGAATGTAGTGAAGAGATCTCGTTTCTTCAAGGTGCGCTGATGGTTCGCAAGGTATAGTGCCTGGCATTATTTCAGCTTTCTTGCGAGAGACATACTAAAGTGACTCGTGGTGAGACGTTCTGCGCAGTAACAGACGCTCTTGCGGATCAATATAGGGGGCCAGGCCTGCCAGGCTAACTCGGTCTGTAGAAAAATAGTGCCACCACCACAACAACTACGATCATATCTCGTTCATGTACGGCAAAAAAAAAATACAATTTAGGCTTCCGTGTAGCTCACTGCGCCAGAACCCTACGCACAACCATGTTTTTGCAACAGACTGTTCAGAATTAACGTGAAACGGAGCTTTTCTGAAGGGCTCAATCAAAGTTAAAGAAGTTTCTTTTCTTCTTAATGATTCCACTGCGAGCAACAAGCGTGAAGGTAAAGGTGATGCCGAAGTGGTACACGAGTTCGGAACGCCAGATCAACAAATCAATCTCGCGTTCAACGCCGAGATCGATTGACATTCGCATAAATATATTTAGGGCTCGCCATAGTGAATATGCATTTATACAAACGAACACTGTATCATGAATATTGTAGGGCTAGAACTGAGTAGCATCATTGGATATAGCGCAGTTTTCGGAGAATGTGGAGAAGGGGAACCTTTCCTGTTTGCTGCCGATATGCATGCGTAGGATCATAAACGATGCATGTGTGATTTCTTCAATATATGCACGAACTATTGATCTTTAGTGGACCAAAAGATGTGCTCACACCTCGCAGGCTCGTACAGCAACCACATCTTTGGGAATGGAGAGCATATATGAAAAGGGTGGGAAAAGGGGAAATAGTAGGATAGGGAAGCGCTGCACTCAATGAAACGTGGGTCGACGGCGATCCCCATTTCATGCATGAACTCACCACAGAAACCAAAACGCTCCCCTACCAGTGGCACTTTCACCCAACGGTTTTTCTACGAACATCTCGTGAATTATATAACGATGGCGAAGTGAGTGCAAAAGGTTCAACGAAAATTCACGGTGAAGTCGATGTCACACCGTCACAACGCAGCAAGCGCGGCGCCAGTGAATCCACTCATAATCTCGCTCGCACGAAGCGGCGCTGATTTATTAAAGGGCGCCGCGCAATTTCGTGCAATGTAGAGGGGGGAGGCGCCACTGCACGTAACCATGCATACATAGCATTACGCAACGCCCAGAGTGGGAGGGAGGGGGGGCGTGTCGCAGGCGGCTTCTCCATGCAGCATCTCCGCACCGTAAAGTTGAGCCTCATTTTCGATTCGGTCACAATGGAGATTTCGTAAATACGCTCGGCAATGCGAAATTGACCGTAAGAGATTCAAGTGCGCCCGTGCCATTGAAAGAGAGCATTATCGGTGCACTTGAATAAAGTGCATAAAAAAATACAAACTACACTCGCACAATACACCGGTGGTGGATGGTCTTCTGTCTAACAGCAATAAACTTGTGCGTAATGCGTTTCGCGGTGAATCATCAAAACATACTAGGCCCATGGCCAACCACGGCTCTTTAGAAAAGAGCTCTATAGTCGCCTTCAAGAAGTTTCTTGAATACTGGAATAGTTCTTGGAAATAATAACATGCACGATGTTGTTGTCTTCCTTTCAATACTGAAAACAAATGTACAGTGTTGTGATCGTGTGTTTGATGTTATGTGAAATTATCTGTGATAGCGTGTTTTCTGCGATGTGTGCGAAAATTTAATGAGTAGGGCATTTAGATCATTTGCATATAGTAACTTGTGTTCCACTACTTATGTACATATGAACTTATCTTACCCCTTTGACCTTCCATGGGCTGCTGAACTGTGCTACATTTGCACATATTAGGAAGCTTTAGCGTAGGGGCTCCAAAAGTTTGGGGCCACAAAGCCCTTTCCATATGAGCGCTTTGGGTCAAGCAGGAGCGAAAAGTTTTCGAATAGGGTCTGCGGTGCATTCGATTCTCACCGAATACTTGATCATGTCATTTCAGACGTTTGTCTGACGTGAGAAGTCAGCTTTGCGTCAGTCATTTGTCTGACGCAAAAATTTTGGGGAAGGCTTTGGGGCTCCCGCTAAATTTGAGAAATAGCATCCTTAACGCGAAACCTGAACGCTGTTGGGGTTTCGCGCATGCGCAGTATCCTCGACGCCATTTCTTTTCGGACCCAAACTTCTGGGGCCCCTATTCGAAAACTCCGTATTATCTTTGAATGTGTAACGTTTTGTGCCCTATCATTATTTTTACTAGATATTTCCTCAGCTAGGCGAGAAGGAGTAGCGGATGACATCAAAGAGGATCCAAATTAACTCTCCTATTCAGTATCTACAATAAAAAAGAACAGTGGCGGTAGCTTGCTTAGTACAAAAGTCACCATAAAATTTGAATGGGCACCAAATGTCCAACTTAGCCATTTCGTTAAAGTTCTTACGCAGGACGCCATCGAGATGGTGACAGTTATTCGTAGATTCATGGTCATTACGGTGCTCGGTAACTAATCCGAACACGGCGGATTCAATTCCTGCAGGGGCGGTCGCATTATGATGGAGGAGGAATGTTCTATTTACGGTGTGGTGTCAGTGCACCTTATGGTAACACCAGCTCAAAAACTTCAGAGCCCCCCCCCCCCCCCCCTCCCCCAAAGGCATGTCTCGTATTCATATCGTGGTTTGGCGAAGCGAAAACCCAGAAATTATGCTATCATTCACTGTTATAAAAACATGTGAAAGCTTTGCTACGTGTACCCGACCGTAATGAAGCAAACATAATGAAGCAAACATTATGAGATATGCGGTGGCTAGTGTGCTGATAACTTATAAGATATCACATATTCACAGAGAAGCTCAAAAAACAATACGTTAAGTTGAACTTCAAAGCTGTGGGACCACTTAATCGAAGCAGTAAATCGGTTTAAATTGATTTATTGTACTGAAAACTCCAACTATGTTGATTACATCACCAGATGTTCACCGTTACAGAAGAAAATCGAGGTCAAAGATATACACTTATATTCAGCACCGAAAATTATAGCGCGTAGCTTCAGGGATTTCCAACTGTGTTGTTCGTATAGTTTGGCAGCATCGGTACAACGAAATTTTTTGAAACTTGGTATGCTAAGTGTCTTGCCCCCTCGGAAAACAACGCAGGTCCTTTTTACTGATTAGGAACGACATGCAACGCAGTAGACGCCACCAGAATATATATGACGTCATGTCTATTTGTGCAGTATTTAAGGTGGCATCACCACCCATTTTTTTCTTCTTTTGGCCCGTTCTTTCGTTTACGAAGCATGTTCTCACATAAAGTGTGGTAATTTCTGAAATTAAAAAAACAAGTAATTTACCACCAAGAGGAAAATATATATTTACTGTTTGTGTCGCTTGAACCTACTTCGATGCTGAAAAAAAAAATGAATTGCTGCCCCTCTCAGAGCATAATAAAGAGAGAGAGAAAGAGAGAGAGAGAGAGATACGTCGGAGTCAATTCAGCGACGCGTACTAAAGAAATGCATTAGGCTGCTCCATGTGCACCCCCAACTATTTTTTTCATCTTCATACGCAACGCTAGTGAATAGCAGCCATCAGCGCTGGTATTTGCGAGTATATGCGGTCAACTAGTCACATGCGAACGGTGGGATTTGTCAAAGTCCAGGCCCTTCTCCCCTTTGCGCCTCTAAATGCGAACGCATAAAAAAATGGGTGGCAATGCTGCCTTTAAGTTTCCGCCACATATCACAGTGATTTTACGGATTTCAACGGCGTCCAACCAAATATAGCTGTTCGTAATCGTCATGCAACGAATGACTGTTCTGCATTGAAGAAGTAAGAAAGATTGAGCACAGCGAGTCTGCAATATTCTTTCTGCGTCGCACTGGCGTACTAAAAAAAAAGCACTATAGAGCTTAAGACGGTGAATTTGATGTCAATGTTTGAACATGCTCAGCTTAAAGGTCGCACTGCATCGACAGTTTTTTCCGTTGCAGTATGGCTCAAATCAATAATACCTTCACTTCAAACTTGCTGACAGCTTCTGACCCACTTTCTTGCATGACGCGAAAACGCTCCCGGCGAGCCAAGCTGCCTTTTCATTGAGGCCATATTAAATCAAAGTTTCCATTCGAAGAAACAGAAGCGATCGATCCAAAATCAATTTGCCGTAACATTGAAAGACCGACCTACTTTGTCGGGCGATAACAGCCGCACAGCAAATGAAGTTCAATTTTTTTCACGTCACACAACACGATAAGCGTCCACGCCAGCCCGTTCTGGCGAATATATTCCACTTAATGATGCATGCTGAACACGAAACTCGATGGAGCCACTTATAATGCAGGACACGTGAAGTTAAACGACAGCCGATGGGACAACTGAAGAGAACAACAGCCCATGTTACACAACGTACTTAGAGCCATTCACTTGCAAATCCACAGAGCAAACTGCGTAAAGGTAAAGCTTCAACTTTGTAGAAAGATAGCTTTACGTTTCATCTGATTAACTACGTCGATTTCGAGTTTACTGGTGTTAACCAAAAGGAGTAGCGAAGAAGTGGGAAAAATGACGACGCATTGTATGTCTGACTAAAACACATTCAGTGAACATAAAAAACTAGTGATATAATACGCTAGATAGGTGAAGCCTGAATGCTAATTGAGTTCAGGGTCACTTTAATGAATTACGCGTCCGCCCCCTTCTCTGTTGTATATTATTGCGTTCCTCTTGAACATACCTAAGTCATTCATTTCTGTCAGGAGCTCTGGGCACACCAGTCGCCCCTCCGTCCTCTACTCAGCTCCCCTCGTCTTACATTACCACTGCCCCCACCACCACCATCAATGCTTCATATCACGCGTGACCTTGTCATACGGGAGCAGCGATTTCATTTTGATCTCCCGAAACACGTATAAACTTCTCGCTAAAACAAATCAGCGTACTACACGCCTTACAAATGCAGCGAAGAGGGAAAAAGGAAAAGGGGGCGTTGTGGCAGCAACGCAAGCGTGTCCGTCACCCCATTACCCGTGGACGGCGCAAATCGGTCACGTCGCGGAGTTCGAATTCAGCTCCTCGCGGGAGTAAGAAAATAAAAAAATAAATGTGCGCTGAAGGAAGGAAGCCTCCTCCTGGCTTATGGTCACCCCGCCACTACGCACCCTATCCAACCCCTTTTTTTTTCTGCCGTCATCCCGAACGGAACGTTGTTAGCCCGGTCCAGGGCAGCAGCGTGGACGCTGTTGACGCTGTGGCGAAATCCACCGAGCCGAACAATCAGACATGCAGTTGAAATTTCGCCACGGCTCTCTGGTCACCCGCTCATCGAGGAACGGAGCTGCACGTGCGTCATTAGGAACGAACGTCACTTTGAAACAACTAAAGAAAGAAAGAAAAGAAAGAAAGAAAGAAAGAAAGAAAGAAAGAAAGAAAGAAAGAAAGAAAGAAAGAAAGAAAGAAAGAAAGAAAGAAAAAAGAATGAGAGAGAGAGAATCCTGACAACAATGAAACGCGATCGATGAAGTGAGTGAAAGCCGGTCCATATCTCTGAGGTTGTGCAACTAGGTTCATCGCCTCTGGAAATGCGCAATTAAAGTGTGCGACGGTTATCTGGCTGCCATGTTGATTGGTGGAGCGCAGAGCGCTAATCATAGACATCTGGGCTATAGCCGACTAGACTATCTTTTCCAAAGCGTCCCACCGCTCGTGTGTCACCTAGTTACGTGCATCAGGTACTAAAGCATTACAAACAGTCTTCAGCTGATCCCGCTCTCCGGAGGCTGTGAGCGAAAAGTTCAATCTGTCAGAAACTGCTTCTGCCCAAAACAACGTGAATGTTGGCATGTATCTGAGCATGCATAAAAGCGGCGGCATAGTTGTCGTGGTGCTCGACTGCTGACCCGAAGGTTGCGGGAACGAATCCCAGCCGCATTTCGACAAAGGTGCAGTGCTGTACAAGCCGCAAATCGAGATTCCCCCCCCCCCCCACGCGGCATCTGATAACTATATCGTGGTATTCGGACGTAAAGCTCAAACGAACGTTATTATCCCGCATAGTAGTTTTTAAAGACTTGCAAAATATAACTATTAGAGGGAAATGCAAGAAACACATACGTTACCAAAAAACGATTGATAGATGTGGGGTTCAACGCCCCAAAACCACCGTATGATTGTGAGACACGCCGTAGTGGAGGACTCCGGAACTTTCGGCCACCTGGTGTTCGTTAACGCGCATCGAAATCTGAGCACACTGGCCTACAGCATTTTCGCCTCCATCGAAAATGCAGCCACCGCAGCCGGGATTGGATCCCGCGACTTGCGGGTCAGCAACGGAATACCTTAGCCACTTGACCACCGCGGCGGGGCTACTTTACCAAAAGAAACAGCCCTTAAAGAGGCAGACTGTCTTCGAAAATTAGCTTTCTTTCTTTTGCACGTTGTCTTGGTGTCTTGTAAAAGAGAGGAAATAATATATTTATTTTTATGTCTATTATTGTATGCTTCGCGATGACAATAATATCGCGAAAGAAAACAAGCTACCCTCTTTTCAAGTTCGACGCCGTAGTAAACACATAACAAAAAAAAAGTCTCCACGATTTAGCCTCCCCTCTTTCACTTGAACAAACACTGTCCGAACAAACCCACGTGGGTGCGAATCGGTCGCTCTCGCTGCCCGAGAAAACGGTGGCGCGGCCTTTCACCTTCGGTATTAGATTCAACGCGCACTCTGAAGAGGGCTCCTCCACAGCAGGAACGGTGACCCAGCCGGCCCGGTCGTGCGCGAGACACTCTTGCGAAGCACGTTACGCTTTAGCTGCAATGACCGGCGACGACCCCGTATGGCCTCGTCATCTATTATTCAAGCCCCGGAGGAATGCGGGGAGTGTGCCGAGCTGGATGTGAGAACTCACGCACACAGGCGAAAAAAGAAGGGGGGGGGGAGGATGAAGAAAAGGTAAAGAACGGGAGAGAGCGAAAGTTGGAAGCCTAAAAACGACCAGAACAATGTTAGAACAACAACAAAAAACGCGCGTCGACTTACAATGTCTAAGAAAAAAGAACGGAAGGAACAAAACTACTGAGAGAAAAATCGTAACACCGAACAGTTATAAGAAAAAAAGGGACAGCTGTTTTTCTTGTGGCAATATTTCCCCTCCCGTTCGACAGCTGGACTAGTATTGCGACGCTTGAAACGGCCTAAGAAGCAAAACGCGCAGCAGTGGTAGAACGGTCCGAGCCGGGACAAGTTGACACGCCCGACGTGAGTCTAGGAATCATCGATCGTTTCTCACAAGTGCGACATTTTTTTTCCTGTTGATCTAAGCGTTTTTCTCCTTCTCTCTCTCTTTGCTTCTGGTTCATTTCGCTTTTTCGCTGAAGTGGTAAGAGTGTCCTTCGCCGCGACAGAACACGACGAAGGTAAAACGATCATTTCGCATTCGCTGTCGCTACTGCCGAAAAAGTGCGCGAAGTACGATCACTGGCAGAGCTCTTAATGTGGAGCCTGTTTTGGCGTCGTTACAAAGTCTCTTTACACCGATGTTTTATTTGGAATGCCGGTGATTGGGAAGACCAGAATCTTTCATCTACGCCGAAAGCAATTCGCTGTTATCCGTAGTTCAAAACATCGCGTTCCGAAAGCGACGGCTTCATTAAACCCACACCAAAACTTACTTAGTTGTATCATCAAAAATTACCCAATATATAGACCATCCTTTTTGAAGTAACGTGGAGACAGTGCTCTCAAAGATCGCGAGTATAAGTGTCTAAATTCATGTGCCGCATCACAATGTATGCTGGATAATTCCACGAGAGATCGACACGGGTCGAAAAGTTGATATTCTAGATTTGATTGTTTGTTTTATATCTCTCTAACTTTTATTCCCCTTAACCTCTCCCCACTGCAAAGAAGCCTACCAGGCTCAGCCATGGTGAACCTCCCTGCCTTTCTTTTATCCTTGTTCTCTCTCTTTTGTGCACATACCACCTGGTATCCCGAAAGTGAACGTTATTTTTTATTAACTGTATGGTTTAGTAGAAACAATATTGAGCTTATTTTGTACAGAGGAACCAATTCCACCCCTAGTAATTTATGAAAGTTAACGACGATATAAAAGCACAAATATTAGCTTGATGTAAACAATATTTTTTAGTAAATGGAGGCGTAATGAAGAGTGAAGCAGCATTGTTTGAAGCTTGCATGCTAAAGCAAAGTGTTTCTGAAAAATGTCTGAACAGGTGACATTTTTTTTTAAGTTGCCTGATTTGAAAATTTTTCCCTCCTAAGTTACACCAGTTAGTGTTTCGTAACTTGGTGACCTAGTACAACATAATGGTTGCAATATTGCCTGTCAATACTGTTGCTGCACCTCATACACGTAATTTTGTAAATGGCATCAAACTTCCAGAATCGTCGACAATAAAGCCTAATAGAAAATCAATATAAAAAACCATCTTCGATTTTGCTTAAAATCTCACAAAACGTTCCTAACAGTCGATAGAAGAAATATTTAAAAACATATTGCATCATTTTATTTGCAGCGACAATATTACGAGTGGAAGTTTCAGCTTTTCGAGCTTTCACATAGGTAATAAACACACTAAAAATCGGGCTAAAAAAAGTCCGGCTTTAGTGTCGACAAATTGGAAAGTTTGAGGCAATGTATAAAATTATGTGTTTGAGGTACAGCAACGGTATTGGCAGGCACTATTGCAAACATTTTTATGATAGATCACCAAGCTATGAAACACTAGCTAGGTTAGCTTAGGAGTAAAAAGAAAACTCAAATCAAGCAAGTTTAAAAAATTGTCACCTGTTCAAACATTTTCCAGAAACACTTTGCTTCAGCATACAAGCTTCAAACTATGCAGCTTCATTCTTCATTACGCGTCTATTTACTAAAAAAATTCATGAAGCTGATATTTGTATTTTTACGTTGTAGTTAACTTTCGAAAATGACAAGGGGTGAAATCGGTCCCTCTGTACAAAATAGGTTCAATATTTTTTTTCCTCCTAAACTATGCAGTTAATATGAAAAAAACACTTTCACTTTCACTTTCGGGCTACTGGGTGATATGTGCACGAATGATAAAATAAACCATCAAATCTAAAGTATCAACTTTTCGACCCGTGTCAATCTCTCGTGGAATCACCCTCTATGCGTGCGCAGTACTTCATCATTGACACGCCGCTGAAATCTTCACGAGACTACTCTTCAGTAATAGCCATGATCAGCGCGCGGCGCGCACAGTGCGTTAAAAGATGTTCAAATTTGCAAGCTTATTTAACTAGTTGGCTGGACAGCAAATACAATTTGACGCTGTCCTTCAAAACAAAGACATCCGAGTTCCACCTTACATAGTGTGCAGTCGTTTAGTACAGATCTGTCCACAGGGAAGCCTAACTTCTCTCTTTGTCTCGTGGTAGCATTATACGTTGGCTAGAGTGATACTAAATAGTTAAATAAGACTGGTACCTAAAGATATTGCGAAAGAAAAGAAATATTAAACAAATACTCTCACCATCTGTAAACTGTACAACGAAAGAAATACGCAAAGCAAGCTTCCCCGCGATTTTAAGTTAAATGTGGACAAGCCAGCTTTACAATGCGCGTCTTCGCAAGCGATGGTCCACTCGGGGAACCTTAGGTGGACCGTTTTGGTCAGCCCACCTACAGATCATGAGCATTTATAGCAAATGCCAGACTGACTATCGTGCAGAAGAAAACAACATGAAAACCATCGCTTCAGTAAAGTGGCTGTACCTAGGAGGGGCAGGAGGGGCGCTTTCCAGCCCCTCTTGTCGCCTTTTACCACAACGAAGAGTGAATAGAAGTTTTATTTCTGTGTAGAGTGTGTAGTTTAACACACAGTTTGTGTTTGCGCGCATCGATCTACTGTCTCATTTGATCGGACGAGGTAGAGAAGCCAATAACTTTCACCAAATTTAGCCTTTCAACGACGTATAGTGTACAAATAATACACTCCAAGTAGGACTAACTGCGTAGCTCGCTCTAAGGCTGACAGCGCGCTTAGCTAGGACATGAGGATACGTAAAAGAAATGACCAGACATAAAGTTGTCACCCCCCCCCCCCTATCCTTAAGAGCGTTGTCGAAGCGAATGGTATATGTGCTGTTTGGAAGGACACGTGCCTGGGCAGCTATCGCTAAAGCTTACTCTGAACCGCAGCTTTCGGGATGGTGCGAAACTAAACCAGCCAAACATGGTCCTAAAGTACTTGAGCTTACTCAACTACAAGACCCATTGACACAACAGTCAGTAAACTCCTTGCAGTGAGGCGCAGCGTTCTGCAACACGGCTAGTCAGCCAAATAGAACCATGCCACCCAGTCAGTTTGTCGCGCAAATCGTTCCACAAGCGTTTTCCCTCGCGCTGTCACCGGAACAAATTTTCAGCGGCAATTCCAGAGGCATCAGCTGCCAAAAGAGTTTACCGAGTGCATGTGTCAACCTTCCAGAGTGAAAATAAACGACTACATAGCACAGCTACTTGAAAACTTCAGAAAGCAAAAAGCAGAAAGAATACAGAAGGCGCGAGTGAAAAAAACACAAGAAAGAAAAGAATACAACGTGCAGTGCCTGGGAGAATTTCGAATTCTAGCGAGGAGAACTGACGGTGCGCCAAGCTTTCTTTCAGTGTTTCAAACATTTACGCAGGCAACACGCTTTCGGGCTTATTTAAAGCATGAACAAGATGAAAACAAGAAAGGAAGGAATTTCAGTTTGCTGGCGTTCACACTGTGCTGCTGACAGAGATGGAAAGGTGGCGATGAATTTACGTCTGCTAGGCACAGTGTCAGCGATGGCTGTTTTCTTTAGTTATTACTTTCTTCGCATATACGTGGATTCACCATCGATGCAGAGTCCACACGCGCGAAGTTGTGCATCACGAACTGAGGGAACGCTGCAAAAGAAAATGCTCACGCTACACGCACAGGAATAACTTCAGCTAGTTTTAAGCTTCAATCAGGGACTTTTCACACGCTTAGCCTATGGCCTGAGCAGATAGTTCTTGTGCCACAGGAAGGATTGACACATCAGACGTTTCTACATTGGACGCAGGGTAACACTGTTGCAGTCTTCGAAATATTTAATGATCAGAGTCAATTAATTGAGTCAAATGTGAAATTGAACTTCCCGGCTCACAGGACACCATCCCGTTGCAAAGGGGAGGCTAATAACGTTTGCCCGCCCGTCCTTCTTGCCCAATTATTCAGTGCCCCCATACATCGACTCCACTTGGTGAGGTCTTGTTGCTGAGAGAAAGAAGCTTGGCATAACCGAATACCTGACGCTGTCTCTTTAAGTCGTTTTTACAACCCTTCTTTCCCCATCTCTGTGCTAGGCAGCAAAACGTTTACTTGTAGCAAGTAAACCCTGCGTTTCCTTTTCATATATTTCTCTCTCTCTCTCTCTCTCTAACGCTTTCGAAGTGACAAAAAGAGATACGGAAGGCTTTATATTCGCCCACAACATACACAGTTAAGGTTTTAAGTTTTGACTGCTGGAGAGTGCAAATAGATGGAGAAACAGTCACACATTACGTGATCGCGTAAACCTGCTAATCATATAGTGGCACGTTACTGCGGGAAGACATTACGCTCGGCAGGGTGAAAACAATGCGATCGACTCTTGAAGTGGCATATATGCGGTGTAAAAAGAGTTCTGGCGCTCGGCTACTGATCAAGATATTTCGTCGGCGCAACTATAAATTCACTAAATATGGCATAAAGTTATTCAATAACCGGCGACTTTCCCTGAGAGTACACATTTCTTTCTTACCTTTAGTGGTACTGTACGGGGGGGGGGGTGGCAGAGAGACTCTACAATTACATCAGATTCGGTAGGCAGGCAATCATTTTTGAGAGCTTACACGACAAAACCGGTTTTAAGCCCTTTTATTTCGGTAACGATTGAAAAATAGACACGTCATGTCATCGAATAAAAAGCGAATGTCAGCTAAAACTGGCTTCTTCAGGTATTACCACATCTATAGAGCCGTTCCGTCACTCGTCCGTATATAGTACAGCAATTACTAGTGCCATTTCTGCCGAAAGAGTTTCCCAAGAGTCCAGAGCCTCATTCAGGCACGGCGGATCGAAGATATGCGAAACTCGCCGCCGTCTCCGGGACAGGGCCCAGAACAGCAGCATGTCGGCTATCCCGGATAAGAAAATAAGCCCGAGCCGAGTGCGCGTCCAATCAATAGAGCGAGCCAACTTCCCCGCCCATACAAGCGTGCGTGCCAATGCTCCTTCATTCATTCGCCGCACGAGCCGCAGATCGTAGTCATGCGATTTACAGTTTTACGTTACACGTCAACGTCACTTCATTTGCGACGACAGCGCCTGCGGGGTGGGGTTTTCCCGCGTCCTGCCACTCCCCTCTTCTCGTGTTCCCCCGCTGGGCAAAGGGAACGGTCGAAGAAATGTTTGAACGAAAACAGAGAAAACAAAAAAAAAGCTTACAGGCGGTGAACAAGAACAATGAAAGTTCGGGACAAAGGAGTGTACAGCAGCAGGGCGTATGGCGAGCGAGAAACACGGAGGAATGGGGAAGAGAAGCGACGTGGCTTGCGGGAGGGAAGGAGTCCGCGGGTAAGGGGGTGCATCGACTCGGGATTGAGCGTGGCTGCAAATATGGTTTTTCATCGTCGCACGGTGGCGTCCCCCCCTACCCCCGTGCGAGCGCTATTCCACGTACTCCGATTTCCCCCTTCTCTAATGCGGTCCGTATGGAGAGCTCTGACCAAAAGTAGGATCATCCCCCACTTTTTTTTTTTTTAAGAGCGCCTCTCTCGTCCACTTGTCTCGATTATCCAACCACACTGGATCGCTTCAGATATCAAGTAAGCGCTACTGGCGAGTGTCCGGAGTATCGCAACGTTGGTTGCCCACAAAAAAAAGGAGAAAAGAAAAGAAGTTCTAAGAAGAAGAAAAGTACAAGCCGGGGTATACAAACGACACCAAACAAACGAAGAATACGAAGTTCAGAATGCGAAACCCATGGAAAACATAACAAGGAACGCGTGGAATATGTGTGTGTGTATGTGTAGGGGGGGGGGATATATGTAGTTTATGACGCAAGAAAAACAGCAAGTAAGGAAGGAGCGCCCGTGCTTCGTGCGCAATCGAAATAAGTAATCACACGTAGATGACGAAAAAGCATCAGTTCTCAGTAGGGGGAAATGTAGCCAGGGATGAACAGAGGGGACGGGGTGGGAGGATATCGGGATAAGCGTCATTTTTCACGTGAACGCCGCTTGGAGTTCCCAGACAAAGAACTTGCAGCGGCGGAGCGGGAAGGGTGGGAGGAGGAGGAGGTGGAGTCCCGTACGACGGGGCAGAAAGAGGAGCTCTAGTCCCCACTACCTCTCCCTTTCGCCCCCTTCTCGCGATACGTACTCTCGCCGTAATTTGCCCGCGGGTGCATTCATTACGTCGTGGCCGGGTATAGGGAAGTGTAAGGCAAGAAGGCGCCAGGACCAATATGCCCGCATGCTATAGCTATGCACGCACGCGGTGTACCCGACGTAGCGCTCGCTTACCCCCCGTTTCGCGGGAGTGCGCAAGTGACCGTGCATATCGTGCTTCAACACGCGCACGGACGCACGGACGCTTTACGAAGTTAAAAAAAAATGCAGCAAACCATGCGGGCGGGAATGAAAGCTCATCTACTTAACTTTGTACCACTGTCGGGAAAACGAAGTTATTAAAGCATCCCCGCTACCAGCATTACATAAATAATGTTATTACTCGGTAAGAATCTGAATCAAATAGCCACGCCGAGGGGCATGGAATGAATAAAGCTTCCCCAACGCTGAACGTTCACGCCGTCGCGTGAGGGAACGTCAACAAATGACCGTGGGGTATAAAGCCCACAACGGCCACCACTGCGTCTGGTGCGCGCACGATTAAGTTACTGGGTATAGGCGAGGAGATACGGTGAATTGTGTATTCGGTACAGCGTATGGCCGGCTTCGAGACTCGGATTCTCGACATGTTCGAGTGCATTAAAGCTATACCATGCTAACGAGGTATTCCAATTATCTATGTAAATACACTCAAAGTCTTCTTGTAAGCTGCGATTCAGCTCAAACGCTACTTGTTTTTTTTCATCACTACCACTGGTGTAAAACACACGATCATCGTCATGCTATCACTTATACGGTGCTTAGTTAAAGCGATATGGAATAATTACCTGGCACCACTCGTATGGTTCAGCAATAGCAAATAACGGGTATGATACCCGCAAGACATTTTGCTTGAGCATTACACCCTAATCTGACAGCGTCCTTATTTGAACTCCACTAGTCTATTCTTTACCTTTTCCATAAAAGTTCATGTATGGATAGCAGTTTCATTGATTGATTGATTGATTGATTGATTGATTATTTCATTCATTCATTCATTCATTCATTCATTCATTCATTCTCTTGTCTTCATGCTAGCTGTTCCACTATCGGCTTATGGGATCGTTTACCCTTTCCCTAAAAATGCACACGCCAACACCGAATCGCAATTCGTACTCCTTACAACTATTCTCGTAACAACACACGAAACGCACGACAATGTCTACGTACACATTGAGAGAAACATATACCGCCGGGAAACCATGGAGGCAACAAAATAAAATTAAACAAACAAATACGTCAAGTGCACACAGAGCGCGTGCGCACGAACTGTAGACGCGCTCGCATCATTTCTGTTTACAGCTCCAATGCGCCCTTGTGTATGGTGACGCATTAATGAAGGAAGCGTGCGAGTCGGGGCTGCTTATTCGAAGCCTACGTGCCACGCGTATACGCTACAGAACCCTGTCAAACGCCGGTTACCCTGTACGCTGACAGGAGGATTGCGTTAGAAAGTGCTAACGATGCACCACCAAGACGGTATAGGGAGACGAAGCTATATGGGGAACATCGCCGATCTCCCTTCAAGGTGTGCGACACATAAGTATGCATTCGCGTTTTCTCAAAGTCCCTGCGGCGTACGATGCGTTTCTCTACATTCATTCGTAGGGTGGTCCTGAGAACGGGAAGCTCCTGGCAAAGAGCCCAAAAAGCAAATCGAAATAAACTACCCCCTTTTGCACGCCACACTCCCACCACCCCACTTGACTACACAAGTCCCTGCACAGTAAGCGTGCTCCCGTGGCTTGGCTTTCTTAGTTTTGACACCCTATCTCCCTCACCAGGACGGTGTACGCTGCATCAAACGTTGCCTCCGGCCTCCCATGTTCAGGACTCTGGGGAAATATCTGCCGAGCACGTTTTGTTCCCACCAGAAATGCGACAGGCGGAAAAATCGTCCTCCCCCTTTTTTTCCACTCCCTATTCCGCTCTGTCGACGACGCGATTGTTGCACCGACCATTAAAGAATCGTTTGCACGCTGGTGGTTTCGAGCGTCGGACTGAGATCCGCATCATCTCTGACAGGAATGACAGAATTTCTCTTTTTTTTTCTCCTACGGCGATTCGTTTAAGCACTTGCCCTGAGCACTGCCTTCTCTTCTCAGCCAGATCTTTCTTTTGTTCTTGTTCACGCCAAAAATATGACGTCTGGGATACAGCAACAACTAGCCCTAGAGGAAGCTTTATTGAGGTGATCCGCTACTTCGTTCATTTTTTTTTTCAATCCATCAACATCAACGCGCAAGCAGGAATAGAAAGCCGTGAGGTGTAACGTCACCATCTTTGTTGCCGTTGATGCGATTTGCATTTAAGGCCGCCGTTCGTTCGTGAGAATCCAGGATGCCGCATTCGCATATGTAACCCGCTGATAACGTTACAAACATTCAAACATGCGAGCCGTCAGGGGAGTGGCAGAAATTTTTTTTTTCGGGTGAGGGGAGGGGGGGTCGACCAGACTTGATACATGTTCACGCGTGCGTTTGTACATGTGCTTGTATATATGCACAAGCTAAATAAAAAAATTAGGGAAATTTCGAAGACCCCCCTCCATGGCTACACGCATGCAAGCCGTGCCTGGGGAAAACGGTACATGCTACAAAAGGTGAGAATATTCTCATATAGACACTTTTTTTGAAGCCTTTGACCGTTTTAGAGGAGCAATGATCGTACTTGTCAAACTGTGCTTAAACCTTTTTTAACGAGTGCGGTTCACCTGCTTGGGATAATGCGATAATGTCTGCCCATGAGCATTGTGAAAGAGACTGGCATTTTGAGACGTATATATATATATATATATATATATATATATATATATATATATATATATATATATATATATATATATATATATATATATATATATATATATATGCATCTCTTTGTTTACTTATTTAACATACCAGTGAGCCTTTGCACCGGCCCATACCAGAAGCGGATAGTAAAGATACACATGCGCACGAGAGTAAAAGAATTCGTTATTCTAATTTATTTACTTTACTAAAAAACGGTTACAGGGTTGAACAAGGGCAATTTTTATTGCACACGCAACTTGCACATACACACACAAAAGAACAAAAAAAGTAAATACAGTTTATACAATTTACAAATAAGCACCGAAATGCGATTTCTCTCTGTGTATCCGAATGTTGCAAGTTAAAAGAAAATTAAAATTGATGAAGCCATTCACCATTCAGAGAATGCCACGCATGCATGCGTACTAGGGTGCACGCTTGGCTAGTATGGAACAACACGAAAATCCAGCTCTCCCTTCCTTACTTGGAAGAAACATATGTGCCATCGTTGAAGGAAGGCCTCTTCACCGTGTGTTTCCAGCTGCTCATCGAGGTACTTCCACACAATAAGCCATATTTTAGGGAGCACAGGATAGACGCCTCTATTTTGGTCTGTCGGTCCTGTACATTTGTCTGTTTGCCTGCGGTAACAATACCCCAACCGGGACCAAACAATACCTTAAACGGTCAACCAAATCTGCAGCGCCCGCCAATATTGCTCAAGCTTCTGCGTTCATACTTCTGCGATTGTCAATTAAAAAGCAATTATTGCGAATATCTGAGGCACCATAACAACACGTCGATGTTTTGTATGTGTGTATTGATACTAGAGAAGGCACACACAAGTAATTCTAAGGAGCGTAGCGTTTATCACGCCACACTGACAGTGCAACGCGATGCTCAAAAAGGCAAGTGTTTCCAACGCTTTGCTGAGACAAAACGGTGGTGGCAGCTACCCTTCGCTTTTCTTTGTACACTTTATCGCCTCCGAGACAGGCACACACTTTTCTCCGCGGGCGCGCGCGCCTTTTTTCGTTTTTGAAGATAACTGCCAGATGGCGCTCGTGTTTAACATGCCTTGATGCGCTCGTTCGCCTTCACTGCACGGATCGAAACTATCTTATGCAGCGATTCTATAAAATACAATTCACCAGTTTTCTCGCGCAGAACATCAAATAAACGTTTTGTTAACCCTCTCCACACGTAAGACTATCGTCTTTTGACGACATTTGCAGTGAAGCTTGCCGATACGGGGCCAATTTTTTATCGACGTTTCTTGTCGTTTCCAGTTTCCACATTCCACTGTTGCATTTTATTGTAGCATTTTCTTGTTTCACGCAAGACCACCATTATTGCCTTTAGCACCTCAAACACTCCGTCACCCGGACAGAAAATAACGTAAAATAAATGTGGTGACTAGTGCGCTCTTACGTGCATCAATAGCCGGCGTAAAACCCATTAAACATAAATGAAAAGGAGTATAAGAACTACCCAACGCGCAAATTTAATTGTTTTTTTAAACACCTGTAGCAACAGCAACGATGCGCTGCTAAGTGAGCACGTAGGTTGAAGGTCATATTTCTGTCATGAAGGAAGCAGGAGGTAGAATTGCGCTATGTGACAGAAATGAAGAGGAAAAAATAGCAGGTCTGGTCAGCCCACGCCGAACTGTGCGGTACTTCACGCGCCAAAACCAAGATACGATTATGACGCACGCCATTGAAGAGACTATAATGATTTCGACCGTCTGGTGTTCTTCAAACGTGTACTGTCTTCGCACAGCCAACAGGTCTCAGAATTTCGTCCCCATTAAAATTTGACCTCCATGGCCGTGACCAAAACCACGACCGTCGAGTCAGCAACGGAGTCCCGTAACCACTGCTCAAAGCGGTGGACCTCCACGTCAAGTTTCTATGACCAATGTTTTCCCGATAGCAGAATGAACTTGTTTCATTTGATGCAGAAAACTGTTGGAACCCTTATTTTTGGCGAGACATCGTGGAATTCAAGTAACCTTAGTACACTGCATGTCAGAAGCCGTCCTATAAGCCCAGAAGGTGTTGGTAGGACGCGCTGCTGCCCTTTTAGGAAAACGATGACCTATGGACTGAGAGACAAGGACGTCGCCCAGTGTCGGTGTTGGTGTGGAGGTCTATTTAAGGTTCCAAGTGCGATAAGAAGCTGTCGCGCACCGCACACGGTACGTGTTGAATCTATGGGAAGTACGCCCAGAGATGCACAGTCTTCGCACACGGAAGGAAATGGAGATGATCAGAGGGTTCCAGCAAAGAAGGGAGGAGAGAGTGAAAAGTGATGGGTGCAGGTGAAGTGCGCATCTCCTCAGGCCAGCTCGGCATAGACGTGGAGCACAGCAGAGGTCGCCGGAAAAGCGCACACATCTTCAAGTACCTCGCTCCCCTTCCGCGTTTTACAAGCTACGTCCTCCAGATATGGCAGGCAGTACGCAGTGCCCGTGCAATTTCCTTTTCAAAGATAACGGTTTCAGCTGGCAATCATGACTCGGGGATTTCGGGCACGCACGCCCACAAATCTCTTTCCATTCTTCTGTAGATTTTCTCATAGCAGTTTGGGTTCCTGGAGATTACGTTAAGCCTACTATTACAGCGATTTTGTGGGCTAGCCGATTAAGCGCTTTTTGTTCGCGCGTACGCCTGTGCAGAGAGCTTCGGAACCGGCAGAACCAAAAACACATCCGCAACGGGCCCTGACGACCAGCAGTACGAAATGCTTCTGTTCGCACGAACGTGTTCGTGAATAATGGACGCCTGGCACAGCAACGCACGTACTCCAGCGACACGTGACCACGCAGACCGGAACCGCTTGCCGCTGCCGCGTCGCCTGCGGCATTACTTGTCTGGCCGCCTGTCAGCGTGCGTGTGTGCGTTGTCAGGATGATGGAACATTGACAGTTCGGTGGGAGATGGTGAAAATTGAGCGTGTGCACACGGGCAGGGACGAACCACACTTCACTCAATACACCCAGCTGCACCACGACCTCCATCCCCCCTTGCTATTCACATCCCTCATTAAATAGCGCCCGGCGTATCGTGTGTCATTTATGAAATGGCACGTGCGCTTGAGATAGATGAAAGCATGGAGAGACACCTGGTGCCGTCAACATGCATACGTGCAGCGGACTTTTCGTTCAAGAGCTCCCCGTCTTTACTTCTTTTCTTTTTGTTTCCTTCTTTTTTGTTGTTGATTCAAAAAAACCACTTCACATTCAATGTCAGCATAAATGCAATAGTAAACAAAACTGCACGACAAAGAATGGAGAAAATACCAATATCGCACCGCAGGGAAGTGGGTAAACATATACAGTGCAAACTGCAGTACATCTATACAATACGTCTTGGTACATCTACAGTAAAGGATGCTGAATGTAACCCGATCGTGAGAAAGAAAGAGACAAAGAAAGCGCTAACTTTCAGCACACTGTCTTTGACTAAACAACGGAATATGTCCATGAAGAAGTGCGTATAGAAGCAGCTGATCGAATGACAATAGAAAGTGACATACTCAAAGCGTGTTGGCCCCAGAGTTTCGAAATGGCGCGAATAGCGCAACAGCAAAGAACGCGGTCTACATTACAAGCGGGTTAGACACGTTACCTGAGGAGAAAAGTCACGAATGACGTCACTGGTAGAGTGGCTCGTTGCTGTTTACTCTGGCAGTCGTGGTTCTGGTAAAATAGTTAGAACCGCTAAGTGGCTCGACGTAGCGTATCGCTTCCCCATGAACAGGACCCAAGCACTGGCTCTGGAAAAACAGCGATACACGTGCAACGCCACGCCGACCATTCCGTCGTACAAGTTCTACGGCGTTTCTATGACGTCACACGTTCCGTCTATGCTCAGATCACGTTGCTATTCCGCATGTGATGGCAACCAGTCAGTTTGAAAGTTGCACTTTGTCCCGTTAACTCCTGTTCATATGAATGTCTTCGTTGTAATTCTTTCAATCGGCACAAAAAAGAAATAATGAAACGAAATAGGGGAACCCTTAGAAGAGAACTGACATCAAATTTACTTATGTCAATAATTATGCGTCAACGAGTAGCTATGACCCCTTAGAAGCAATTCGTGAACTAAAACACAACTTAGGAGTCACTTTAATTGATTTATATAACTGGGATCCAGCACAATTAAAAAAAGCCGCACAATCCCGCAATTTGTAGCGCTGGGAGCGTGACCAGAGGCGCTACCTCGCGGTCACCCCAAACCACGCCACAACTGACCATTTTTCGACATTAAAGAGTTACGTCAAGCCATGCTGCTCCGCAGCGTGATTCCGTAGCATAAAGAACCCACCAGCGGCAGTTCTGGTTCAATGTAAAAAAAAAAAAAGCAGATAGGTTGCAAACGCACTAGTGCTGCTACTATGGCCGAGTGTGAAAATAAAAAGAAATCGTTACTTTTGTATAGCAAGTACCGCTTTACGATAAACTCCTGTATAAAAATGCTTCATCTATATATATCTCTCGCGTTGTCACCTCGTGACGGATGTCGCAAATGAAGCTCGGAGACCATCCAACATGGCGGCGACAGCGGGGGAGAGAACCTCTTTGTCGTCTGTCGCCGTGCGCTTGCTTGAGACGTGCGACTCCGGCGCAAACATTAGGGAGTTTTAGCTCTGGGTACGCATTCTCTTGGGGTGTTGCGGGCTTGGGAGCGCGCGGCATTGCGTGCCCAACCCATACCTAACCAGAAATGCCTTTTAGTTGGCGCCACGGTGGCACGCACGCAAACGCAAGCCGCACGAAGTTCACACGCGCTCGCAGAGCCATAGCGTCTTGTCGCGTAAGCATTATTTAAGTCTTTCTATGATTTAAAATGTTAAATTAAATATACATAGTGATCAGTTAACGTTCTTTATTGTGTACCGTAATCTGGTATACCCAAAAAAGTGAAAAATACAAGGTTACTGCAACGACAGTGTCGACATCTTGTGACACTTCGTGCAACCGCAGTCATGAACATGTTAGCTTACGCGTAATGTTTTTGAGGTGAAAATGAATAAAAAGGTTACTCATTTGTAATATTGTCGCTGCGCAGTTTTTGCACCAGATGTACAATGCACAATGTTTCTGCAATAACTAAGTTGTTGTTGTCTGTTTCACTATGGCCGCGCTAGATGGCGCCACCTATTCAGTTAGTCGGGGGCTGGCATATGCCTTTTAGTTTCTATGTTCCAGGCCATTCTAGCTTTGGAAATCTGGCTGAAACCGTGTAATCGCTATAAGTGCTCGCACTTTGGCTTATTTTAACTCGACGGCTAGAGTATCCGCAGTGCGGATACCGTGAGTTCTTGCGAAGGTGGACCGCGCGGACGGATGGCCCCATCGCCCCAGCGATCTTGCGACGCATCTGTTTGGGGTTTCGCGCATGCGCAATACCGCCGCCCCAACGTCCTGCGTACGCAAGCCGCTTGGGTACCCAGCAATAAAACTCCCTATTCCTGTTGCGAAACAACTTCTTTTGGTGCTACGCGCCCCTAGAAAGTGCGCGCTCCGATGCGCGTATACGAGACGGACGTAGGTAGCGCTGTTGTGCTTCATCTGAAAAGGTGAAAAGTCACAGCATGTGATAATAGCCGGGGACTCGAATTTAAATCGATGCACAGAAGCCATCAAAGAGAGGGTAAGAGGTGACAAGAGGGTTGCAGTAGGGGCGTTCCCAGGACGCAAGCTGGAAGCAGTCATGAGGCAAGCGAGCGCAAAGCTCAAAACGACAGCTGATAGACGAAACCTCGTGATAATTTCAGGCGGTATAAACGATGTCCTCAATGAAGATGCAGAAGAACTAGCAGCCACACTGGCGAAAGGCGTCGATGACATGCGCGCCACTTCTCCTAAGGTACAGGTAGTTATATGCACGATACCGGAGGTACCGGTGCGTGATAGCAACCTGCAAAGAGCGGTGGTCAACGCAAACCAAGAGATATGGCGGGAGTCGAGAGAAAGGCTTTGAGGTGGTGGAAATAAACAGAGAGGTGCATAGGTGGGGGGGTTTTCAACGAGACAGAATTCACTTCGATGGGCGGCTAGGTCATGAGGTGGGTTGGCGACTTGCAGGACGCGCAGTAGCTTTTTTGGGGGGCAAGCGAGCCCTTCGGGGTGCAGGATAGCTAGTAACGAGGAAAACAACCAGGGAGACTCTTCGACAGCTGGTATGGACAGATACGATTCCAAAGTGGCACCAATATCTAAGATAGGTAGAGTCCGGGGCATAAATAGACGTAGCCACGAGCGCCGAGCCAATTCAGACATAGGGTATATTAACATGCAGGGTGGTAGGAACAGGCTGAAGTGGGAAGAGATAGAAGAACAGCTAAGGGAAGAGAGGCCGATGGTATACGGTTTTGTAGAAACACATCTCAGGGACATGGAACAACCTCCGAACAATCCGGACTACGCGTGGGAATATTGTAACAGAACAGAAGGCAGCAGAAAGGGGGGTGGTATTGGGGCATTCATTCATAAAAGTACAGAATGGCAAAGGGTCAAGCAGGAGTGCAAGGAACATTTATGGCTAAAAGGGAAAGTGGCAGGTCAAATGACACTCCTTGGTTTCGTGTACTTGTGGACGGGAGCAAAGGCCAGAGAGGAAAACCAGGCAATGGTAGAGTGTATATCAAAGGACATTCAGGAGTTAGGAAGAGAGTGCGAGATAATTATACTAGGAGACATGAATGCGCACTTAGAAGATATAGATGGGTATACCGACCCGACAGGCAAAATGATCATGGATATGTGTGAAAGGCTTGATTTGATCATTTGCAACAGTACCGAGAAGTGTGAAGGGCAAATAACATGGGAGGTAGGAAGGCTTCAGTCGACGATAGATTATGCACTGATGTCACATAGGATGTATGATAAGCTCAGGGGAATGCACATAGATGAAGGTGGCTCCAGAAGTCTGGGTAGCGATCACAAACGTATCAAGCTAAGTTTTGGAAGAGCAGTGAAAGTGGGAAGGAGACAAGATGAGCAACTACAGAAAAATTTTTATCCAGAAAGGCAAATTGAAATAGCCACTAAACAAATTGAGAAAGTAATCACGGAGGATAACAAGACAGTGTGGACATACACGAATCTAATTAGACTCTTTGAGCTAGAGCTTGTTAAGACGCGTGACAAATCACCCCGGAAAAGAAGACACAAACCCAAAAGTTGGTGGGATGAGGAAGTTAAGAGAGCCATAGCAAAACGTCAGGAAGCCTCTAGGGAACACAGACATGCTAAGCAGCGGGGTGAACCGACAGATGATGTTGAAAGAAAATGGGCAACCTTTCTAAGCTGTAGAAGGGATGCATCCCTTCTGATCAATGAAAAGATTAGAAGGAAGGGAGCTCAGTGGCTGGCAGAAGTACATAAAAAAGATAGAAAGGCAGCTGCGAAATTTTGGAACCATCTAAACTCCCTAAGAAATGAGACGAGCCTAGAGCAGAGTTTTATAACTACAGCCCAAGGTGCTAGGCTAGAAGGGGACGAAGCTATTGAATATATAAGAACAAGGGTGACAGAAAAATTTCAACAAAGAAGTACTTTATGCACCACAATAGACAAGGACGAATCAAGGGGTGCAATGGCTCCATTTTCACAACAAGAGTGGGAAAGGGCTGAGAAAAGGGTTCCTGGTAGTACATCAACAGGCCCAGATGGCATTCCAATTAGGCTGATAAAGACATTAGGTCCGAAGTCTAAGCAGGCTTTGAGAGAGGCAGTGAGCAAAATAATAATCGATGGTGAAGTTCCCAATGGATGGAAACTTAGCAGGATGAGCATGATCTATAAAGGAAAGGGGGAAAAAGCTGACATAAACAACTACCGTCCTATAACAGTGACATCAGTGGTCTACAGGCTGGCGATGCAAATTATAAAGGAAAGACTGCAGGCGTGGATAGAGGATGAGGGGGTGCTGGGGGAACTGCAGAATGGGTTTCGGAAACACAGGAGGTTGGAAGACAATCTGTTCTCACTGACGCAGTGCATCGAAATAGCAGAAAAGGAACACAGGCCCCTGTGGCTAGCATTTTTGGATATCAAGGGAGCGTACGATAGCGTGGTTCAAGAGGAATTGTGGGGAATACTGGACACACTAGGCGTGGAACATGTAGTCACTAATCTTTTAAAGGGTATCTATAAAGGTAACAAGGTAGTTATAAAGTGGGAAAAACAGGTATCCAAGCCTGCAGAGGTAAAACGGGGGCTTAGGCAGGGGTGCCCCCTGTCACCCTTATTATTCATGATGTACCTACAAGGATTAGAGGCAAAATTAGAGGGAAGTGGACTGGGCTTCAACCTCTCTTTAGTCAAACAAGGAAAACTTATTGATCAGGCACTACCAGCATTAATGTACGCAGATGATATAGTGCTAATGGCCAACAACAAGGAAGATTTGCAGAGATTGATGGACATCTGCGGTAATGAGGGAGATAGGTTAGATTTTAGATTCAGTAAGGAAAAATCAGCAGTCATGATTTTCAATGACAACGAAGGTAGTGAGCTTAGAATACAGGAGGTCACGCTAGAGATAACAGATAAATGCAAATATCTGGGCGTATGGATAAACAATGGGACCGAGTATCTGAGGGAACACGAAATATACGTGACGACTAAAGGTAACAGGAATGCAGCAGTCATGAAAAATAGGGCACTGTGGAATTACAATAGGTATGATGTTGTGAGAGGAATATGGAAAGGGGTCATGGTTCCTGGGCTGACATTCGGCAATGCGGTCTTGTGCATGAGATCAGAAGTTCAAGCAAGATTAGAAATTAAGCAACGTGGAATAGGTAGACTTGCTTTAGGAGCTCACGGGAATACACCAAATCAGGGAGTACAAGGTGATATGGGATGGACATCATTTGAGGGCAGGGAAGCTAGCAGCAAGATAAAATTTGAGAAACGATTGAGAGAAATGGGGGAAGAGCGTTGGGCTAGGAAGGTTTTCAGCTACTTGTATATGAAGAATGTCGATACAAAATGGAGAAAGCGAACCAGGAAGTTGACTGGTAAATACTTAGAAAACAGCAGGTGGCCAAACCAAAAAGAACTATCGGTTAAGAAGAAAGTGAAGGAAACGGAGACTGACATGTGGAGAATGGGCATGATTAAGAAGTCCGCACTAGAGATCTATCGAACCTTTAAGCAGGAAATTGCCAAGGAAAGGATCTATGATAATACACGGGGTAGTTCTCTACTGTTTGAGGCCAGGACGGGAGTACTGCGAACCAAGACATATCGGGCCAAATACGAAGGGGTAGACACAGTATGCAGTGCGTGTGGAGAGGAAGAAGAAACTGCCGAACACTTGATAATGTTCTGTAAAGGGCTTCACCCTATAGTTCAGGATGATGGCGCAGAGTTTTTCAAAGCACTGGGGTTTAGGGACCGGGAGGGCAAAATAAACTTTAAGCGGGTAGACTTAACCAGAAGGAGGTTATCTGATTGGTGGCTAAAGTCAAGACACGAGTGAAAATTAAACTCTTCACTGCAAAGTACGAATCCTCAAACTCACTTTTTAAGGAAAAAAAAATAAATATAGTTTTTGGTTCATTAGGTGTTACGGCTTGGTGGCGCTAGCCACCACCCGATCTAAAGGGTACAGCCATATCCATCCATCCATCCATCCATCCAGTTCTTGCGCGACCAAGAAACGCTGGTGGCGTCAGCAGCGTCAGTTTATGGGCGCACAGAGCTGCAGGCTGCAGAGCATACAGCATGCTTTTTGTCAGCGCGGTTAGCAGTTCGGACGGTGGAGGTGAAGGGGAGCGGATATATTAATTTTTTTTGTTTTATTGTGCGCGCATCGTGCAGTTTCGTGTATCACGCGGGCTGTTCAGCTCACGCCTCTTGAGTTAACATACGTAAGATGAATAATGCTAACTGTGAGTGTGGGCACGGCTGCACACTTGGATTCAGTTTTTTTTTTTTTTGCTCATACGTCTGCGAGGCTCATATATGGCACAGATTTGCGTAAACTGCTGTTCGGCCTTCAGCTGTTCAAGTCACTTTGTCCCCGAAGGTAGTGTGGAAAACAAACAAAAAAATTATGGCAGCATCACGCTAGATGACGCTAACCTTGAAGAGAAGAGGGGGGCTGAATGACTTTTTTTTCATTTCTTTTTCAATCTTGCTCCATGTTTTTCTTTTCTGTTTCTTGTCTGTTTACGACGTAGTTCTTTCTTCAACTTTCTCTTTTTTGTTCTCTTTTTCTCAGGCGTTCAACTTTTCGATTAACGCGCGCACCTGCTCATACCACCCTGAGAAATTTTGCACAACGGGGCACAAGTTAACGATAACTTAAACAGCTTTTCGGCTACATGTATTTATGTTCACTCTGACACAATATTCACGGCATGATTATTGCTTTTGCCCCTTTTAAACTGAGTTAGTAGTATAAGAAAAATAAGAATTTGTGATTGCCTATCAATTCAATCTTTGCAGGAATAATTTCTCTGAAACAAGCTGTTTAACGCTATCGCATTCACAAAAGCTCTTGGACGCTTTCGCGTTGAAGAAAGAAACCTTCAAGTGGGGACGTTCAGCTATCAATCATGAGAAAAAGTTCTGATTGGTGCACATAAGTAGGCGGATGGCAAAACATCCCCGGCAAGGGACGCCACCTGTCGTGAATCACAAGTAACTTGCCTGCTCTTAATTTCACTGACATTTATTCCTCTTCTTCATACACGTGGGTGCGTCATTTCCCATTGGTATATTTACCGTCCGGTGGGAACAGAACGAGAAGATGTTCTTGTAATTGAATGTAGACAAGGAACTACGGCTATCATATCTCATTAAGATGAGGCAGTCTCCAAAGCGCTTTCTGTGCCCTGCATGGTTCACTATTTGCCGGAGTCTACTCCTGGCAGTATGATAGCATTAGCGATGCAGGAGGCTTCTAGATACCTTCCCATAGATTTATCGACAACTTTAGGCAATCACATGTAGTGAAAAGCATCGACTTGTGCTGTGCACTTGTACGTGAAATAGCAGTGCGTATAGCAACAGCTTGAGAGGTAGTTGCGGTGGTGCTTTCTCTAAAACCCATATGAGACGAAATTTCTACATCGACTAGCATTGAAAACTTGTACAGGCATGTGTTGCTACAAACTTCGAAATGGTTAGGCATTATGCAGGCCCGGTTGATGTTTCTCTTGCTAATAACTCGGGCGTGACGATTGTGCGGGAGCCATTTCCAGAAGTTATTTTGCAAGCAGGCTTTGCAACATTCAACCAAGAATAGGACAGTCGAATAAATCTATGAATTCTATGCAGGCTTCAGCATTAGCAAGAAGACCCTCACTGAATTGGCACCAACAATGAAGTAATCGATACTGATCAGATATTCCGACAATGACAAGAGTCACTATATACACACTCGTGTTCAGGCGTCGTACAGTTTGCTCAATCGAAAATGAAGGCACGTGCTCTGATTTTCAAACCATAATGCGCGAAGTTCTTTTTCACAAACATTTTCTTTTTCAGTGCTCGATTGCCATTCGTACCAATGCGATTTATTTTACATACGATCAAGCTTGTACTACAAAATTAATATATGGCCACTTGGGGATATTGTTTCACAATGCGAGTTTAATTAAGCACGATGCGTGGTGTATTGAACCTCTGCCCATACGCAACCCTCGTGGCAAAGTTATACGCTTTAGTAACCCAATGACCGTTCACCAAATAAATAAGACTTCATCAGTAACGCTATTATACAGCTACATATCAGACGTAAAGCAGACACAGAATAATATAAAATTGTATAGCGCAAGTGCAGAAAAAAACACAAAAGAACAGCTGAAATGCACAAAAACATAAGTTATGTCCGGCTTCGTATTCGAATCAAGAAGAAGGTCGCCGACCTACGTCTTGTTGACGCACGGTACATTCAAATTACCCACATCGATCGTTTTCTGCGCCCTCTCAGTTGTTAGCGGCGTACGTGCGAAATTTAGGAAAGAAATCACTCATGCATCATGCACACATGACATCACACGATTTAAAAACTGATGCACGTGCAAATGACATGAGACACAGACGACAACGAGTCCAAGAAAAATTGACCCGAATCTACATGTTACACTGTAAATGTCGTCGAAAGACGTACAACAGTCCATCGCGAAGAAAAAAGCAACCACTGCCCTTGGGGCTTCTGACAGTGGCGAATAAGCGGTCTAAAGTCAAGTCATTGCGCTGTTCCCGCTGGAACGCGGTGACATCAGGAAATGCGCGTGAAACAGTTGCAAAGTAGATGTCGAACGTGTCTGTATTGTCAATCGTGGACAATGGAAGGCGAGAAAGACAATCGGCATCGGTATGACGCCGTCCACTTTTGCACGCAACATTAAAGTCAAATTCCTGGAGGCGTAGAGCCCAGCGTGCAAGGCGTCCAGAAGGGTCTCGGAGAGTAACGAGCCAGCATAGGGAATGGCGGTCTGTCACAATCGTGAAGAGACGCCCATACAGGCAACAATAACACTTCTGAATAGCAAATACGGCTGCCAAGCATTCTCGTTCGGTCACAGTGTAATTTTTTCAGCCTTGCTGAGGGAACGACTTGAATAGGCAACGACATGCTCTCTGTCATCATGAGGCTGAACAAGAACGCCTCCGATGCCAATACCGCTTGCGTCGCTGTTTACTTCCGTAGAAGCAGATGGGTCAAAATGACGGAGAATCGGCTCTGATGTCAGCAGAAATTTGAGTTGACAGAACGCAGCGTCACATTCAGATGTCCACTCGAAGGCACTGTTTTTTCGCAAGAAGCTGGTCAATGGGTACACGATGTCCGCAAATTCAGGCACAAAGCGTCGAAAATAAGAACAGAACCCACTAAAGCTGCGAAGTTCTTTTACAGACGAAGGTGGCTCAAAGGCGCCGACCGCTTCAATTTTCCGGGGGTCAGGCCTGACCCCATCTTTGTCTACCAAATGGCTAAGGATCAAGGCCTGCCGTTGACCAAACCGACACTTCTTGGAAAGACCAAGCCAGCCTTTCCCACACAGTACAGATTGAGGCTCAAACGAACGTTATGTTTTTCGAATGTGCGGCTAAAAATGACAACGTCGTCCAGATAGCACAAACAGATCTCCCATTTCGGTCCGCGAAGAATCGAGTCAATGAATCTCAAAAGTTGCGGGGGCATTGCATAGCCCAAATGACATCACATTGAACTGATATAGTGTATCCGGTGTTACAAATGCCGTTTTCTGTTTGTCAGCAGGGTGTATGGAGATGTGCCAATATTCTGATCGTAGATCGAGTGAAGAAAAATATGAAGCAAAATTTAGACAGTCAATTACGTCGTCGATCCGAGGCAGCGGATATACATCCTTTTTAGTCAAGGCATTCAATCGTCTATAATCAATGCAAAACCTCCAGGAACCATCTTTCTTGCGAACCAAAATCACAGGTGCTGCCCACGGGCGGCACGACTCTTCAATAAAGCCCTTCTGCAACATGCCCTGAACTTGTTCAGCTATAACTTTCCGCTCGGATGACGACACCCTGTAAGGCTTGTGCCGAACCGGATGAGCGAAGCCTGTGTCGATGGCATGCTGTGGTCGAGAGCATGGTAAAGACAGTCGCTTACCCTTTTCGCTGAATTCAAACACTGACCTATGTCGTTGTTCAAAATGTTGGACTATGCTCAAAATGTTGGACTCATGGAAGGTACCCCGTTTAGAGGTGCCGACGCATTTCTCACTTTCCGCGTCGTTGATGGCGACAATAGAATTTTCCGTGACACCATGGAACAGTGCGAGCTTCATTCCTCGAGGAAGGATAATCGGTGCAGACGAAGAATTGAGTGCCCACAAAAATGCGCAGCCATTATAAATTGAAATAATCGAATGAGGCCCAATGTCACAGGTCCCGTTAATTAGGGAGGCGATCGCCGGGCTAATTCCAAGGCCCGCAGTATCGGCCCCCCGAACCGCACCACGAAAGCGTGGACAATTTAGAAGTGGTCCTTTTTGGCGCGCCAGCGGACGCCGGCTGTGGCCCAAAGAACAAGTCAGAGCCGAGAGTTGATAAACAAAACAAAATTATATTCTCAATAATGGCAGATCAAAAACAATACACAAGTATGCACACTCCCCAAGAGTTAAATACAATATGTCGTTTATCAAACAACGTAATACACAGTACAATCAGCCACACTCGAAACAGCGGACACAGATAACAATACGCACTACAACGCAGTCGCATGCATTGAACAACCAAGACACTTAAAGATTCAGTCCAAAGTTCTTGGAACAAAAATCTGAATGATACACTTCCGAGAATCACTCACTCAAAGTCCAGCGTTGTTGTCGTTCCGCTGCCCCCGAAGTTTCTCCTCCAGGAAACCTCGCGTCTTCAATTGGGCGCTCTCCAAGCACCAAACTTCTTCGCCAGTAATACGTCGGCTTCCCACACGCAGCTGTTGCCACGCGTCTTCGCTCGCTGGCGGTAGACACACACTCTTGCCTGTAGCTCGAGACTTCATCCATCAGGTGCAAATCCTCTCCTCCTCCTTTGTCGCGGGAGACAAAAGGCTTCGCTCACAAGGCGGAGAGAGAGAGAGAAAATTTAATGCGGAAAGGCAGGGAGGTTAACCAGAAAACATATCCGGTTTGCTACCCTGCACTGGGGAAGGGGTAAGGGGAGACAAAAAAAAAGGGGAAAGGGAGGAAGAGAAGCACAAACACACACACACACACTCGCACACAGTAGTGTCACAATCGTTCAACGAGGCGGGTCGCTCGCAGAAACTTCATCAGCGCCTTCGTTGCTTTCTGGCGTGAAGCTCGATCTTTCCGACATTCCAAGATTGACTGTTCAGAAAATGGCTGGTCGTCGAGGCGAGCAAACACTGCTGAGAGGGACTGTCGCTGAGAGCTGTACTGGGGGCACTGACATAAAATATGTTCAATTGTTTCGTCATTGTCGCAATGGTCGCATGTAGCGCTGTCTCTCATTCCGATGCGGCAGGTAAAAGCGTTCGTGAAAGACACCCCAAGCCACATACGGCAGAGAAGGGTCGTCTCGGATCGGGGTAGGCCAGATGGAATAGTAAGTCGTAGGTATGGGTCCAGGCGGTGAAGACGGGTGTGGAGAAAACCGGGCGTATTCCGCATAGACCTTGCGACATCCTGCGCAAGCGTATTAATCTTTGCTGCTGCGTCGCTTCTTGATAGTGGAATAGGTTCCATCACTCCATTTTCGTGAGCATTCTTAGCTGCATTGTCGGCATGTTCGTTACCAATGATGCCGCAATGGCCTGGTAACCACTGAAAAGATATGTCATGTCCTTCGTCTTTTAGGTGATGGTACAGTTGTCGTATTTCGAGCGCCAATTGGTCTTGAGGTCCACGACGTAGAGCATTTTGTAGACATTGGAGAGCTGGTTTCGAATCAGTAAAAATGCTCCATTTTTGTGGTGTCTCTTGGTCAATCCTGCGGAGTGCGCTGCGGAGTGCCGCGAGCTCCACGGCTGTCGATGTCGTCTTGTGTGACGTTCTGAACTGGATGGTTTCGGCTCTTGCTGGGAAGATCACAGCTCCTGCAGATCCTCCAACAGTTGTCGAGCCATCCGTGTAAAGTTTGACATGATCTTTGTATTCTTCGTGTAGCATGAGTAGAATCATCTGCTTTAAAGCTGGCGCCGAGAGCTCCGCCTTCTTGCGAATCCCCGGCACTGTCAAGCGCAAGGCGGAACACCCTACGCACTCTGGCGCATACTTTCTTCTTCTCCTGCTTTGTCACTACGGACAAAACCTTCACCGACTACACGGCGGAATAACCTACGCACTCTGGTGCTAACTTCCGTCTTCTCCTGATCTCCCACCTCGGCTGCTGGATTAAATACCTTCCGCGCGAGATTCCAGAAAGTTCTCATCATTTCGTCGGCGCGATACGCATCGAAGGCTGGGGAAAGGTCGAGAGGGTACGAGGGCAGTCCGCGACGGATGACGCAACCCTGCATCACCACGCCCCTTTCCATCGAGAACTCTCTAGGGCTTGCTCGGCCGCCGCTGCGAGGAGGTTCGTTGGCGAACCTACGCTTCCGAGGGGAGAGGGACGCGCGCCCGGGGAGTCTTTGGAAGCTTGTTTTCTTCCTTTTTTTTATCGTTGACCTCTCAGCGCTTCGTCGCGAGAATTTGGCGGTGCGCCCTTTTTTGAGCACTCGTTTTGTGACACCCTATTACATCTTCCTTTGCACACTGAACCATGAGAGGTTGAACGACGGCATCAAAGACTGATACTGAAGCTATTGGAGTAGATACGGCTACAGAACTCATACATTATGGTGGTAATGTCAGCTCTTTGGAAACAATCAGTAAGTCTTCCGGAGGCAGCTGCTGCTCAACTAAGGCGCGAAAGGCATCACCACCGCTAACAGAAACTTCACCCGTACCGCAGTCGACGAAAGCGGCGCACTCTTGGAGGAAGTCAATACCGAGAATAACATCATGTGTACTCCGTTTCAGAATCAGGAATTCAGTTGAGAACGCCTTTCCCGCCAACAAGACGTTAACGGCACATACTCCTACGGGTAGAAGTATGTCCCCGCCGACGCCACGAAATATAGCAGAATCCTGGTAGAAAAACATAGCTTTGTGGCCTAACTGCGGCTATCTTTGAACGAACTACTCATAACAGAAACTGTGGCACCAGTATCCACTAGAGCTGTTGCACACAATCCGTCTATTGACACACATATCCAGTTTTCGTTCATCTTAACTGGAGGAGGTATATGAGGTGAATCCTGTTGTGCGACCTCACCTCCATCGGCCGCGCTGGCTAGTTTCCCGGCGGTGGTGGTGGCGACCGCCGCCGTAGAGGTGAAGGAGAGCGATGCGTTCGGCCAGGCGGAGGTTTCAAGCTACGGCCAGAAGTGGGGGAGGTTGCACGCCGGCTCCCTTGTCGTAGGGTGCAATACGTGGACCACCAAGGATCGTCATAATAATTGTGGCCACCGCGAGGACGTCTTGACGATGGCTCGTATCTCGATGTCATCTCTTTCTGCCGACGGCAGAACCGAGCGATGTGTCCTGGAGCACCACAGCTGTAGCACACAGGAGGTTGGCGATATGCATTTTGGAAAGCATCGCGAGGGCGTGCTGACACAGGTGCGTATTATTTCGGGTTCTGATAGTCGACGGCCAGCTGTCGAGGGTAACTGAAGCGGCGCTGGTGCCTGGTGTCTTAATAGTGACTGCGCTGCTGCCTCGGTGGTGTGCCAGAAACGTAGTCATACTCCTCGATGCCTGCTGCAGCAATGGAAACAGGATGCTGATGCTGGTCTGGAACCGGCAAGGGTGTAGCTTCGCAAGGCGTCGCCCGAGTGTGTCGACTGAGTTCTTCACGCACGATCTCGCGTATTGTAGACACAAGATCAGAAGGCGCGTAGTTGTCAACAGTCGCTACCGTGGTCACATTAGGTAATCGACCAAATTTAGGAGCAATGCGCCTCATCTTCAGCGTCTCAAACGTGCGACAGTGCCGTATGACATCGGCTACTGTACCAATGCTGTCTTTGCCGATAAGAAAGGGATAAACATCCTCTGCGATGCCCTTCAACAGGTGGCTGACTGTGTCCTCCTCGGACATGCAAGAGTTAGCGGTCTTGCATAGCTTCAGGATCACCTCGATGTACATCGGGCACGTTTCGCCTGGGACCTGGGCTCTTTGCAGCAGCGTTTGTTCGGCTTGCTTCCTCTTTGCCATGGTGCCCCCGAAACACTCCTTGATTTCGGACACGAAGCATTCCCACGTTGTGAGGGCGTCTTCATGGTTCTTATACCATGTGAGCACCATGTCCCTCAAGAAGAACACCACGTTAGTCAACTGAGTTGCCGCGTCCCAAGAGTAGTAGTTGCTCACCCGCTTGTAATGTTTGACTCACTCGTCCACGTCCTTGCCAGATTTGCCCCCGAAAGGACGGGGCTCTTTCAGATGCCGACGATGCCAAAGACCAGCCGCGGCTGAGGTCGGTAGTAAAGGTGTCGCTGGAACTGGTGGTGCAGTGCCACCAGCTGCAGGGTTCAGGGTTCCGTCTTCACCGAGAGACATCTCGACCGCCAGCGGTAACGGGGGTAGCCCAGCAATGCGGCGGCTTCGGCGTAGCTCAGGTTGTTGCAGAACCGTGTTGCTTGGTTAGGTACTCCACACCTCCACCATAAAACTGTTCCGGTTAGACTGAGTTTAACTATGTTTATTTACAGGAGAGATCAGGCGACGATCGGCGATGATAGCGAACATAGGCCGAACCAATAACTTCCTCTTCCTCTACCTTTGTCCACAAAACACGACCCGGCTCATACCGTATCGATATATATATATATATATATATATATATATATATATATATATATATATATATATATATATATATATATATATATATATATATATATATATATATATATATATATATATATATATAGGCAGGCATGGTGGTTGAGTGGCTGTAGCGTTGCATATAGTCAAGTAGATCCTTTGCGAGCGGTCACAACGTGCTTTATTTCGACGTTTCGGCCTTCATCAGACCCTGATGAAGGCCGAAACGTCGAAATAAAGCACGTGTGTGTGTGTGTGTGTGTGTGTGTGTGTGTGTGTGTGTGTGTGTGTGTGTGTGTGTGTGTGTGTGTGTGTGTGTGTGTGTGTGTGTGTGTGTGTGTGTGTGTGTGTGTGTGTGTGTGTGTGTGTGTGTGTGTGTGTGTGTGTGTGTGTGTGTGTGTGTGTGACTATACGCGCAATGACTCAGGACAAGATGTAACATCAATGCATGGCAAAATAATTATTTGTAATGTACAGCCTTGCCAGTCGTTTCGCTTTTTTTTCTTTTTTTCTGTTAAATCTCTTTTTTTCTGTCTCTTTTTCATGCTCTTTTTCCTTCTTTGAGGCAAGGTCTTTGCAACTCACGATGGCCATCAGCAGCTGCGCATGTTCGGGATGAGAAAAGCCGGAGGGCAAGCCGTAAAAGAGGCCACAATATGACAGTGGTATCCTCCGGCGCGTGATTGATTGTTGCCATTTCTCAAATTCAGCGAGAGCGCAATGGCGCAAAAGAGCGCACGCGACACCACGGATGTTAATATCTACAGTTCCAGCGACGCAGGATATTCCCTTCATTTCAGAAGCAGCTGTTGTTTGTCTATTGCGCAAATCACGCGCATGGGCGACAGGCGAGTAGGCGACGGGAAAGGCACGAGTACTGTCTAAAAAAGAAAAAGAAACACTACCATGACACGTTCCTAATGTGACTACAATGATGGAAGAATGAACAGAGCGCAATTTACTCGTACAGTTGATTCAGAGCAAGTTAGCACAGGTTAATGAAGGCTGAAGATCCTTAGTTTTGAATTAAGCTGTCCATCAGTCTAGGAGCGAAAACTTGTACGTGACTAAGAGAGGGGTAAGAGAAAAGAACAAAGGAGCAGCCACAGGGCGAAAAGGTAGGTCGATCAATTAACAAAGCACGTGCTAGACACCATAGCTTGTAAAAACCTCCGCTTGTAAGAATCGAAAGCAGCAGTGTGTTCACCAGAGCCCGCGAGGGAAACTCTTGCTATGATAGAGAGGTCAGCCTGAAGAAACGTTCTCCCCTGCTGCTCATTGTTTTTGAAAGCAGTGTGAAGATATAGGAAAACAGAAGGTGTAATTATGAGTATGGAGGTGGCAGCGAAAAGAAAAGAAACAAAGCAAAAGGAAAAGCTTGAATTGCGAAAGACTACCGAAATCTCTTCTGCAGTTCGCATTCTTAAAAAAAAACGTTTTTGACGATTGTAAAAATGGCAGGCTGATTGCGAAAATAAAGCTAAGGTCCCAACAGTATTCTATTTTTTTATTTGTTGAGAGAACTTTCAATTCTTGCATGCCAGTTGGAATGCTTTCAACAAATCCAAGGAAGAATATCTCTACCCCTTACCAATAAGCGGGGATCTGTATGACATACTTGATCTTATAGCACGTGTAAATGCATTGTTTTAAAGCCAGATATAGCGTCACGACAAAAGTGCAAACACGGACGCAAGTGTGAAGTCAGGAGAGCACAAACATGAATAATGAGAGTCCTTAACAAATAGACCAGCATTCTGTCATTATAAGATGCATTATCTTGACGTCCGACGAATAACAGTATATTCTTGAATGTGGAGATCGGCAACGGAGATAATCAAAGACAGTTCGTCAAACTACACTAGGGTGACGCTTACTTGCATGGTATCGGATTGAACACGAGAGACTTCTGTAAAAGCACTCCTACATGGGATCACTGCGTTTTGGTATATTATGTAGACTATAGCGTAAAAGCGGTAAACTTTCACGACGTTAAATTGGTGCAACGTTCACTAGAGTTGAGACCGATTCGACAAAATTTCGGGGCGCAGCGAGTACGAAAATCGGCGTAATCCACGCTTTCTTCTATTACCGCATGCCGCCACGAAAATAAGGTCATTTTTTCATAAATCATGTAATATTTCACTCATGTACGCCAACCAGTTGATTGATGATGATCTTACTTTCGACGTACGTCCACCACCATCTTCGAGCGCGAAACGAACGTTCTCTTAATTTGGTATGTTGCTACACAGGCCTGTAGCCAGGAATTTTTCTTGGGGCAGGAGGAAAGGTTGCGGGAATAGCCAGGGGCTGGCCCATTACTACTCCTGGCTGTGGGATTGTTGCTACGTCAAAGTAACGGTCGTGAAAATTCAAATTCACCGCCCCTCCATGCGCATGTGTCTGCAGTAGCATTGGTCATTTAGTTGCTGAAGACGAAAAAAACAACAGAATTAAAGGCCCAATATGGCAAAACCAAAACTCATTCGTAAAGAAGCATGCAATCACCTGCGCCGTCACTGCAACGTACGCTCAGTCCATTCACACATTTTCCCAAAAGCTTCAGTGCCACTCGTAACCTGGGAAGTTCCTGTTACACTGATAGTGTTGGCGATTGCTGAAATGATATCGGTTACGTCGTTGGCATCGGTCTTCAGTTTATTAAGTGTCATCGGTTACATATATCATACTTTGAAGTCGCTGGTTAAAGTTCGCGTTGGTAAACCTTTTAGGAGCAGAACACTTTAGCAGCCCGGGCTGCTGTCGCTTGGTGTAACGCAGGCAAAACTACCGATAAAAATTGAAGAAAAGGAAGCAAGCGAAAAATAAACAGAAACAAAGAAGGGGGATAGGAATCGAATAGAAGTAACTAAATGAGACCGAAAAACTGCAGTGCAGACAAAGAATAGGCGAGGAAACAAAGAGATAATTAAGCAGTAGGAAACAAATAAACCTGGCCAGCTCCGCACTCCCTCAGGCGGTTCCCATGATGGAGGCCAGTTCTTCTCTTAGCAACAACTGGACTTTATGTGCAAGATATATGAAAAATATATACAAGGCAACTCTTCACACCTTGAGCTGTCGCGACATAACATTGCACCACTCCTGTGACCAGAACTCTCGTGAGGAGCCTGGAGCCAGGTTCCAACTCTATGGTTGCTTCTCCCCGTTCTCCTCAATGCAAATTAAAAACACACAGTCCGCTTATTGAGCCAACTGTAAGGTCGTCTACCGGTGATCTCTCCACCTCTTTCTCCCCGGTACCCTTTGGGCCAATCATCAAAGAAAGAGAGAGACGAAAGGAACGGTCGACACCGGCATTCCTAAAAATGCACTAAAAGACACGATGGAGGCGCCGTTCAGCTCCTCTGATCACATGTTACTTAGTGCTGCCGGTTCGCTAGCGGACTCATGCCATTACCAGGAGTTGGCACACTGTCTTGCGTAACAGGCCCTTCGCGAACTCCATCCGAGGTGCTCACGCACTGGACGCTTTCACGCCGCTTCCTTGCACGCCGCTGGCCGGAGGTCGCCGCGTTGGTCGTTAAAACAATGGTAAACAGGCTTTCTCTGCGAAATGGTGTCAGGAAGCGGGAGGTGAAGCCTGTCACCGCGTTTCTTGTACTCGAACGAGAGTCGTTGCACCTTGACCTTAAACTCTCGGGAGCTGGCTTCCTTGGAGCCGCGCTTTTGGAGAGGGAAGATACACTAGCCGCCCAGATCGCGACGCCAGACCTAAAAGCAAACTTTTGCTTTGATATGATCACTAGATGGGTTCTCTGCGTGTGCTAAAAGAAACAAAGTTAATCGTGAAGAAGACCTTCCTCCTTGGAAGTGCAGATGCAGAATGCACGTGTTCAAGCCCGTGCATTAGAAATGACCATCATGGTGGCTTAGTGGTTACAGTGCTTCACTGCTGATCCGAAATTCGCCGCGGTGACCACATTTTCGATAGAGGCGAAAACGCTTGAAGCCCATGTACTTGTATTTCAGGGCACGTTAAAGAACCCCAGACAGTCGAAATTTCCGGAGCCTTCCGCAACAACGTCCCTCATTATCGTACGATGGTTTTGGGACGTAAAACACCGACTTTTGTTATTACTTCGTCATTTAGACCAAGTAGATCGTGAGGATGCATGCGGCTTGAACAGCGAAGATGGAATCTCAATCTTCACAATTTACATTGATGTGAACACATCGAAAACCGACAGTAGATACTTCATGCGTGCTCGCTTCCCTTCAGTGAGAGGGGAGCATGTCACGACAGCGATCATTGTCGAAGACTTCAGTGTCCGTGTCGACCATAGGTCGGCGAATTCACTCATGATTCGACCGACTCAGACTCACTGGGACTCAAATCAAGCCGTCAGTCTGAGTGAGTCCGCAGAGTAATACTTTGCAAAGCTTGTGTGAAAAGTGTTGAAGAGAATTTTCATGAGTATGTGCCCGAGTCAGTTCGGCTCAGGACAACTTTTCTGAGTTGGATTACAGTGAGCCCTAAGGGCGAAATGTATTTCATAAATACGTCTGAGTGAGTTCCATAATTATTGACGACCAATGGTGTGGACATTTCAAATATTTGAAGGAAATGGTTCTTCCACTTTGGAATGGAATATTTAAAGCTCATGCGTTTCACCTATCCGAGTCAGCCCCCGCCTGCGCACAGCTCGTGGATATAGACATCATCATCATCATCATTACTATCATCATCATCATCAGCCAGGCGACGCCCACTGCAGGACAAAAGACGTTCCCCCAGTCAACTCGCTCCTGTGCATGGCGCTGCCACTAACCACAAACTTCATAATCTCATCTGCCCAAACAACTTTCTGTCTCCCCCTCACCCGATTGCCTTCTCTAGAAATCTAGTCAGTTACCCTTAATTACCAGCGGTTATCCTACCTACACGGTACATGCCTGGTCTATGTCCATTTATTCATGATTTCAACTATGATACCTTTAACCCCAGTTTGTTCTCTTACCTTCTCTGCTCTCTTATTGTCATATAAGGTGTTCACCTATCATTTTCCTTTCCATAGCTCGCTGTGCCACCCTTAGCTTAAACTGAACCCTTTTTGTAAGCTTCCAGGTTTCTGCTCCGTGGGTAAGTACCAGCAAGATGCAGCTGTTATATACCTTTCTCATGAGGGACAGCGTCAATCTATATGTCATGATTTGAGAATGTATGCCGAATGTGCTCCACCCCATTCTTATTCTTCTAGTTAATATAGTTCGGCTCGTGGTTCGGCTCCACGGTTACTACCTGTCCTAAGTAGACAGGTTATAAATAGAGAGGTTATAGAGATAATATAGAAATAGCTTTAGCTAAGATATCTCTGCTGTAGCAAAAAAAAACATCAATTTGCACCGCAGTGAATAGAAAACAATCATCAATGTTTAAAAAAAGAAGGGCTTTCAAAAGATGCATTTAGTTGTATTTTGATTCAAGAGAGCATGCAATAACTATTTCGCCTTGAGTCTTGCTCTTCTTGTGTAAGCTGCAGCCATAGGCATGTGGAGAACTCTCCAGGGGAGGAAAAAAAAGGGTGATGGGGGGAGGTATATCGCAGCAGTGGTCGCTCCCCTACTTAGTCAATTTATGGGGCAGACTTCGCGCCTCACCTACACTTCCCCCTCCCCCCCTTCACATGCAACTACTGGGGTGCCTTCCTCTCCCAGCCGCCTGTACGTAGTACCTGCTTCTTGTCCTCATCATCTTCACCAACTCTCATAATGTTTCTCTCTTCTTCACGTTTCTATGGTAGGCCAACGAAACGAAGCTGGGTCAGGAAAGTGCCTCCTTGTATTGCTACAGTGAATTCATCTCTTCAACATATAAACCTTCCTTAAGTTTGTGTTCCAGCTGCGCGGTCTGAATCGCAAACGACGTAACGACGTGATAGGAACATTGCACGCCAGCGAGTCAATGTCACAACGCCCAGCTATACACATTCGCAGCTCGAAAGAACGCTTACGTGCGGCAGCATGATCCTTCGTTTATAGGGTTTGATTTCGGACAACTGACACGACGTCACATTCTGAGCGGCTGGTAGAAAATTTATTACGAAAATATAAAAAGCAACACTGTACGTATTTTACTTATCCGGTGAGCAGAAGTTGTTCTGCAACGTATGTCAACGGCAACCGAAATCCACGTCGCAAAAGTAGCCTACATGCCCGACCTATTACATCATTTGCAGCAGTACAGCCGCACTGGTGCAACAAAAAAAGTGCAACAAGAAATTATTTCGAACTTTTCTGCGATTTTAACACACCAGTTAGCATAGTCCTAAATCAAACTTTCTGAACTACCCTTTTTTTCAATCGGAATTATCTTTACAATTTATCTTTTCTGGGCGTTCGTTCTGTGCGATTCCCTCCTTTCCCTTCGCTGCCGGTGTAAGGGAAGCTCCAGTCGTAACCTTAGTTTGCTAGGCGAGAGCTGATGTTATTTCGAGGAATTTGTTAATTGCAATATCGCTCATACGCATACTTTTACACGTGACAGAGATTTCCACCGCAAACGGTCTGTCGCTGCTGATGACGCAGTTGCCACAACTGGTTGAAAGTAAGCTGAAATTCCTCCTACACTGTCGAGGTTGAGAGGAGGTGAGTGACAGACGAAATGAAGGTCGTAAAGTTTCATGGACGCGTGTATATTTTACCCGCTGCAAACTGCATATACTCTGAACGTTCATGCGTCCCCTGTTTACAGGGTATCGCATTTTCTAGTTTCGAATTGTGACTGGCGCCCGCAGCTCAGCGAGAAACTATAACATAAAAACGTGTCACGGAGTACGTACTCGTGTAACTTCACGCTGCCGCGGCCGTTTACTGTTCAATTTATACTTTCATTTTTGAAGAACCCGGCAGCCATTACCATTGCGAGACGGATCGACTGTCGTGGACCGGCAACAACATCACCATGAGCGGCAACCTGGATTTTATGGTTTACGCTCTTTGGGGGCGGGGTGCAGCACTGCAGAGTGAGCTGGGGCTGTTCATCACTGTGGTCAACCTGGTGATCCACCTGCCTTTCACCGACCTGCCCGTACTCCAGCACTATGAACTGGGAGAGCTCCAAAGCCAGTACCACTACGTCATTGGTAAACTATATGAAGCTTTATAGACGACACTATGCATGTCGCACTTAACCATGCATGTTAAGACACCTACCTAAACTTCTATCAGCACCTATACTAAGTACTCATGTGCGGTGCATATTGTACAAGGTCGAGATGAGAAAGGGGAGCTCTAGTTTAAAGTTTGCTCAGCACTGTTTCGATTGCCCCGCCACGGTGGTCTAGTGGCTACGGTACTCGGCTGCTGAACTGCAGGTCGCGGGTTTGAATCCCGGCTGTGGCGGCTACATTTCCGATGGAGGCGGAAATGTTGTAGGCCCGTGTGCTCAGATTTGGGTGCACGTTAGACAACCCCAGGTGGTCGAAATTTCCGAAGTTCCACTACGGCGTCTCTCATAATCATATGATGGTTATGGGACGTTAAACCCCAAAAATCAGTCGATCAGCACTGTTTCGAGTAGTTTTAGCGATGGCTGTAGGTTCGACAGTCGAAATGCCATCGTACATGCATTAAAGAGAAGCTGAAGTGGTTTTAGAAGTCGGCAAAACTTATCGATAAAGAAGGAGCGATGTTGCTGTCGATAACGCCATGATGTATTGCACGGTTGTTGCAGCGGGAGCTTTACAACACGCGAACTAAGTTTGTGTCACTCCAACCACGTGACCAAGCCGAAATTAAGGGCGTGAAAACGTACGTCAGCTACGGTCCTTTTGTCGGAGCCACGCTATATCCACTGCGTCGAAAGGATTACGCGGCTTACCGATCCAAACTGATGCAGCGCCGATTATGTACCGAAACCTTGCGTAAGTATAGAGAAGCCAACAGCCATGCAGCTGGATTAAAACATCTGCTTTAACGACAAATGACCAAGCACGACATGAAGATAGTCTATTGTATGGTTAACCATGGCCTCCGTGACAAGCACCAGCCGGGTGCCAATGCCGGAGCTGAACGTGTGGTCCACGCTTCAACAGTGTTGTTATTGCATATGACGTCTCACACCGTAGACGATCTCACCATAATCGCTCAGCATCTCAACTAGCCCCACTGCTGCAGCCACTGTTCAATGCCAAAAAAAAAAAGGCTTTGTGCTTTGTGCATTCACGTTTAGGAACTCTATGATCAATTTTCCAATTTAGCAGGGATCAAGCTGTCAGTGCAGAGTCCCATTGATATTTTTAAAGTTTTTTCAGCTTCCCTTTGTGTACTTGTAGATCGCTCAGCCGTGTCTAAGAGGTAAAGCAAAATCTGGCCTGGCTTAGACAGGCGATGACGTACAGTGTAGGTGAGCCTGGCTTGGGCTGAGTTGAAATTTTCACGAACTTCTCTGGCTGTTAATTCCTAAAATGGATCTTTCCTCGGCAACTGCTGATAAAGCAATGCCCATCCAATTCAAGCCATAACACGATTACAACATCAAACCTAAGTGGCAGCATCTCCTTCCGCCCTATATAACGGATAGTTCTTTTTTTGCCATTCAGTTGGAGGTGGCTCTGCCGGATGCGTTATTGCCAACCGGCTGTCGGCTAACCCGAATGTCACAGTGCTACTTCTTGAAGCCGGAGGACTTGAGACTGCATCGCGGCAGATACCAGCTGCGGCCCCCTTTAACCTCAGAAGACACGACGACTGGGATTACCACAGCGTACCACAGAGCAACGCCGCCCTCTTCTTCCATGAACAGGCGGGTACTTTTATTGACTTGAGGGTGACACTCAGATTTTAATAATCGGCAATTTCGACAGCATCTTCACGGAAGCTTCTAGCATCTTCCTTAGAAAATTCCGCAAGCCTAAGCAGATTCCTAGCGGCATCGTACTCACAGATGCACAGTTAACTTGCCTCCGTAGTACAAGAAAGGCTCCATGCAATGGTCGGCTTCACTCTGTTTTTTTTCGTCAGTGCTATGCCTTTGTCACTATAGGGCGGATGTAACGTATGTTTTGCCGCTCTGATTAGCGTTTTCGGGGCTCTTACGAAGAAAGTGTACAGTGACAAAACACATCGAAACAAAACATCAGCTCCGGAGAGAAGACACATGTTTGAAGCGATGAATTGTACCCTGGGGATGATAATTTCGCTTCACAAAACTTTGACGGCAGCGATGCATTTCCTGGCCTACGATCTGGCACAACTCACAGTGGCACGTCGGCACAAAGAAAAGTGGAACTCACTCAGATTCACTCAAGAAATACACTTTCCGATATGGACTCACTCGTTGTCACAATCACGAAACGTTTCTCCAACCAGACTGACTCGAACTCGGATTCACCAACATATTACTCACCCGGACTCACTCAGACTCAGACTCACGACTAGAACTCAGTCTCAGTAAGTACGAGTGAGCTGACTCATGAATGATTTTGCCGACCTATACGCGCAAAGTCGCAGTCATATTACGAATAACTCTACCTTCACCATGTTACCACCCGTATTATCAGGGACTGTCGAATTTCCTCCCATTCTGATCAACAAATTGAATAGTGTTACATTCGATTCGGTACTCTAAGCGAACAGTGTCTTCGCAATACCATATATTTATCAAATATTTTACGAATAATCCGGACCGGCAGGAAAACCCTAAAGAACGCAATGCTAGAACATCGAAGGGCCAGCTTTCTTTCTTTTTTTAATTGAATGACTAAAATCATTCCAGCTTTTACTAGACTTTCGTTGATATGTTGGCTGACGGATGCAGGTATTCATGCCCAAAACTCCTGTGTAGCCGAAACACTTCTAGTTCGCTCATTCACTTTAGTCAGTCTCTTTGCAGGAGCCGGGAAAAGGCGATGAGCGTCACGATGATAAGAAATAATTTCTTTCAACCGCAGTAGCGGTGTATTGGCCTCTGAGTCATGAGCCCGGTGGGCAAGCTCTCGGGTGGCAACGTCAGAGGCCTCATTACCCAGTAAACCCCAATAACCACGAGCCCAAATTATGCGTTTCGGTGTTGGATCAGCGGCAGCTCGTCTTAGAATATCGCTAGCTAAGGGTATCTCCCCTGCTAGAAAGTAAGCACATGCTTTTTTTTTGTAACCCGTTATCATCGTCATCGAAACGCGAGGTGCGAGTACGCGATGATGTTTGTGTCATCGAGGAAATGTAAAAACACCTCCGCTCGTTGTACACTCCCGTGCAGCGACTGCCTCTCTCGTGCGGCAAGGTGCTAGGCGGCAGCAGCGTTCTCAACTTTATGTTGTACACGCGGGGTAACCCGGGCGACTACGAACGGTGGGTACGAGACTACGGAGCCACTGGATGGGGATACCAAGACGTGCTCCCACACTTCAAGGAGATCGAGGACTACCGCGCCGGACCGGTCGACCGTGAGTACTTTAGGAAAACTGACAACCAATCAGTAGCAGCCAATCGCTCATCTAGCCATAGCATGTGACTAATAACTTGGCGTATTTTCATGCAGTGAATGTTCTCTGGAATTTGAAGTTCACATGCTTTCTCTTAAACACATTAGAGGATCATGCCAAAATGCGAATTCGAATAAACATTATAATAATCATGTAATAAGGTTGCACAAAGGAAAAAAAGTTTACGGATTCAATTTTGGAGAGCATTTGGTAATACCCTACAGCGTTATCATTAATAGTACACAAAATCGTTTTCATTACACGTTTTAAGTATTTTTGCACAGTCTTGTGAACAAATAGCTACCACGCAATAAGGAGCATGAATAGGTCAGGACGCACTCACGCAATCCTGCATGTGTTATAGCCGGCACGTTTCACCAACGATCAGGTTGTCAACCGACCGTCGTCCGTGCTCGCCGCCATCTACATAAAGTGAGCATTGCTTGTACTTTTAGTATATGTTTTACTTGGTGCTAGTTGGCTGAATACAAATTCTCATCGTTGCCCGCTTTCGTTCTGCGCATCTCATCGCGACTCCAGCGTCCCAATATGACTGTAATGGCTTAAAGTGTTAGGGGTGTTACGGATCATTCCCTCACTTTTTCTGTTGAGTCAAAAGAGTGCCACGGCAGTGTAGGCGAGGTGCCAGTGGACCACGCAAACACCAGCACGTTACTATAAGCCATCTGCTTCAGAAAGCTTGCAACGAGTCCGGTTATCCCTACGTGGACTTCAATGGGCCGACGCAGACTGGTGATTGGCTTGTTGTGCTTATGTAGGATCAGGAAGCTGCGTTTATGGCGCATTACTGTACGGCCAGACCACACCCACCAAAACAATGTTGATTAGTGGCATTGCTTTTTCTTCGCCTTATATTTCGCCTGTATTAGTTTAATAGAAACACATTCTTGTCAGTTTACTTTAAGACGATCGCATTAGAATCCGTTACATAAAATTGATTGATATGTGGAGTTTAGCGTCCCAATGACACCATATGATTACGAGAGACGTCGTAGTAGGGCTCCAGAAATTTCAGTCACCTGGGGTTCTTCAACGTGCACCCAAATGTGAGCACAAGGGTCTACATAAGTTTCGCGTCCATCTAAAATGCAGCCACCGCAGCCGGGATTCGATTCCGCGACCCACGGGTCAGCAGCAGAGTACCTTAGCCACGGGCGAAGTTACATGGAAACGTATTTCGCAATGACTTCAATAGTTTTGCTGCAGGCCCGTGTGCTCAGATTTGGGTGCGCGTTAAAGAAACCCAAGCTGGTCGAAATTTCCAGAGCCTCCACTACGGCGTTTCTCTTAATCATATGGTGGCTTTGGGACATTAAATTTCGTATATAAATAACTTCAATAGTTTGCCTCCTTTGTTAAAAAGACCCGTTTTCGCAATGCTGTTGCGATTGGTTTCAAGCCGTTTCTTTGAACACTGGTACAAACACACACTGTAAACAATATTTCGTTATCATATTGAAGGCTGCGATCGGTGTATGATCAGCTTTATGGCGGACACAAGTCGCAAACTGAGAAACCATTTGAATTTAGTTACCAAACGAATCTTAGAAATACGCGAAAGTTAGTGTGCGTTTCTATTGCATTAAAACTATAAACATATGCGGTATGTAGGTGTTCCGTTTCGGTATGGTGTCGCGTTGCACGCTTCTGCTAACGTGTTTCAGGTAAACTTACTAGGAAAGTAAATTGCCTTAGCAGCCCTTCATTAACTTTTGTAGCTTCTGTTCATTAAGCATCAAAGACAGAAACTTCGTCAAAGGTAAAACAATATTTGTGTGAAGCTAAGAAAAACAACTGCTGAGGCTACTCTTCTCTAACTCAGGAAGCGTACGGTGCAGAAGTGTTTTGAAATAGGTGTGCATTCTGATAACACCAAAGATGTCTAAAATTCAGAGAGGCAGTGCAAGACTATCTCAGAAGAGGCCCACTTCTCAATACAACTTCGCGCACCGCTGAAAATGCGTGCATCAGGAAGTTATTTGATCCGAGAAAATCTCCAATAACATTACATTAATATCTGCGATGACAGAAGGTTCGAAATTGGGCAAGATGAGAGGCGCGGATAAGTTAGCAACAACTTCTATGAAAGCGAAAATCGTACCTCCCTCAACGACACATGAACAAATGAAATGCTCATGTACCGTTGCTGCTATGTCGTCGGAAAACAAACCACAAACAAAAATTTCACATATTTCATTTACAGAGAAACAAAAAAAGCCACAGTTTCACCGCAAGGGTGTAGCAGTGATTGCGATAGCAACCAAGTTGAATTTTACAGGTAGTAAAGCAAGCAGCTAGCTCTTGTATCATCCCACATGGGTTAACAAAGCCAGCAGGCTAACCAACCTTCATGCTCTTTATAGCTTAACAGCACACTAAGCGATGAAAAGTCAGTACGAACAAAGGTATGAGCCGTCTTCTGATCCCTGTCATGTATTAGCACACGCGGCTGCGCCCGGTAGCTCAAAGCACGTATAGTTCATGTCGGAGCCCTGCAGCCCATCTTCGGGACCAGCCATGGACCTTCTGCTCTACGGACGGCGCGTTTCCTTCACAAACGCTTAAGGCGATGTTGCCGCCTTAGAATTTCATACGGAATCTTTGTGCGACAACGAAGGCGAAAATGCGCGTCCAGTGGTCGTATAAGGGTTATCGCCATCAAATAAAGTAGTACCCGTATGGGCCTAAGATAAAGAGACACGTAGGGTATGATGAAGTCGTGGTTGACTTAAAACTAACTGCAAAAGTGAAGCAGCAACTATCCAAAAAATGGTTATTATAAGTTAAAGAGACACGTAGGGCATGATGAAGTCATGGTTGAATTAAAACTAACTATAAAAGTGAAGCAGGAACCATCGAAAAGAATAGTTATGCACTTAGCATTTCTTAAAGCTGAATACCACGAGTATTTCAACAATTTCCAAGCAATACAATCAAGTTTCTAGGCTGAGTTCTCAATCTTATGACCCCAAAAATTGTGCGGTGTCGATCCTGACATGTGACCTGGACCGCACTTCTTGTTACATGTCGTGGCGGGCTCCCCGACCACTGGTCGGTTCAAGAATACTACTCTGAGCAGTGCATTGCTGTTGCGCACGCATAAACTTTGGTTATATTCTACTTGCAATCATATATATTGTTTTGTTTTTCTTTCTCTTCTCAAACAACCAATGATAGGGAGTGATAATATGTGCCAGTAATCCAGCATTTTTCGAAGCACCAGTAAGTTTCTCGATCACTTCCGTGCACGTGTATACCATTATTACTTACTTGAAATATTCTACAATACACACATCATCACAACGCAAAAGAAATCATAAGAAAAAACGTCATTGTAATTGGATGGATTACATGGGCCAATTTTTTTTTTTTTTTTTTTTTTTGTATCCGGGCTGCTCTCGTGCGCAAGTGAACGCGGCAAGTGGGGAGCGGTTCAGCGGCTCCCCTCACGACAGGGGCCACTGCTGCGGCGAATGCGCGCACGACCTAGAGCACAACAGCAGCTGAAAAGTCCTTTAACGAGGCAAAGTAAACTTCGTTCGACGTGAATACCGTAAAACTATACTCTGTCCTCAATACCCGGTTATTCACACTTGCATTGCAGATAGGCAGTTCAGCATCACTTTGCTTCACTACGCTTTTGATAGTTTTCTCTCTAGTGTGTATTCTCTGAGCTCAAGATGGAGCAAGTCATACAAAAACAAGCAGGTGTGAGAGGATCATGCGACAGGCCCGTGCCATTTGCAGTGTTTTCCCGGTGGCGTTGCAAAAGCAGAAGAGGGCGAGTGAATGAAACATGCAGCTGATGAGGAAGTGCTTTATAGATACTAGAAAAAAAAAGCAGATTGGCAGCTGGTTGCCGGCACTTTGCCATTACGACCTACGCAGATTCTGGTGGTGGCTGACCTCCCAGTAGGACTCAACCTACAGGATCATGTAGTACTACAGATGGCCCCTCCAGTAAGCATGAACGTGAACGCTGGTATTCCGCCTTTCAACGTGAAAGATATACAGCAGTATGATCGGAATAAAACAGGTAAGACCAGTCAAGTATGTAAAGCTTTACTACCGAGAATGTAGCAGTGGTCAGTGTCTCTCTCTTATTTCTGCAAAAGATGTCCTACGAGAAAAACAGTCAGTTTTTCACACATTTATTTAGCTCGGACATGAGTCTAGGAGAAATAAGTTCTTCGTGGTGTTTAAAAAAAACATCAATACATATCATTACTAGAACCCCGCCACTCATATGCTGCCGTCGCCTCGCAATGCTAGTACATTCATGAGGGCCTCAATAGTTCATGCAGGTATAATCTGGTCTTAGACGAGCACATGTTCCTCTATATTGCAGCCCTTCTCAACCAGAGTTCTGACACCGCCACAACTCTCATACCGTCTTGCACGAAAACGTCGTTTCAGACTAACTTAATAGATACGAACTGAAACTACATGTAAAGCACAAAGACATGAGCAAGGCGAACTATTTAAGCGATGAAAGCAAGTAGCCAAAGGCAAAAAAAAAAAAAAAACGTTTGGTCGCCGTTTTACTCAGTAATGTTTTCTGCTGACTGTTTCCTGAAGGCACAATCTCAATACCGACGAGCACAGAGTTTATGCAGTTCCTGCATACCGCTGACAACGCGACGGACTCTGACATCCCAGACATCGAAATAGTCCCGATCTCAACATCTCCAGCCAGTGAACTTTTCAAAGCGATGATGGTTGAGCTGGGCCTGATGCCAGAGGTAAGGCGCATATAACACACACATGTGCACGTTAAGAGGACCGGGGAAAAGAGTGAGAGACAAAAATAAAACAGAAAAGGCAGATCGGTTCACAAGAAAGAAAAATCAAGGCTTACCCAATGGTATACAGAAGGGTGGAGGAGGGGGTATTATAAATTATATTTTTCTAGTGATTTTATAAAAATATTTTTTCTCTCGAGTGGCCTGGTGCTAGCAATATCAACCACACACGACCTTATTATCGAGGCACGTGCATGTGATAGTCAGGTATGGCATAACAGATTCTCTAAAATTTTCGCTGTAGCATGTGTTTAACGTGAGCACAATCTTCATGAGCAACTAGACTTAGACACAGCCCTTCAAAAAAAGTCTCGTAGTTTTTCTTTTTCTTTGCCCCATTTTACTGCTCCCTAGCAGTTTTCTTGTTTGTTTTTGTAATACTTCTGTTTTTCTTTGTTTTTTTGTCGTTACTTTTTTTCTTAGCACAGCGTAGCCAGCCGGTTAGAAAACTGGCTAACCTCCCTGTCTATCCATCCATTCCTCCTCTCCCCCCCCCCCCCCCCCTGTTCCTTTGCCACATTAAATGAAGGCTGAGTCCCTGAGTTCGACACAACGCACGCAGCCAACCAACCATTGGAATATTATTCCGCTGCTGGTGCAGGCATTTGACGGCATAATCGGACCAACAGACGGAAGGCTCAGCTTTCGTGGCGTTGTCGTCCTCAACCGGCCAAAGTCAGGGGGATCCATCACTCTTTGCTCCGCCGACCCTAACGATGACCCGGATATCGACCCGAGAATTCTAGAGCACCCCGATGACGTCAGGAGGGCCGCTGAAGGTGAGCTTTACGGATTGCCACTGCATCGCTGCTTCCTGAAAGCATGCTAATATTTGCACGCCTATTTCTGTGCCGTAGTGTGAAGTTCAGCGAACTAAAAGCACGGGGGTAAACACAAACACAAAGCATAGAGGAGGCACACAGCACGAGCTTTGCTCTGTGTCTGTGTTTACCACCGCGCTCCCAGTTCGCTGAACCATCATGAATTACCAACTAGCCCAACTTTCCATCCTATTGTAGTGTGAAGTAGCATTGACTTTTTCCAAAAGCCTAGCAAGAGGAATGACATGGATAACGATGACAGTAAACAAAACGAAGATGAGATGCATCGTAAGTGGCGTTCCAGCAGACATGAAAGATTCTAAAGCGAACCCACAGGAACAACTGGGCATCTCAATGTAGATTATAAGAATCGAGTAAACGTTATCTATTCAAGATTCATTTATGCGGTGTTTACGTGTGCCTAGGTGAGATAAAACACGTACGGTAGCAAAAAACAAATATCAAAAAAACTTTCATAATTCATCCTTGTTTACAAACAATTCACATTTAATCACAGACAAGCACAGTGGTAACAAGTCCTGTAGAATACGAAATATTGCTTGAGCATGAGGCCTCACAGAATCTAGGCAGAATAGTACGCACGTGAAGCCAATGTGGTGGCACAGGTGTTGCGGTGCTGGCACGCCAGTCGGAAATACACGGGCACTTCAGTGGGGGCAGAACGCCAGAGGCACATGTAATCATATTTCATTGCACCTCAAAGAACTCCACGTGGTCGAAATTTTTTTATCCCTTCACTATTCACCCAGTATTAGTAAAGACATTTTGGTTTTGGTACGGAAGGCAAGAAACAGAAAGGTTCCAGGCAGGGAGGTTAACCAGAAGGTTGATTACCTTACGCTGGAAGAAAGAGAATTAAAAAATGGTAGAAAAAGAGAGGCAGGGAAAAACACTGAATCATTAGATGCATGTGTATGGCCACCTTGACACATTCTGCAGCCGGAGTGTTCAGCTCTTTGAACGTCTAGCGCAGAAGCAGCACGTACAGAAAAACACTGACTCAATCTAATCACCACCGATCGAATCCAATGCGATCCTTACAAATAGACAACCCACTCAGCCTGTTGGACTACGTCATGACAAAGCACACTGTCTGTAGATTGTTTAATCCGAGCGTTAGTCCATGCAGAGCAGACCGTAAACTATTATCCTCACAAACCGGCGCGCGCTCTCGTCGCCGTCCTCTTGTCTTCATCGTCTGCTTTTTCTCCCCGAACACGTGCGCCGATTTGTACGGCGTGGAATAAGATAACTCTGACGGGCGAGAGAACCAGCACAGAGAGAGAAAGAGATAGAAAGACAAAGGCAGGAATAAAAAGAAAGAAAGAGAAGAAAGAAAACGATCCAAAAGGTCGAGAAATAGACAGAGATAACAATACGTTAACAGACACAAAAAAATAAAAAGCAAGACAGCAAGAGAAAGAAAAATAAAGACATAAAAAGAAACGGGAAGCGAGAAAATAAGTATACAAAGCGATGAAGAATTGCAGAAAGAGCGCGAAAGACAAAGAAATGGAGAAAGGCGAAAAATGGAAATAGCCAAAGACAAAAACAGACAACAAAAAAGAGGAAGAAATAGAAAGAAAGAGAGAGCAAAATGAAAAGGGACAGGGCAGGCCGCCCAGCTATGCTTTTTCTTAAAGGTAAACTTCAGTGCATTTTCAGCCATACTGAAATAATGCCGGTATTAAATAGCATACTGACAATCCTGCCACAGCAAAGCAGGTTATTTTTGCTCAGGCACTCGTATTTTATTTAAACAATGAACGATGAGTCAAAACAGAAACCGAAACAAGGAGCTGCTCCGATCGCCATGGTGGGTATCAGATTATACGTCACTAAATGCGTATCCGACGACGCCACAAAATGCGTTGCACACTGCCACGGCTGGCCAGGGTGTCAACATAGTTCACATGCCCCTTCAGAAGTGCGGAAAGCAAGTTGGCGATGCCATCCGACGTGGAATCAAGCTGTGCCAACTCGTCTGAACTCAGTGACAAGTTCAGTGACGATTGCAGAAACTATCTGAGCGCGGAAGCGTCGCTTTTTGATTTGGACCTGCCGGCGCTTGAAGCATCTGACGCGCCCCGAATCGATCTTTTCGTTGCTCAATGTTGCGCATGCTTACTCCCGTATTCAAAAACGCTCCTTGTCTTGAACTCGGCCTGCCACTACCTTCAATCAACACCACCTGACTAAAGGCGGCAGCAACTCGACAATTTCAAGTCAAGGTGCGCTTCCGAATACGGGGGTTAGTATAGACCCAACGTCAACGATGACTAACCCGCTGTATGCTGCTGACGAAACTGAACCGTGCTCGCGTCCTCGTCGTCTCGTAGAAGAAAGCGCGCTCTGCATCTGTCTGCTGCAACAAGGTGGGGGTTTTGAAAAAAAGTAGGCATTACGCCACATACACAGGGTGGCCCACGTTCACCATTGGAATTCAAGAATTGGCTACTAATTCTTAAAATTAGATTTCTGAAAAACTTAATGACACACGGTAGTGTAATTGGCACATATCACCGCAGTATCGAGGAGAACACGTGTTCAAAGTGTTATTGAAATCGGTGAATGCCAAAAATCACCGGAGTTCCCCTTTGCCAAATGCGCACACGCATTTGGCAATGATCACAGGAAAGTCGCGTGCCACCATCCAGCATCGATTGCAGAACTCGGCATTATGCAACAATCCGCGGTTCGCATACGTGAGCTCCCAGGAGATCGACGCCCATGTTAGAGTCAAGAAAGAGGGCGAAAGAAGCAATAGTGTGCGTGAGCGTCGGTGCTTATCGCAGGCACGAGGAAGTTCATCGACCAGGTGCTGGGCACGGAAGCCACGCAGAGCATCGGTGCCAAGCCCTGGAACGTCACCTTCACACCGTGCGCTGAGGCGGTCGCATTGTGGAGCCAGGGCTACATCGAGTGCTTGTTCCGGCACGCCGCACATACTATGTGGCACATGTGCTGCACGGTGCCCATGGGATCTCACGCGAAAGCTGTCCTGGACGAACGGTTACGGTAAGTAACAGATTACAGGAAAAATTCTTAATAAACCCTTTCCTGAAAACAAACTCTCATACATATGCCTGTATATACTCCAGCCGGCGCGGCTGAATTCTTTTTGTAGTATGATTAATGACGACGCGCACACAGTATACATACTTTGTGTATTCTATTAGCAACACTTCGTAATTCGTTCCCCCACCCCCCCACCCCACATTTTTTGTCACAGAGGGTCTGTCCTAAAATAATCTCAGTAATGCCATCAAACTAGTTTATTGAATTTTGCGTCAAAAGTGCTTAAAAAAAGTCTTTAAAGCCGTCTCCTCTTGCACCAACACCTCCACTGCGAGGCTTGCAGTTCTTGGATGCGTTGTGGTAGCCCTCCTCGGCAATGGCCTTTAATGCTGCGGCGCAAGCTCCCTCGAGCCCGTCTACTGTCCCGAAATGCTTGCTTTTCAGGGCCGTTTTGAGGCGTGGCAATCAAAAAGAGTCGGAGGGGAAGGGGGAGTGGCACGTCCGCACTGTATGGGGACTGTTAGATTGTTGGCGCCCCTGCTTTAACCAGGTATCCGTCGACACTGTGGGTCGGTGTATTATGATGGTTCAACTTCAGTTGTCTGCGATGTCCGGTGGAATGCATTGAGCCATGCATTTCACTCTCTCCAGAATTTACGCACAAAGTATGGAGTACGCAGCATGTTCAGATTGTACAAACTCGTGATCAACCTGTCCGTGGACGCCAGCAAAAAGAACGACGAGCGTAATCTTAATCTTTGATTTATCTCATTCCGCCTTTATTCTAACGAGGACGCGTGGGCCACTTCGATGATTGCCTTTTGTTCTCTAGATCAAAGTCAAATACTGAGGTCTCGTCATGACGTAGCCCAAAAACTGCCGACCAACTTCCCACATGTCGAAGTTTATTTGGCATGTTGCAACGCTGCGTGACTTTTGTTCATCAGTGGTCATGATTGATATGCGGGGTTTAACGTCCCAAAACCACCATATGATTATGAGAGACGCCGCAGTGGAGGGCTCCGATAATTTCAACCACCTGGAGTTCTTTAACGTGCACCCAAATCTGAGCACATAGGCCTACAACATTTCCGCCTCCTTCGGAAATGCAGCCGCCGCAGCCGGGATACGAACCCGCAACCTGCGGGTCAGCAGCCGAGTACCTTAGCCACTAGACCACCGCGGCGGGGCATCAGTGGGCATTTTTGGAACCATTTTTGCGCACACCTTCCCCATGCCGACATCGTGGGACTTCCCAAACTTCAATTCTCGAAATGTTTCACGTGTGGGCCGTTAAACGGGTACTGACACCTTTTTTTTTGGCGGCGAGTTTACTCTGCCACACAAATCTCCCGTATACTGAGGTGGCTTTGAGCAAATGTGACACTCAGCAAATGCTGAGAAGATAATGCATCTTATTTTCATACTTCGAAGTAAATTTTCTCGCAGCGCAACCAGCGACACTGACATCAACTTGACGTCAGCCTGCAGTGCTAATCCTGGTGACTTCACGCATCAGCCTGGTTAGTTGTGCTGTTGTCATGCACCAAAACACAAAACGTGGCAGCTTGCGCATCGTCTTCCCGATCGTCTGTTCATGCCGTGCGGTCATGCGGTCACTGTCATGCAGCATACTTGTGAAGCGAGCTATCCGAGTCTGGAAAATAGTACGTGCAAGTGAATACCAGATATATATGCTTATCAGCTAGAGGGAAAAGAAATCTTTCGAATTTGTCGCCATGGCGCCAATATTTTTTTTTTCTGTGAAGTTTTGTGTGAGAGAAACGGGTGGAAATATGTGGAAGTTCCACCAATTCCTGTCTGATGTAGCACTGGGACAAGTATGGGCCGACTTCATGCGCCGCGACCAAGGAGGAGACTGAACGCAAACCAAGCGTAGTCTATACTCTGTCCGCTGCACTTCACTCCGGACACGTACACGCACAACATGCAGTTGCTGACTGTCTTCTGACTGTCAATGAAGTACCTGCGCCTTAAAAGTCGTAACATAGTGCTCCCCAGCCACGACAGTTGCCCCACGTGCGGCGCGCGGACGAGGAGACATCACGAAAACTTGCGCATTCAGGTACTATACCACCTGGTGGCGCTTCTCGTACCATGTCGGAAAGTCATGGTACAGTAGGAACCAAAACTAGCTTTTAAAGACATGCTGTAATTAATCTATCAGGGTGCATTCAAGCTTACGGGTGTATTTCCCGCTTTTTCGGGGCTTGACAAAATATTTGACGAAAAAAAAAGGTACGATTAGTAAAGAATTTCGTGTCAGTACACCTTTAAGCGGACACTTAATTGACAGTCTAAGTTTAATAGTTCACGTAGCCGTGTTACAATGGTAGCCATGGTGGTCGTGGACGGCTATGCAGCGCGGTGTTCATCGTCAACTTCTTCTGGGCCTTTCAAATAGGCCTCACCTAATCGAAACACTTGGACATGTTGTTTGTAAGCAGTCTTGATGATAGTAGTTGTTTGAAACCTTGCCAAGTTTCATGAAAAACTTCATCACCACTCCTCGCATTAATGAGCACCGCACTTTCGCTAGCACAAAAATAAAAAAAGAACACTCGCAGAATGGCACTATCCGATGCTCGGAGCACACCAACAAATCGTGCGCTGCTTAGCTGACTTCCCTCACTGCCACGTTCAACCGGTTAGACCACACTCCAACGTGCAGTTGTGTTGCAGTAAATATACTGATATTACTTTCAAGACAGACCATTTATGTACCAAGTGTAGCATCTTGACAGTGTCTTCTCGTCTCGTGGGTTTGATTTCAATACGGTTGAAGTCAATAGGCATTATTGTTTCACATGGAACTTTTCGTCAGACTCGCTAGTTAATGATACGAACTTGAACAAAACTGTATTCACAATTTTTACATAGATACGTGCACCTCTTAGTTCTCATTATTAGTGTTAATCTAACAGCCACGTGGAGATTAGAACCTCGATTCGCTGTGAACGTGTTTTTCTTGTCTATATATTCATTCTCATCACGCAGAATTGCATCTTAGCCAGGCTGCACAACTGCTCGTTTCTTGGTGTACATAACATGACACTGGGTATGCACAACGAATATAGAGTCGAGACTGCTTAGTACGCTGATATAAATTTATTTACGTATTCAGCATGTCTGTGGTCCGGACTAGACCGCACATGGAGATACCAAGAGACCTTGTCTCCGCAAAACCTCCCTGGCCTGCTGTGTAGCCCATTTTCGTTCTTTGACCTCCAAGCTGAGCAGCAAAAGCCGCCACCGCTCCCGTAGGACCTCAGGAGAACATAGTTGGGACATTCCCATAACATATGTTCATAAGACACCCGTTCTGTTACATATATTTTGCATTTACTGTACATATATACACGCCTACTTCCAGTACCGCCTCTCGCATATCACATGAAGGGCGGCCACGGGTGGCTCACCCACGTCCAGGTTTACAACAAATAAGCCATATTTGAAGAGTTCCAGTCAATGGAGTCTTCAGCCACCCTGGCTAGAGTGTTTTCATTCTTCTGACCAACCATTACTTCGTTTGTGCACTAATTAAGGGCCTCTCAGTCTTTGCCGCATGCTGCAGAAATATCCGAAGAACTTAGATTTATTGATGACAGCTTTAAAATCATTTTTCTTGTAAATGAAAGCGCCAACAGAAACATGCACTTTCTCCGCCGTGCATATGTTCGCAAAAACATCCCACGCTAAAATTGATCCCCAGTGAAGCTTTCAAGAAAACTTCACGGCGGGTGTATCATTAGCAAAGCTCGCTGTCTAATAGTAGTCATAATTTACGAACTGAAGACATTGTTCAGTGGGTCCTTTGGTTGTAGATCGCAAACGTGACTCCCACTCAGCATGAGAGCAAACAAAACGCAAGCACCACGCTCGTAAGGCATGCATGCATAGGCGCGCGAATGATTCATTCACCAAGTTCCCGAGCATACTGTCACGAAATGGCGGCCCCGGAGAATCTAACCAACGATGCCAATGAACCACAATTAAAAAGCCATCTCTGGGCATCCCGTTCATAATTTGACCAAGTAATAAGGACATTTAGGAAACATAAAGCTAACACGCTATTTACCTATGAACTTACGACAGTGGCCTTGCTTTGCACACAGGATCCGAGGCAACGTGACGAACCTACGAGTGGCTGACGCCTCCGTGATGCCCGACATTGTGAGCGGCCATACACACGCACCGGCCATGATGATTGGCAGCAAGGCGGCAGCCATGATCATAGAAGACCATGGAGGACATCAATAAACGGATACTTCATTTGCTACGGCTTGCGGGGGTGCTTCACACTCTGTAAAGTCGTTTGCGCCTCATAGCACACGCGCGTCTCGCGGATTAGCAGCGCTTAGGCTTAGCAGCCACCGAGGGAAAGATGGCACTGTGTGCACGCAGGTTAGGGTTAGCGCGAACGCAGCGCTATGGTGCAACGGCAGCCACACTGTTGTGGTGGAGAGGCCAGGCCGGTGCGAGGGAAACAGCAACCATTCTCTTTGGGACCAGCGGCGCGCAGCGACGATCGTCTCCTGCTGGTGGTCCGTGGGGGTCGCCACCACGGGTCGCTTCCCGTGGATCACTCGTGGTGAGTCGAACGTTGGCGATGCCACATCCGCGGCACCTTGTGTTTATAGGGAGTTTTAGAGTAGCGCACCGCAAGCCCTTGCTGTGCGGTCGCTAGTCATGCGCATACATCGTAACGCGAACCGCCGTTCACGTTCGTGGCCCGCAGAAAATTCGAAATAGCCTGCGGCGATCGCGGCCCGCGATGCCCGCGAAGTGCTGTGCGTAGCTTCCGTGCATTTGGGTTGGGAGGAAGTCCCTACACTTTTCCCTATGGGGAGTGTCACAAACGACTCCAATTTTCGGAGCATCCGCTGGCCCCATCTTCCAAGGAAGATGCGTTTTTGTGTTGGGAGACGACATCCGGCGACTATAACGACCCAGCGTGGCGCCGGCTCGTCTTCCCTGCCCCTGACCGGAAGGGGAACCGGCGGTCTTAACAAGGAAAATTACTCCCAGATGAGATGGGAGCACGTTGACGCCCCCGAGGAGGTTTGAACTGCATCGGAAGAGCAGTTGACGTACAGCCAGCAACAAGTGCGGTCGTCGGTGTCGCGAGTCTCGCGTGGGCGGCGAGCACGGAGTGACCCGCGCAACGTATTGAGACGGCTGCAATTCCGGGCACCCTCGTCGTCTACCAAGCCGGCGAGACCTTCAGCGGCACCCGTCAACTCCCCTACGTGCACCAAGAGCTGGCCTGGTCCGTATGGAACTTTTTATTGTGACTTTTTTCTTAAACTGTTAAATTATTTTAACCAGCCTTTTTTTTTAATATTTGTAGTGTGCGCTGCGTCACACGTTTAAATTCAAAAGCGCCACCATGATCATTGTGTAATTATTCCCTTGTATCGCTCTTTTCTGATTTCCATTTTGTCGTTATTTTATCAACATTCCGCATATTTGTCTTTAGCCTGTATCTTTTGTAGTGTTTTTTAGCACATTTTGTTACATAGCTGTTCTTTCCATCGCGCATCAGTGTTTCCCTCCTCTGTTATTTTTCTAATCTCCTGCCTTTGCCCTTGTCTCAATTAAATGCTTGTTTATGTGTAATCCAACTCCGTGTCTGCTCTATGAGTGCGTCGGTCAGGCCTACACATCACCACACGTGCAACCCCGCACGGGTCGACCAACCCGCAAATAAATTCGAAATGTACCACTTCGAGGTCTTTCAGGCGTCGCAGGCCGAAGCGTAAAGTGGAAGCCTGCGAGTCTGCCGCACGTCGATGTTGGATCGGCGGGGCCTCACCCGAAGTGTGTGACATTATCTGGCGTCCGCGCGACAGGACTGGCCGACCACGTGGTGGTGTCTGGGAGACTGACGTAACTCTGAGCGTGCAGTATGTAGACGTCCTTTTATTGCTTTGTTGGTTGTCAACTGTTTATAGCAATGGACGACACGGTGTTTGACAGGCTTATTGAACAGGGCAAAGCCTTTGGCTTTGTAGGCAAGGAGTTATATAATTTCGTCGAAAAAGAACGAAATAGACTTAAAGAGGAGCGCGATGCCGAACGCATTAGGTACAGGCAACATCTGGAATTTTTGATGGAACAGGGGCGAGAAAATTCAAGGCTTAGAATTCAGAAGGAAAAAGAGCGCTTGGGACTGTGTGCCACGCAGTCGGGTCTCAGCTTAGCCGCTAGAACGCCCAGTAGCGTGACCGACCATGTCCCGAACAAGCAGTCTTACCATGATCATGTTCAGCTACTGCGCCAGAAAATGGAAGGTAGACGGCGCATGTTTGAGACCTGGGATGCAAGGCACGAAAAGGGCAAAGAGCCCGTAGGTGCCAAACCGCTGAGAGCCGGCCAAAATAGCAGTACTGATGAGGCGAACATCGGGTTCACGAGTGAATCTAAGGAGTTAGCTGCTGAAAGTCCCATTGTGGCCACAAAGGCCACTGAAGGCCACAGTGATGACGACGAGGCGCTGTGCCTGGAGAGTCTTGGTAATACAGAAATGCCATCCGTAATGAACTTGGCACAGCCGCCCTGTTTGTGCGTCGCCATAGCAGCTAAATGTGAAGTTCGCAGTACCTCCGGCCCGGTAGGTGAGGACCCCTGTACAGAGAGCGGGGCACAGTCGGGTGCTGACGTGCACTGCGAGCTGGGCAATGTTGGGGCAAGTAGTTCTTCCAGGTGCGAGCGGCGCAGCCCTGAGGAAGACGCTTGCATTGTTCAGCCGTCAGTCAAGCTTCCCGCAAGTCAGGGTGTTCACAAGTTAACGAAAAATCCCGACTGTAGAGGCATTATAGCCGAAGAGACAAGCGAGACAAGTCCGCTCTGCAAATGTTGCAAGCGGACTTCTCGAAAGTGAGTGACATTATGCCGCCTACGCGAGACTCGCGACACCGACGACCGCACTTGTTGCTGTCTATACGTCAACTCCCCTACGTGCACCAAGGGCTGGTTTGGTCCGTATGGAACTTTTTATTGTGACTTTTTTGTTAAACCGTAAACTTGTTTTAACCAGCCTTTTTTTTTTAAATATTTGTAGTGTGCGCTGCGCCGCACGTTTAAATTCTAAAGCGCCACCATGATCATTCTGTAATTAATTTCTAGTGTCTCTCTCCTTTGATTTCCATCTTGTTGTTATTTTATTAACATTCCGCGTATTGGCCTGTGCTTGTACCTCTTGTGGTGTTCTTTTAGCATATTGTGTTATCTAGCTGTCTTTCCATCGCGCGTATCAGTTTCCCTCATTTGTTATTTTTTTTTTGTAATCTCCTGCCTGTGCTATTGTTTCCATTAAATGCTTGTTCGTTTTGTATAAAATCTCCGTGTCTGCTTATGAGTGCGTCGGTCAGGCCCACACATCACCACACGTGCAACCCCGCACGGGTCGACCAACCCGCAAATAAATTCGAAATGCGCCACTTCGAGGCCTTTCAGGCGTCGTAGGCCGAAGCGTAAAGTGGAAGCCTGCGAGTCTGCCGCACGTCGATGTTGGATCGGCGGGGCCTCACCCGAAGTGTGTGACAGGGAGCAAACGCTATTGTAAAACTCATGTGGCGCCCGCAACTAAAGCAACGCCCGCAACACCCGCAAACGTCATTATAAAACTCTGTTATGTTGTTAGTGTGTTGCATTGGAATATTGTGTAGGGGTATTTAGAGTGCCACTAGTGATGTATGTTATTCGCCTATAGCAAGCTCGTTGATGTAAAAGCACGTTAATAAATGTAAATGTGTATGGTTTATTATTAGTAATGTTATGTGTGGTTTACGTCCCAAAACTATCACATGATTACGAGAGACGCCATAGTGGAGAGATCCGGAAATTTCGACCTCCTAGGGTTCCTTAACACGTGCACCCAAATCTGGGAGCACGGGCCTACAGTGTTTTCGCCTCAATCAAAAATGCAGCCACCGAAGCCAGAATTCGATCCCGCGACCTGCGGGTCAGCAGCCGAGTCTTTAGCCACCAGGGCGTGAGCCGTGTAAGGTTTGCTCGACAGAAACTGCTGTCTACGTTCGTTTTGAGAGCGCTGTCCTCTCGAGACCTTCAAAGCTCCATACTTCACTGTGATTATTTTACTACCCACTTTTACCGAAGTTATATGTTTTAACTGTACACTCATTGCCCTAAGACACATATCGTAAATAAAAAAGGAGCAGTATTTCCTGCATACGTGTACAAGCTGTCATTTGTTTCCGTACGCTTAAAATATTCGTCACTCATTGACTGCATACATAGTAGGCTCTATCCTAATCGTCGCAGTTTTTTCCAAGTTCTACCGCAGCATGGTGCAATATGGAAGAAAATGCGCGACACGGCGGTACTTAGCATGTCCTGCTTTCAAAAATCACACGGTCTGTAATACAGTCGCCTAAGGTGATGCCAAGGTGAAATCCACTTTTTGTTTATTCTCAGTCGATGTATTGACCATTTTGAACTATTGATCCGCCATGGTTAGAGGCGATGTGAGCTACCCACACGTCACCCGATTTCGCATGGCTTCCGAGATCGGCTTGCCTTTGTTTTGACTATGCGACAATGTCATGTGACCTCAAGGTGACATCACCAATTCCGGCAGTCTGCGATGTCACGATGACGCCCTTTATGGGCGTTGTGCTCTGATGCTTCCGATGCACGAACGTGGAAGTGTTCTCAAAATTTATATTCAGGCGCTATATAATCTAGTTAAAACACTTTTCCAAGAAATATATCTCAGAGACGAGCGTTAACAACGTACTATCTGCGTCAAATGAAACCCGGAAAGAGGCAAGCCTTCGCGATGGTAAATATTGCGCGCCGTGCAGTCATCGCAATTGACCGGTGCGCGCATCCTGTGCGGCAGCTGTGCGCATATATGCGTACCTGTCCATGGGAATAACTGGACGGCGCGCAATATACACTGACGCGAAGACTGCCGCAGTTCGCATTTCGTTTGACGCCGATCGTACATACAAATACAAACCATCACATTTGCAGCGATTATAAAAAGCAAATGCGCGTCGTCTTTTCTTTATTTGGATACCCATAAGGGCCAGGAGGGCATTATGTGAGGATTATTAAGGATTAAAATACAACAACATTTCACAAATACCAATAATATCAAGATAGTTTTTAGGTTTGTTCAGTTTCTGAAATGAACACAGTCAAAAACGACATGCAGCATGAAATACAATGGAGTTATTCAATAAAAAAAACAATGATACTTCGAGCGGCAATCATTTTTTCCTGCCATCGAGAGCAATTTGGTATACCGTAATCAATTTATTTTTTGTTTATCTCAGGTTAGAATTGTTGCTCTCTATAAACCGGTAGAAATCGAGTGTGCACACCGTCACGCGTTAACTCGAAAAGCACGCTACAAGTTTCGTGAATCACATTCTTTTGAGAACATTGGAAACATTGTTTCAGATAGAGCCCCAAAAATAAAACCTGTATTAATATAAACTAAAATAGGCGGCAAGGCTATAATAGAAATGATACTATCAAGGCAACATATACGCGAGAATTTTAGCTATATTGACAAGGAAAACTCAATTCAGAAGCCCTTGCGGTGTTTCTGCGAGGAGTGAGAACCTATAGACAGAATAGAAATTTGAAAAGTACAAATTTCAATCACAAACCCGCCCTATATTTACATATAGCTAACATTAAGGGCCCCACATGGCCGTTGAATGGAACAATGAACAACAACTCACATTTATAATTGAATGAAATTCCCACATTCATTACGCTCCGCCCGTTAAGCCCTTAATACAGCAAGCCACCACACATTTCTGAGTGATAAGTTGCTTCGAGCACACGGTAATTTTTTGTAAGCGAATTCATTGCAAAAAAAAAAAACCTGTAGAATAATTAAATTTTGCTACAGCTTACGTAACGGAACCCTCGCTCTACACTGAGGGTATACACTTTTGCGGGTCCTACCAATGAAAGTTATTTAAGGTGCTCGTAAGTATCGACGCAATGTTTTCGCATTTGCGCCGACATTACCTCTTTACCTCGGGTTAAAAAAAAAAAAGCGGCAACACAGATAGACACTCGGGTATCTAAGCTAGCAAGTTTTCATACAATAACAAGTAAGATGTCGGCTTTCGTTGTAACATTATTTTTGAGCGGCCGATTCAGCAGCGCAGTCACGTCGAGATGGGCGCGCACACAAGTAGACACACTCTCGCTTGAGAGAGAGTGAGAGCGCGCATGCGCACATTATGGTTATGACTAAGCAAAGCTTCACTCTTACTAGCTTTCATACTTTTCCTAACAGAACATGCTTTACGTTTCCTGTATAGACTGTTTTACGGTAGGGTTTGAGTACCACCAAACTGGGCTGTTAACCTTTATGCTTAGCATCTTTAACAACTGAACTAACAGTGTTACGGTACACCCACACGCCCGATAATGGTAGGGTTGTGGCATAGGATGTTTCAAGGCTTTATTGGGGAGGTTTAGAATAACGTTCGCAGGTGTTGCGGGCGTTGCTTTAGTTGCGGGCGCCACATGAGCTTTAGAATAGTGTTTGCTCCCCCTATAGAAAAAAAATCTAGGGGAGCCTCTCGCTCCGACCGCAAACCCAAATGCACGGAAGCTACACACAGCACTTCACGGACCTCGCTGGCCGCGATCGCCGCACGCTATTCCGAATTTTCTGCGGGCGGGCCGCAAACGCGAACCGAACGGCGGCTTGCGTCACGACGCAAGCGCAGTGGCAGCGACCGCACCACAAGGGCTCGCAGTGCGCTATTCTGAACCTCCCTATTCACGCGCATGCGACCACGCGCAGTTGTTCACCAGCTATGGTGTACATATGTGGGATGTCATAGTTACACGCTGAGCGTTGCCTGCGGTTAAACCAACCAACAAGTTTTTGTTTTTTTCTTTTCTCGAGAACAGCCCTTGCGCAAACGAATGACGTGACCGCACACGCCGTTGCCCTCGACGCGACGTCCGTATCGCGTAATGCCCTCACCTTTCCTCTCATTTTCCTTCTCCCCCGCGGCCATGAAAGCGACACCACCGCAGGAAAGGTCCGTCAGTCTTCGTGCTATAATGCACGCTGAAGTGCGATAGCGCACCAGCGGTAAAAATACACGCCCACTTATACAGTCGGACGGGTGTTTTCCCGTCTGTCTTTTTGGCGCGGACAAGGCGCAAACATGGACATGAACGCCACGGTGCACGCACCATGGTCCAGCGTTCCCGCGGCCCAGCCCGCGTTAGGTCTGCTGTACGGCGTGATCAACATGTTAACGCACGTACCCTTCACGGACCTTCCTGTTCTCGACGACTACGAGCTGGGAGAGCTGCGGC